>NC_071291.1:15770227-16091590 GCF_943737925.1 Anopheles nili
CCGAGCGGTGGTATATTTTATCTCAGCGATTGTCGAGCCACGTTTACTTCCGTGCGTTTTCATTGGCCAACTCAAATGAGGCATCTTTGCTTTGAGAGACATGTTCAAGGACACCGGTCTGGTGGGTTTTGGGGCTTGGGTGTTTACACAAAAATATGATCTCGCGTGTGTCACGTTGCATTCCTCGAATGAGAGTCGCTATGGTATGAAGTCCGTGTTTCTGTTTCTTAAAAAACACACCCCTGCAATTAGCACGGAAATGCGGGAAGGCTTGTAAACATTTCTGAACGAAACACTCATCAAGATCACTGCGCTTAATGGCACTGATTGTAATGCACCGAATCGCCTCCATTGACACCACGTGGCTGGTGATGACAAATACTTGATTACTGATCGTGCTTTCGATTACGATTTTATAGTTCTCACACTTTTCGAAATCGTTGCTGGCTTTGTAGTGTTTTTCATTTCACATTCAAATGTAGTGATTACATTTAATAGCGTAGAAAGGCACGTGGCATTTGCAGGCAATTCATATAAGGATGAGAAAATTAAGGTCAGTAGCACGTGAAGCTACAAATATTTCGAAGTGGCCAAACGGTGCCTTGTTTGATGGTTACGCGATTTGTGGACCACTAACAAGCAGCAAACATTCGTTTCTCTTTCACAAACAGTACCCCACGGGGCTGTTCAAACATTCAGGAAGTCGTCAACTCGTTGTCCACAAAATACCGATTTGCAATACTACAATTTGAAAGCACGATTGGGAGGTGGGCAGAAAACCTGAATTTATTTTAGGATTTACTTGCCTCATAACAAAGACAAATGATTAAGCTTCATAAACAACCGAGAACACGAGAACGCATGTTTTTCTCCCTTTTTTCATGAAGTCCCGCGTCGATCAATCTCATTAGCCGTGAAACGACGGGTTGAATTTTATGCACGAGCGCAGCATAAACAACATTTGACCATATTCGTACTGTTTGGCTATTTTTAGCATCCAAAGCAAAGGGCCCCGAATGCCGTTTGGACGCCGCCTCGGGGGGTTACGGCGACTTCCTGAGGTTTTCAAACTTTCTCCCCACGCGAGCCGGTTCGACGGCGTGCAACGGATGTCGGCAATAAAAATGGTCCGCCTTGAAGGTTCCCGAAATGGAGCTATTTTTACCCATTCTCCCGCGTTCCCGTTCTCGTGGTCGGCAAGATGATTTGTGCCGTGGGCATGGAATTGGAAAATTGTTTCAGATTACGGTGCATTTGCATTTGGACCGGTGGTGATCTTGCCCCGACTGCTGGCCGCTGCGGCTCTTTCAAGGTTGTAATCCAATACACCCGGCCTGGGTGGTGTGGGAAAGATGCCGAATGTCTCATTCGTGTGTTTTTCTTCCCGCTTAATATGTAAAAGTGGAAAGGGAAAACAATCTCATCATCATGTCCAATTGTCCAGCGGGGCAAATATTATGCATGCATGCAGACGCGAACGTTGACAAGTTGCCTGGAGAGATGTTGCAAATGGAGAGACCTGCGAAATCGTTTCTCGAAAGCTCAAGCAACACAACTCATGTGTATGGTGGAAATTACTGGCACTCGTGCAACGAAATCAATTTGCCCGTTTCATTATAGCATTCTTCGCAGACAATTGTAGTGCATGCTTTTGCACGATCACGGGACGGGGCAGCCTCACGGCACGATCGAGAATATCACGCGATTTTGTTCCAGAACCGGTCATCGGGCCAGCCACGATGCTGCATGAGCGTGCATGTGAAAAGTGCCACCCCCAGCCTTCCGAGAGCCACCGGCGATGGTGAAAATGGGTTGTTTCCCCCAAAATAATTGATACTTTTGGCACGCATCAGGTAGAGGGAACATTTGTAAAGCGTGCTGCTAGTTTTCTTTTAAAAATGTGAGCAAATTTCCAAACCCGGCGCTCACTGTGAAGATGTGAAAAAAAAAACACACACACGGTAGGAAGGCACGAACGTGTTCGCCACCAGCGGTGCAGGAGTGCGTGAGCGCAGTTCAAAAATTTAATTTCACAATTCGCTAATAGTCTTTCCGGTGCGATGCTGCGGTAATTGGTATTCTTCAACCATTCGGGGGTTTCGACACGACGTGAAACATGAAGGTTGGATGTGTTCCGTAATTATCATGTCCCACGGTTCATCGATCTTCGAAAGACGGGTGGGCAGAAATGCGTTTCGTTTGTGGATTTATTTTTTCTGCTGTGCTTACAACAGCTCGTTCACAATTGCCGGTGTGAAGAAGCAATCGAATTACAGTATCGAAAATGCCATACATATTTCCATTCACTGGAGGAGCCAATTCAAGGAATGGAATCCCCTAGTGCAGTAGATTGTTAAAGGGTGTTTTTTCAGTAAAGTTGAAGTCTAATTCACACGAAGCGAGGACTACGCAATGCTAGTAAAACAACTACTCTGCCGAGTTGAATGCGCTCATTTGAAACCAGATACATCTCTTTTCTTTCTCGCCAGCCAATCGGCAATATCAATTTCCAATTAATTAATTCTCATCCGCACGGTGCAGAACAAAGTTTGTCTTGGCCGACACCAGCCGTATCCAGTTGATGGATTTAACGATAATGAAAGGCATGGGCGAGAGCGTGTTGGCAAGAGAGCCAGAACATGAAAGAAAACCAAGAGCCGCCAGGGAATCGCGTGCAATTAATTTGATCGTCATAACTGGATGGCAACGTATTTTACCCTCTAATAAGTCGACCGTCGGGCAAAAGCTTGTTGTATTCCCTTTCAGTTGTTGTTGGCCGGTCTGTCCATCCATTGCATAAGATCATGCTAACGAGCTCCTCCTTTTCGGATGGTTTTGTTCAAAAGCTCCCGCACACGATAGCCGAAAGCATGACGTACGTACGTAATGGCTTATTCGATGGGACTTTAAACCATTTATAATGCTCCAATTTTCCGTTCAAACACGGAACGTGTTGGCTTGTGTAATGATAACGTCATTCCGTCTTTCCCGGTACCTCGAACGCCGTCCTTCGGAAGAACGAAGTAGACACGAGTACTGGCTTCCGACGAAGGGCCGAATCCAATTTCCTAATTAATTTTTGATGGATTAGCATGTGCACCAGCTAACCATTGGATTTGAAGACAAACGATGGTACTGTGCTCCAAGAAGGTAAGCAATATCCGTTTTACCTTCACGTCTAAGATGACCTTTTTTGAATTAGTTTAAATTACTAAACATAAAAAAACATATGTTGTCTTGATATCAACATTTTTTACCATGCGTGCTCTACGTGTCAATAGTTTTTTGGTTTAACGAGGAAAAGTTGTTAGAACAAATTGCAGTTGTAATCCTGTTGATCATAATTACGGGAAAAATTATCTGTGAAACACATCATTTGATAAAGCCTAAGCCAAAAAAATTTTTTTGAAGTGAATCATTTGATTAATTTACCCTATTCATCAAACTTTACTGCGTTCACCGTCGAATTCCTACTACCAAAGTTCAGTTGATCTGTTGGTCATAAGTTGTACGAATATATCTTAATCCAATTTTTCAGATACATCATTTAGTTTGGTTTCAATAACAATTTGTGTTCGTCAAGAATCAACATAAACATGTTTGAATCATGGAAGACCTCTCAGGATCTCGATTCTGGAGGGCATCCCAGAGCCTAGATTTATTGAAGTTGTCCTGAATGTGTACCATTGAACTTTTCCCTCCTCATAAACCTTTGCGTTTGAATCGACACAGTCCTTGTCGTTTTAAAAACTTCTGATTATAGCGACGGAAAATTTGCATTGCTCACTTTAACAAATTAGAGATGAGATGATAAACAAAAGGAATACGGTGCACAAATCTCCAGGAGTTACTCGTCTTCGCTCGCTTTTTTATTGTTGGATTCCATTATAAATGTACACAAGATTTACTGCCGTTTAAATACGCGACGGATACAGCATCTGCAATAGGTAGGATAATAAAATAGCATGGCGTTAAAATGAATGTGAGGGTGATTTGGAATTCGTTAGATAGTTCAGAGCGACAGTCCCTCGATACTTACGATTCTAATGCGGTGACCCATGGCGTGTCCTGGCAAGTTCGTGCGGAACCGAGCGCGTACACTGCCGCTGTTACCGTGCGAACGGGTAATCTTGCCCCAAATGGCGCGAATGGTCGACTTCTTGTTGCTGCCCGGGTGGCTACGCTTTGCCTTGCCACGATACACATACACGCACCGTTTGCCGATGTAGAACAGGACGTTCTTGCGGTTACGGCAGCCTTCCACCTTCAGGAGAGCGTGGTTCTCGTGCTGATTGCGCAGACCGCGCTTGTAGCCGGTGAACACGGCCTTTGCCCACAAACGTCCAAAGCTCTTCTTCGGGCGCGGCAAGCTGGGTTTGGGAGTACGCTGTTCCTTCGCCTTCTTGACACGAGCACGAATGGCCTCTGGGGTTTGCCGGGATTTACGGTCCCCCTTGGGCGCTACCTTTACCTCGGCCTTCGCTCCGGCCTCAGCTTTCGCTGCGGCACCAGCCTTCTTTGGGGCCACCTTTTTGGCCGGCTTCTTAGCGGCGGTATCAGCCATGTTCGATTAGGCTGCAATGATGTTCAGGAAAGAAAACAATTTGTAAGAACACGTATTGAACCGAGCAGGCATGACAATGTCCAAGAAAATTATCGTATCGCAAATCTATTCCGCAAGAACCATGCTGCGAATCGCCAACGGTGGCCACGGTTCATAATTATCGTGCTCGTCTTATTCACGTAGCACAGCGAAACCCGAAACACGACAATCGCATTGTCTTGCGGCGCATCAAGACTGTCAACAATCCACATTTAACACACTTTTACGGAGGTTTCTAACCCCGCGAATCACACAAATTTGGATGCACCACAAGCGCTACGTAATAGGGTATCTTTTGGAGAAGATCTGCCGCGAAATACGATGGTTTTCATAGATATTTTAGCATAAATTCGTTTCTACCTTCCACAATATATGTCCAGCTAGCTACACGATGCCGGAAAAAGAGAGAGGCCGCAACACTGCCTGCAGGTCGTTGTCATTTGACGTTGGTACTGTTTCCGCTCTTTCTGACAGCTAGCCAATGAGCGGCTATTAGCTCAACTTCGTTACTTGAGTACGTATGACGTGTTCTTATTCGTGGAGTTGCACGTGATAGCAATACAAAAAATTTCAAAATTTTACCATGTTTTGTATCAACGTAAATCGGTATACCATGTAAAATTGAAAGGTCGATGGGCCTTTCCATTAAAAAACTATTGGAATTTGAAGATTAGTTCATCAGGAAGGTGGTTAAAGCCGACGTTATGAAACGTTGATCATCCTTTGCATTTTTGTTAAACAAAATCGCGTAGCAACAGCTTCAATTGTTCCATCTCTTTAAAAATTTGAAAGCCGTATACGACAACATAACTAGCTTAAAAATTTACGACGCAACGGCTCTCCTACGTAACGGACGCATGCGAAAGGATTGACCAGCCGGCAAGGCAATTGAAAGTTAACGAGACAAAAACTCAAATGATACTGTACCACCTATACGCTAGACTGCGAGTAACAACATCTAATACGAAAGAAGTCATGTTTTGTTATTAATATCACTATTATTTTATTTTTCATTTAATAATTAGATTGTGATCCAAGCAGTACTCATATTTACAAAAAACGTTAACAAGCTATTTATATTTCGCGTTCGAACCCTTTCAGTCTCGACAATACCAATATGCAGGATTATTATCCACGTTGCTTCAATCTTTGTTGGTAGCCAGCAAATTCTAGAAGACACATTCCCTTGTACATGCCGATTATGCAAAGCATGCCAACAACTTGGTAGCTTTACAAACCTCCCGACCTCAAACTGTAAAGGTCTAATTCCGTTCATTTTCGAATGATTCTCATCATCTTGCTTCTGTCGTGGACCCTGTATGGTAGTAAAGTATTGTTATCAATAAGTGTTCAAGTCTCATCTGAAGCGCGAAAGCAGCTTGTGTAACTAAGAAGTTCTGCACAGAATTTGCACAGAAAACAATCCTCTTACGAGAAATAAATTAAAGCTGGCACTCTGTTCTATGGGAGGATGCTCCGTAAACGTCCTTCTTGCTGATTTTTTGTGAATTATTCATCTCGCCACGCAAGAATTGGATAAATGGAATTCCGAGTGAGAACGCATAAATATCCTGAGCTTTTCGTAAGGGTAGCACGAATTTTGTGTCGTTTTTGTCTATCATTTCCACAATGCACTGCACCAGGAACAATAACAAATGTTAGGAAAGGAACGATCGGACGGCTGAGGTGTGCCAAAATTTAAAATGATTTTAGCACCTCTGCTCTACCGCATTACGTGAAGTGGAACTTAAACTGGAACGGAGACCCATGATGGAAGTGTTGGAACGGATTACCACCACCGAAACCATTTCGTCCTGCCTCAGGATCGAGTGGGTCCTGGCCGGCATCGAACTGCCTTCGCTTCTCCGGATCTGTTAGCACTTCCTTCGCTGCCGCAATGTCGATAAACTTTTTCTCTGCCATCTTTTTCTCGTCTCCTTGGAAATTATCCGGATGCCACCGCTGCGCCGACTTGCGGTACGCTTTAACAATTTCCTGCTTCGTAGCCGATCGCTTCACACCCAAAATCTTGTAGTAATCTCGTCGTTCCGCTTGCTTCTGCACGCGTTGCGCGTGTTCGATGCCTTCCTTCGCCCGTTGCAAACTATCGTTAACCTCCAGTGCTTCTCGGTACTGCGCAATGGCCTCATCGTACATCTCCGCGCCGATCAGGGCTTCTGCTCGGTCGCACATAACTTCCGGATCCGGATAGATGTCGAGAGCTTCCCGACATCGGCTGACGGCGGATGTGAACTGTTCCTCCTTCACTAGGCAACTACACAGTAGTTGCTTTCCATTGTACACGATCATTGGAACGTCGGGTTCCAGTTTGACTAGTTTCTCTCCCGCGGCAATGCAATCCGCGTACCGTTGCTCTTCCCGTGCTTGTTGCGCATCCACGTACACTTTGTCGACTTTCTTGATTTTCTTGTAGAACGGGAAACAATCCTTGTGCTCGGGATCCAACTTCAGGCACTCGCGGATCTCTTTTAGTGCTGCTCCGGAATCACCAATATCGTAGAGGATGCGCGCCAGCTGATAGTATCCACCGGTACTGTCCTGAGACAATCGATTCACCGAGCGGAAGTCACTTACGGCGGCCATCCGATCGCCGAGGCGCAGGTAAAGCTGAGCCCGTGCCTCTCGGATGGTTACCGACCAAGGGCATACCTCGAGCAATTGCGTCAGCAGTGCAACGGCAGTATTAAAATCACCTCGTTCCATTAGATCTACACACAATGCCCACTGATCACGTGCTGGACCGATCCTACTGAAGTGCATGTTAGCTTCCGCGTTGTGGGGATCCATGCGCAATACCACCATCAGATCCATCTCGGCGTTCTCGTAATCGCCCATTCTCAGGTACACGGAACCGCGTTGAGCTCGGGCTGCCAAAAAGTCCGGCTTCAGTTCGAGCACGCGTGAAAAATCGCTTATCGCGAACTTGGCTTTCCCAAGCGCGAAGTACACCGTACCGCGCTTGAAGTACGTGAGATAATTGTCCGGGTCGCCTTCTGCAAATGGTCAGAAAAGGACAAGTGAAAAAGAAAAAACTATTTATAGTAACCGTATGAATGGTTGTGCCCTCATCGTGGCTTATCAGGGCACGCATCAACCGTTGTTCGAGAGCCTAAAATCAGCTGCAATAGGACACGTCACTTAAGCTAGATAATGCAAATTCAACAGGGTTAGGTACGTGTACGATACTTATTTGCTTCGCAAAACTTCGACTAATGGTGTTGGTGCTTTAGCGTTTGTTTTGCACTTGGTTAAACATTCACAGAGTATGCAAACAGAAATAGATTGATAACAAATAGTTAAAAAGAAGCACTTTGCAAATCGTATTATTAACTATCCATTAATGATTGGTACGGCTTATCAGCCGTTGCAATTCAACACCTTGAACGTGTGTTAGAAACATAAACAATGTTTTAAAACTAGTGCTCCATTATTCCAGCAGTTTTGAAATAAGACATCGCTTAGCACAAAGAGCACGGTATGATAATCAACAAAGCATAGGAAACTGTAAACTTACCAACTGCTGCATGGTAGTGTGTTAACGCATCTGATAATTGACCTCGGGCCAGAAAGTCCCTACCAATTTCTAGATGCCGATCAATTTCAGCTTGTGAGGCAGTTTCAGCACCTGTGATATGAACAAAATAATTTAAAAATGAATCTGTACGTTTTTTCTCGAAGGTTTTGCCAAGCTTTCATAACTGCCCCTGGTAACAAATAGCAAGTAACTGCATGATAACAAACGATAGTATTTTGGTTTACCGCAGCGGGACACGTCAGTACTAGCTGCATCGTACGGTATCTTCAAAACCACCGTTCGTTGCGTGGGAACTTATGTTATGGGGCATGTTACGAATTCTAGCAAAAAAATCTCGGCCAAAAGGAAATGTCAACTTACCCTTGATGAATAGATCTATTAATAGGAAGAGCAGCACAGTCCCTAATCGCCCACTATCAGCCAAAGGTGACAAATTGTGAATATTTAACAACATTTTGAATCCGTTCTTTCTCTGTCTTCCCACAATACCCGTTGCCTTCCTTGTCTAACACGTACACACTGCAGAAAACCTGCAGGGGATCTAAAGGATCTCCCAGTAGTACGTCGGTTGAACTTTCTGATACAATTTGATATGATTACGATCGGAGGCTCGGTAACTAGTAACTGGTAATGTTTGTTTTACACTCTTACTTTACGAACGAGCCGAACAGCACGATTTGGTGCAAGATCCGCTCGTTCTTGCTGCTTTTCTTTCGGCCAAATTGACGTGTTTGCTTGTTGACTTCGTAAGTACGGACTTTGACAGTTCAAAATGTGTGTTGCACGCTGATTGGTCGGCACCGGTCCGCACAATAGGCTTGATATGGCCTACATACTTGACAGCTCTGAATACATGTTTTATAAAAGCGCCTACTAAATCCAGACGAATCGATTATTTAAATTTAAATTTAAAAGTCCGATTATCAATAATTTACTGTTTAATGATTTTGTTTTCATTGCCACCACCAGCTTTTATTATAATCGGTAAGATACAGGCATTAGTGTCATTAAAAAAGTTTCCTGTAAAATAAATAGGAGTTGTGAGATTTATATTTTCACGTTATCACGAACACGTGTTGGGCACTTTACAGATAGTTGTTACAATTTTGTCGTTACACGATAAAACTGTTTGTTTATATTTCGTTCAAAAGTAACTGGGAGTACAAATTTTACATCAAATTTTCACCTTGACAATTCTTAAACTAGATTAAAAATATATTTTGATTTTACCTTCACGTATAAGTTAATACATTTGAAATTTTTAGTAGCCAAAGCTTACGTTGGGTTTGGATGGAGAATAGGATTGAGTGTTGACAAATACATAGTGAACACAGAGTGCAGGTATAATTTTCAACAAAGCATTATTTTAAGCATTTTTAGAATGCCTCTGCACATTATAGTATGTATATCTATTCATGTGTATATTATGTATATGTGCGTTATGCTACAATACTTTACTTGAGTTTCAAAATCAGGCAACTTGAATGTAAGCCGGTCATATGAACGGCGAAATATGAAAAGTTCCCCTTCTGTTGAGAATTACCAGCTGTGTAAGCTGTGCGGATCGCGGTTCTCCAATATCACCTCGTCGATGATAGCTCGCACGTCGTACGAAATATCCGTGTTGCGCAAATCAAACTGCTGGAGAGTTTTGTTTTCACGGACACGCTGTAGTAACCGCTCCCCCATAGCCGGCGACAGGCGATTCGAGGAAATGTCCAATCGTTTGATCGTGTAGTTGAAGCGAATCAGCATTAACAGATATTCCTCAATCTGCTCGTCGATCGAACAGCAGCTGAGATTGAGTCTGTGGGAATGAAAAGCAGCGCACGCAGCGGCAATTGAAAAGTTTCAGGAATAACTAACCCACAACACGTTCATCACTCACTCTTTGAGCGGCATATAGAACACGCTGGTCAGTATGAATATCGCACCCTCGGTGAGAATAGGATTGAGTCTCAGATCCAGTCGTTCGATGCGACGATGCCGTAGACGCCATGTTAATTCCTGGACACTCTCTGGAGCTATGAAAAAAGGTAAGGCGTTATCTCCTAGGGGTCTTCATGTACTCATCTCGGCTACTTACACAAAAAATTGTTAGTCAGGACGATCTCCTGTATGTTGGGAAACGAGTTCGGCTTGATCGGTTCGCAGAATGCACGCAGCCCAATATCTCCACAGCGGCAGTGTGGAAATGCGATCGTCCGCAGGTTCGGACATCCCTTCCCAAGTGCGATGCTAATGCGCTTCATCATGGTCGGCTCCAACTTGCTGCTGTGCAGGCGGAACTCCGTCAGTTCGACACACCGCTCCAGACCCTGCGTCATCAGCTTCACGTCCATTTCCGTGATAGTGGCACACCCAAGGAAGAAGTTGTGCCCCACGTCCTTGACGTCGTACGTCAGACTGACGCGTTGCAGTCCTCGCAGATTGGCAAGGACTACGTCCAGCGGAATATGATCGCTGTTGTCCGAGAGTGACGGTTGTAACCGCTCGATCCGCAACTCCCGCACGAAGGGCGAACACAGATCGACGATCTTCTTAATACCCTCCTGATCGTAATCGGCGGGCTTCAGATGTTCGATCATCTCCGACAGATGCTGCTCGAGGTAGATCCTAATCCACGGCTTCGTTCCGACCTCAATCGGCACGAATGTGCGCCATCGGTGATGGAAAGCCCGCTTCCAGAATGCGTCGCTCCGCACTCGAGCGGACAGGTTCTCGAGCGGGAAATTCAGATCGAGCAGATCCAGTAGGTACTGTCGATCCTCGGCAAGCGGCAGCTCAGGAAAGTACGGTACCGTCATCCAGTTCTCGGCAATCGCCCGCAGGCAGAGTATTTTCAGCGGTTCCGGTACGTTCAGGTCCCAATCGAGATTGATAGCGTCCAGTTGGCGTGTTTTATCACGGTTCAGATGTCGAGCGCACATGTACGTCCGGTAGGTGTTGAGGTCGAGCGTATTTGGGTACTTCATCGCGATGTCGTTACAGCTCTTCTGGCGTCCTTGATAACAACTAGCCAACCCACGTTACACGTTCCAATACACCGTAAACAGTGAGTTGAGCACCGGAGCAACAACCAGCCGCCGTGACCGTTGGATGTTGTTGGATCGATACCAATTCCGGTTCCGAACTCCTCCACGGGAACGCACACACCGCACACTTGTTGCACTCGGAGAGAAAGACACTCCTGCAGCAGACGGACGTTCCGCTGCGTCCGGTTTATTTGGCACTGGGACAACAACTGCGCCTGCTTTCGCTTCATGTGCCTTGGTTTGGCTATGCGATATTCCGATACTGCTCCTTGTGGGGGAGTGTGTGTGTGTGTATGTGTATCCGTGAGGGTGCCCGGGAAAACACGGAGTTTACGTCGCGTCCCTCACTACGGGTTTCTTCGGAAATCGGCGCGCGCTCTGTGTTGGATCGACCGTTTTTCCGGCAGGGATGAAAACACACGCCGCGGCTATAAACGATTTCGCTTTTCAAACTCATGACAACAACGTTCAACGACGCAGCATGGGAGGGTAAACCTGCTAACGCCAGCTGTGTCTGGCCGTCTGGCTTGATAGCGTTTGGCCGTCGTGTCGTTGAAGAAGAACCATGAGAGGAGTGTGCGACCCGTTTCCGTTTTCGGATAGTAAAATCTTTCGGTGTTATGTGGAAGGGTACAAAATAAACATAAGCTCCATTTTACGTGGCCAAACATACAATAAGGACACGAACGGGATGACAACCATTGCTGAATTAAATTGTTCCTTGTTCGAGACCGTATAATCTTTGACGATAAGCTCGTGCACGGTGTCGCGTGCAATTGGGCTAAAATTAAATGCGCTTCTTAAAGGTCGTTCTACGTATATGATGCTTTGTTGTGGCCAAGCGGCCATCGCCGTCGCGGTGGAAATCCTCTTGAAAATTATGACGTTCACAGAGTCAAGCGCCAAAAGCCAAGACCGTCGTCGTAATCCGCTCCGTAGTTTATACACGATCATCGCGTGAGATCACGGCGTTCATAAAAAAATCTCAAGCACCAGTGTGTGTTTTTTATTACTTGGCCTAGTGGCTAGCCAACAGATGAGCAGTAGTTTTCCCAGTTAACTGATTGGCTTCGGTACACTCGTTCGGTCGTTTGTCATGGCCTAAACCTTGACGAGAGCAAAGGCTAAATGGGCGTATTATCTCATCATACGGAGATGTAGAAAAAGGAAATGGTTAGGGAGAGTATGGGAATATGGAGAGTATAATCTATATGTTATTATCCTTTACAATCGCCATATCCAGGCCAGTAAACCTCGAGTTTATTTATATTATACTTTGGCAACGTTAAATATCTTGCGGGATGATGTTTGTGTATGATAAAAATCTATTGCCATTAATCACTGTGGAGTTTGTTCTAACAGTGTTAGATTTTGAATTATTTTATCCTACTGCTTTCTATCGGAGTCTTATACAGAATTATGATTCAAAAATCTATGATGATTTGAACGTTAATAAAGAAAATGATGTTTATAAATAAATAATATATGAAGATTTGAATTCGAATAGTTTGCATTAGCGCATAGAATCAGCAGGTTCAGAATTTATAGGCTAATAACGTGACCTTCAATTGAGTGACGAGGTGGCCGAGAGGTTAAGGCGTTGGACTGCTAATCCAATGTGCTCTGCACGCGTGGGTTCGAATCCCATCCTCGTCGAGAGAAAGTCTTTTTTACTGCACCCGCATCCTCTCATCTTTGCGTATTTTACTTACTTATACACAAACATCTGTTACACTCTTCTCTATCATATAAGTTAATTTGTTGTCGATTTTACGATACTTGACGTATATGTTTTTTCATTCATTAAATGAAAATTTCCGAAGTATGTCAATATATAGTCAACCGTATTGTTCTGCACGTAGTGTTTCTACACCAGGATACATTTTTTATTATACATACAAGAGCCAATTTTCAAAGGATGACCAATTGATATTTATCGTTACCAGTTTTTCAAAAAAGACCCATTGTTTTTGCAGCAATAGATGCAAATATCATAAAAGTATGATTTCACTGTCATTCATATTATAAATATCTTACTATTGTTTGGAATAACTTTTATATTTTAATGCTTCAAATAATTAGAATTAAAATAGCTAGTATATTTAAATGCTTCAAATATTCAGTATGACACACCAGACAAAGTACAGTTCTATGCCAGTGCAAATGCTAGCCTACAGTTCTTGTGAGATATTTTGGAGCCCGGCGCCAACGTGACGAGGTGGCCGAGAGGTTAAGGCGTTGGACTGCTAATCCAATGTGCTCTGCACGCGTGGGTTCGAATCCCATCCTCGTCGGCAAAAAAGTTTTTTTTGTAATGTAGTACGATAGGATCCTTACCAATAACTCTAGGGATGTTATAGAAAAGAGAAATAAAATGAAATATTGTTTACTAGCATACTATACATAAACAATAAATGGAGTAACACGAGTCTTCGTGGTATAATCACATATTTTAATATATGTATATATATATTTATTTCTTGTTATATAATATTTTTTGGTATTTATATTCATATATATATTCATTCTCTCTTTCTCTTTTTTGTTTTCTCCTTGTTTCGAATGAATGAATGCTTCCTTGCCACGCATGACACTACGTTTTGTTTGTGTGTTTTCGGTAAACTTTGTTTTTTTTCTTGTTATACCACGTTGAATATTCTCTAGTTTTACAACTGTTTGCTTGCTCACACCCGCAGTGTCGCTCTTCAGCAAGCGTTTTGTATTTTCTCCCATCTTCCCTATGCCTTTACTCCATAAAAGTGGGGTTTTCTTTGTCAGGCTTTTTTCCAGTTTGTGTATCGCGTATTTTGCTTTCCGTTTCAAATAAACTTCTTTCGTCCACCAAACCAAACGGACACATGTCGCCTCGTACATCTCGTGTCTTATTAATAGCTGACTTTCGTTTTCAGTTTCTCGACCACGCTTGCTAATATGTCATCCAAATGGTGGCCTATTTTTTACGATAAAATAAAATGGTGTGTACTATGCTAGGAATTAGGGAGGGGGACTGCAGTTGCTTGTTCCTGTTTTCCGCCGTTGGCGTGGTATTACGTCCGTGAGCTTTAAACATAACCAAACACGTGCAACTCGCAGCAGTGTCGGCGATCCTCAAAAATTCCAGCCAGTACGCGCGCAACGCGGGTCACGGCGCAAACTGCCACGCCACACGAGTCTTTTTGTTAGCAGTGGGGTTTTCCAATCGGCTTGGTAGCCAACATTTCTTTGCTCGTGCATACATTTGTCTCATGTCAGTGCTCCATACGATGCGTTCAAAAATAAAACGATTAGTTTGCGCCATCGTTTATTTTTCTCGCTCTCCTATTAAACTATAAAAAATCTCCTTTCCAAGCGCGTCCTTTTTTATTGTTATCACACCCGATTTTCATTTGTAGAAAAAAAATAAACGAAAGAATGTAAAACGCCAAAGAAATCCGGGAATCCCGAATTTCCGCGGCAAAAAAAAAGAAAAGCATAAAAAAATAAAATAAAACAATATTGCATATATTTATGTTCGTCATTATTCTCGGGTAATCGACGCATAACGACACGAGTGTACACATAAGTGATAACACCAACTGATTACTAATCAAGTAGCACATCGACTTCCTTGCTAGTGGACCGTCACTAGTTCCACTGGTAGATTAATCCACCCTGCTGGAAGTATATCGCTACCTACAACAATCCAGCAGTTACTACATTATTTTTCTCGTTCATACAACGGAAACTCAATCGTACCTATCACACACACCCATACCCATACTTATGCATTGATACAGTCACACAACAGAGCACTTTTAAGAAATTGAAAAACACAATATCCTTGCACCAGAACGCAAAGAAAATGGGAACAAATCGCTTCGCGCTTCCTCCCGGATGCGGGAGAACAAGGGTGGTTTTTCTTAGGTACACGGTGGGACATTTTGGTTTTCTTATACTTTCTCTCTCTCTCTCTCTCTCTCTCTCTCTCTCTCTCTCTCTTGACTACCATTACGATGTGGATTGCATCGATATGCTTCTCTCGTCGGCCCACGTGCTAGCGCCGCAGGACGAAGTTTCGAGCAGGATTGCACGACCGGGAACGCACGCACAGATTTGTCACGAAAATGTGCAACAAAAATACAGAAACCAGCCAAAAACGAGTTATAACAACAACAAACAAAAGTAGTTGCAACCAACAAAAAAATAGCGTTCCGGCGAAAAAGGATGCGCTCCACAAAACCGCGTTCAGTTGCTTCCGGCAACGTAGCGGAGGTTGAGGTGATCTCGCAGATACTTTACGTGTGGCTCACTTGCAACGCCCATGACACATTGGGTGATCGATTAAGGGCGGCAGCGGGCTCGCCTACATGGTGCTTTGTCCTTCCGTCGCGTACATCCGCTAGGTACATCCAACTGGAAACTAGAAGCGCCTGCAATGGCACCGACGCTTTCCCTTCTCATTCAAGTTTGTGCGACACCATGCACGAGATGATCCGTCGTCGTTTAAAACCAAATTACATCAGCTCCGCTTGTATTACAACGTATGCGTCTGTTTCGCCCTGCTATATTAAATCGGTTCTCCCGTTGCTTCTCTTTCCGCGGTTCATCTTATAAAGTTCTTAATTTATTTTCTCACTTTTACTTTTTTCCTTATATGTATATGTATGTATATATATCTATGTATATATATAATTTTTTTCTGCAATATATTTTCCCCGTGTTTGTTTTACGTGTGTACACGAACTGTTACGCTTTTTCTTTGTTTTGTGTTTGGTTTTCTCCTTTTTATAAGTTCTTTTTACTGCCATCGTTCTAGTGCTTGGTGGTTTTTGTTTTGTTTACTCTTGATTTAATCTAGCCACAAATTATCCTGTCTTTGTTACCAGCACACCGAATTTTGTTTGGATCTATTTGCGACATTGTGTCGCATTTTATTGTTTGAACGGTTTGCTTGCTACTGCTTTTTTTGTCTTCAAAATCTCGGGCAGCTCTTTTAAATATTTTCTCTGCGCTCTTCCGCTATCAAGGTTAAATGTGTCGCTTTGTATATGGTTTGTTTGTTCTTTTCTTATTTTTGGTATATGCTCAAGTACAGGAAGGTCGCCTTGATCGAGGTGTTTTTATTTTCGTGTCGTTTTCCGTGTATTCATACCATTTTCGCTACCCATGAGCGCACAATTCATTTGAGGATATTTTTGTTGGTTGCTGCTTCACTTTGCTTTCTTTGCTCCGGCCTCTGGGACGATGTACTGTTTCGGTTAATATTGGAGTGTTATAATCTACCTAACATGCAACTAATTTACACGAATGTTTACTATTTCTGCACGCCAATTCAATTGAGTATGCTCCTCTGCGGGGGCAACATTTTATTTTTGGACTTTGTTTTTTTTTGTTTTGCTTTTAATTCACAAAACATGGTCACTATTTTCCCGGCGTAGCCCTCTTTACACGGTGCAACAACATTGTCACCGCCCGTCTTGGTGCTGATTACAGATTAGAGAATAGCGATGAGAAAATCATCAGATCGCATCGACAAACTAATGATTCAGCGGAACTCATCCAGACGATTGCACAAAACAAAAAATCGCACGATTGGCTTTTGGCAGTGCCTTTGTCAATAATACAAAACGACACAATTTACAAACAGTTCGAGAGACCGTTGCTCCTGTGTTTGATACACTCAGCATACAATTACGAATTGCGGAGCAGTGGAATTAAGCAAATGTTGCTTCCAAGGATGCATTAGTTTGTGTCTATAAACAAGAAAGAAATGTGATTCTATCGCATCTGAGACAAATTGCAGTAATGTAACATTTGGAGACGCTCACCTCATTATGTATATGATACATAATGTCTTCCTAAATAGAAGAGGTTCTTATACTCAGCACATCCAATGACAAGTTAATACAACTAAGTTTTTTTTGCCAATATTGTACGGTCGGACTTCGATCAGTTTCGATCAACTGTACTGCCATGTCTAATAACGTTAAAAAATCGTACATTTCAACGTGCTCAATAAAGGCCCATTTGCACCAAGAACCTAGGTCTCGTGCTCCAATGTTCGTGCTTGATTTCCCTTTGGACTAATAAAGACTTCTATAGGCTTTGCACATAATTTCAATTTTATCAGATGGACGTTTTCTGCTTTCCATTTAACGTATTTTTCCAAAAGACGATTGATTAGTTTTACCTTTTCACGAGATGACAATAGCGTTTAAGGCGGCGAGACATTTGGATTTCCACGTCTGTCATTACTGTTCATGCAGAAAAGCTATGTATGCCAGCTTAGTTGTGAAATTTTGCAAATAATAGATAACACAGCTAAGATAAGCATTATTACATTGTTATCTATTGTGTCCGTCTCCTAACACGAATATTGGTTCGGGGGATTAGATATACAAAAGAACCGAAATGAGAATGAAATTTAAGGACATGACTCGATCATTTGCGTTGTCCTGTTAAACTCCCGGAATCGGCCTTCGACTGCTCTAGCTCACGCGATGTAGCCTGTTGTTTGCCCAGTTCAAACTGCAGTGGAAACTTATAGGATAACATGTGTTGCCATTATATTGTGCTTGGGTTTGTTCTAAGACCTTTTAGGACCGATTTTCTATCTGCGACATTCTCAATAAATGTTATAAAAACGACGTAAAACGTCAACCGATGGTAACAACTAAATACAACATTACAACAATACCTGTACTATTGTGCGTGAGAAGTTATATTTTGTTTTCAACAATCGATTGCACACAGCAAAACGAAACACAACGTCACTATTTATCCGCTATGCAAGACCACAAATACGACATGGGCCTGAGATTTTTACATTACATTTGTTACACCTGTTTTTCGTCGGATTCAACAGCAAGGAGATATGCCACGTTTGGAAGGAAATTTATCTCAGATTAAACAAAATGAATTCTTATCTTCTTCTCTTCATGTCTTCATGCACATATTATCAACATGCTTTGCCATACTAAAATAACCATCCATTAACTACACATCCTTCATTTCTGCACCTTTGGTTTTGATCGCTTCATAAATTACCTTTTCTAATTATACATTCCCATTAGTCAACATTCATCATACACATTACGATTACTATAAATAAGTTGCGCTATTTAAATGAAGAAAACTGAATACTGCACGTTTTACAGCAAACATTGCAATTTGATGCACAGTTATAACATATATCCTTTCTCTAGTTACTAACAATTAGCTAACCTATGGCAAGGGTCATTCCATCAGCCAGTACGGGCCCTTACATCATTCCCAAAAACACATCCAAACAAAGAGTTAAAAACTAACGAGAAATAGGCTCATTTAAAATGGCTGCACGAGTAACATAGGCAATATTATGTTTGCTTCACTTATGATGGCATTGTGAGTCTCATTTTTGGTAAGATTTTATAATAATATTTCTCACGCAAAAAATAAAATCGAATCAACTATGAAAAAAGCGTTTCCTTTTTCATTCTTCGTCTTCTACGTTCTTTTTATCTCACGTTCTTTGGTACGAACACATTACACTACTTAAAAGCCACGCTGAGAGATGTTTGCTTACCAACATGCTGGAACTACGACTGATTAAAAAAAAATAACAAAACGTTACCGATATGCATAAGCCGAAATTGATAAAGCAATGCTATAGAACTATGAGATAATTCGTAATGAATCGTGGCAAACTGACTAGCATTAAAATAGCATTGCTTGACACACAGTTTCGAGCACCACTAGACGCATCCGGATATTAGATTTGCAATGAACTCATTTTTGAGTTTTACTAAAAATTATAATAAATGCAAACACCTTCCAGATCGCTGGGAGGGCACAAAACACTGGTATCAGTATTGCAAGCAACCAATGTGAAAGCAGCTTAGAAACATGAACTAAAACGATGATTAAACAATTCAACAGAAACATCTGAAATGGTATCATGTCCTTGGGAGTGGAACCAATTGCAGTTTTCGTATCCGAGAAAACTAACACATTAAACGAAAGTTTTAATTAAATTCACGAATGCAACGTAGGTGTTCTAAACCACTTTTGGAGAGATTGAAGTACATACTATCGCAAAACATTCAGTTACAAGCACCCTTGTAGCAACAAGTAAATAGGTTGATTGTAGATTAGCGTTTAATGAGATTGCATATTATAGTGGCACCGGTTTAAGACGCAGTCGTTTGCCAACACGAGCATAACCTAAAGGAATCGAAGAGCCATTGTAATAGTAAAAGAAAAACGTAATAACAACATGGTAAGCTTTTGATTTTTGGCCATATAAAACATGCTAAAGCTGCAAAGGTAGTAATAAACCATTTTGGGCAACTGCGTGTAACAGTTAGTATAGGGTTTGTGGATTATTGGATACAACCAGCTTATCGTTAAAGAATCACCTTACTTATCCACTGACGGCATGCAGCAGACGGACGGTTCCGTTTTAAACGACCCCAGCGGTATCGATTGCATGCAGTCAGCATTTTACTAACACAACAACTTAACCATACCGGAAGATGGTAATAATACTAAAACACATATAGAATGACACGAAATTACTGCCATAACATGTTTTGTCTACCCACGATTATCCCTTTAATTGTTGCGTTTCCTTTACGGTGATCTTAAGATAAAATTTCGTTCCTTGACGGATGATAGTAACAGGTAGTGGACCCGTTTTGTTTTTGAAGAAAAAAAATGTACGTGGCCAACCTGACCTGCTGCTATTTGGACGTATTTCCCTGTGCTTGAACTAATTCTTTACATCAAACCACTTTGTTTCGTGGTGGCGATTGGCTGAACTCAGAAATAAGAAAACTGGCATGTTAATCCGAACCATACACCGGATGCTACGGTACATAGTTCATTCCAAAGCATTCCCATCTGCATGAGGCCATCAGCCGACAAGAACTGTCAGCAAGGATGGATGCGGATTGAGTTCTCTGTTGAAACATCGATGTACATGTGTTTTAGTTCCATTTTGTGTTACGCCGATGATGATGATGGTACGTGATCGCACATGCTAAGGAAGTGCGTGGAACCGTATAGATACATTTCTCACCGGTATGCCAGTAGCGGTTGTTCCACATGCTTCAAGGTAGCAGCCTAACAGACAATTTTCCGCTCCGGCCCAAACTCCGGATTGGTAAAGGAAAATCCGGCAAATTCATCCTGATTAATGCACCGAATGATGTCGTTCGGCACCAGTGTTAGCACAGGGTCCTCCTTCGTGAACTCGGTGTCGAAGTTCAGCGCATCGCGAGCACTTCGCTGTAAGGTACGCAGAAACGAAAAAAAAAGATTGTTAATAAGAGTAACCTGCCTTGGCTGGCATTAAATGCAATCGGTACCACTCGTGGCCGGAATGGTGGTCGAACTTTGCGCTGCTCCAGCGCCTCCCAGTCCATGTCCTTAAAGAATGGATGACTACGGATTTGATTTTCACCGTCTGTGCAGCCTAACCGTTTCGCTGCATTCTTGGTCATAAATCCTGATCCCAATAAAACGACGAGAGGAATGAAGAGAAAGAAAATGAATAAACGAACAGAATGCCTTGCACTCATTTATGTTTCGCGTACCTTTTAGGATAGATACTGCCTCTCGGGATAGCCACACTGGGTACAGCACGTCGTCACGTAGGATTGCCTCGAACAGATCGTCTTCATTGTCCGCTTCGAATGGAGGCTGACCGGCCATCATTTCGTACATCAACACACCCAACGCCCACCAGTCGACCGAGGGGCCGTAATCGAGCTCTTGCAGGATCTCGGGTGCAATATAGTCCGGTGTTCCACAGAAAGTCGACGTCAGATTATCCCCAGCGATACCCTCCTATAGGAATAGCAAATGATTTATATCATTATCCCTAGCAGAGCTATGGGTTCCGTGCGGTTTTCCATACCTTGCACATGCCAAAATCTGCCAGCTTGCAGTGTCCCTCTGCATCGAGCAGAATGTTGTCCAGCTTGAGATCGCGATAGATCACACCGTTTCGGTGAAGAAACTGTAACGCTAGCGTCACCTCAGCCGCGTAAAAAGCGGCACGGGGTTCGTCAAACTTGCGGGCACGCTGAATCTGGAACATCAGATCGCCACCGTTCACGTACTCCATCACGAAGAACAGTCGTTCGGGCGTCTGGAAGCACGAGTGGAGCGCCGTCAGGAACGGATGTTTGGCGGCCAGCGCCAGTATGCGTTTCTCCGTCATCGTGCAGTCCACGTCGTCATCCTGCAGGATCACGTCCTTCTTCAGCACCTTGATCGCGTACACTTCGTCAGTGCCTTTTTTCTCTGCCAGCATCACCTTGCCGAACGAGCCCTTTCCAAGCACCTTGATGAAGTTGAAATCGTTCAGGCACACCTTGCCCGGCATCGGGCGTGCGTTGCCATCCTCGTCGGTGCCTAGATTCAAGAGCATACCCATAGCTGGCCCACCGGACTTTGAGGTATGTCCGGCACCGCCGCGTCCACCATGCATGGCGTGAGCTCCCGCTGCACCCAATTCACTGTCCACGCTGCTCTTGGTCGAGAGCGTATCCAGTGAGCACGTGTCGTCCGAGCGTTCCGACATGGATAAATTATCACCAGGCGTTTGGTTGGAGTACTGCAGTTTCACCGAAAACAAAAAAAAAACAAGTATCGTAATGTTAAAATGTGCATAGTCAGCCTACACACGCCACACCAACATACCTTAGATCTACGGGGTGGTGTTTTATCCATGGTGATGCCCATCTCGTTCAACAGCTCTGCCAGCTGTTTGGTGTTGATGCCGCAGTTGTTGGCCACGTTGCCCTCGCAGCGCCGGTGGATGTTCATGCTGCACACCTCACACTTGAGTCCTTGTCTGATAATACCGTACAGCAGCGACCCGCAGTGATCACAGAACGTCAACCGCTTGAACGAGTGCACTGAAAACCTATGTGGCATATTTACATTGAACCGTTGGGCTGCTTCCGTTGGTGTCGGTTTGGTTTGCTGGAAGGAACGAAGCGAGTGTTATATTGATGCCACCATCCTGGCTTGCGCGCGCAAGTCCACTGGCTTACCTCATCTTTTTTCTTTGGACACTTGGTTACGACCGAACTATGGCACCGCTTGTGGACGACGCACGTGCACACTGTAATGAGAACCATTTCAAAAAAGGGATTGCCGTTGACGTTCGATTAGAAGTGTTTCGCGAGTCAAATTGAAGGAGATTTTCGTTTTGCATCCTTAGAACCGTCGTCTGTCGAAGTGAGATCTCTCAGATATAGACGCGTAAGAGAAAGAGAGATCGAAGCTCGCTTGTAAATCATAGAACGGTGCATATTACTGGTAAGCAAGTTAAAAGAATTCAACAAAATAACAACATATTCCACGATCGCCATAGTGCAAGTGGGGGAGCATTGACAGATGAGATGAAAGCTAGTGTGTGTTAGATAGTACGTAGGGGTGGAAAGAAAAATCTCTAAAAAAGTGGATGGCTTGATCGAGACGTGAACATCTCAAGGTGTGGTATTAACCCGACAAAAGAATCAACACAAAAAGATATTGAAATGACCATTGACCCACCTACATACCTTGGGTTAGGTAGAGAATACATTCGTGCAAAACATAAACATAATCAAAAAAAATCAGAACGCCGAACAGCAACAGGCAACGTGTTAGGGTGAATGAACGGAGAAAAGAAAACACCGAATAACGTGAATACATTCAGGCATCAACAGAAATGTCCATAAACCAAACTGGGGTTAAGGTAAGTCGATAGTGTAAGAGTATGGAAAGAAAATGAAGAACCCAAATAAGAAACCACCAAAAAGAAAAATTGCCACAAAAAACGGTAGAATAGAACGGTCAGCCAAGAAGCGAAAAAAAATGTTAGATAGACGTGTGAAGCGAAAGTATATCGACGGATCATTTGAACAGATGCTCGTGAAATGCAAATATAAGTAAGAACAATAATATTCTCTCTTTCTCTATTTTTCCAAGGCTTCATATTAGCTGTTACTGTCGCAGCATGACGAAGCACTGCCGAAGAAGAGCTAAGAGCAGATGGCTGAACTTCTTACCTTGACACTGATAGCCCTGTTTGCCTAATCCCCTGTAATAGTTTCGAAAAGAGAGAAGAAAATGTGCAACAAAAACGTTACATATTTGAACAGTAGAAAGATTGCCACGTGGCTACATTGTATTCGTTCTACACTGCAGGGGATGTTAAACGAATCACAAAAAACAGTGTTAGAAAGTATCGAATTAGTCAAATTTCGAAAACATAACCATTCCCAAAATCCCATCGAAAATAAGTCGATTAATGTTATTTAATTACGTACAAAATAAATGAGTTAATCTCGATAATGTATAATGCTTTGACCCAAAATAACAAAGAACAATTCAAGGGAAAAAGAACTAAACATGGACCTCAAAACCCTGTTAATAAATTAATGTTAACTTTAATTTTTGATAAAAAAAAAAAACATTATTTTCCTTATTTCGATTTTAGCGTCTACAATTTTTTTGAATAAATTATAATCAAAATATCACTAGCATAACATGAACCGAAACCGAACCTTTTTAATGTCTTTTTACGCTAACAGTTTTACACCTTACCATATGAATTCACGACAGTGGGAACAGAACGTCGGTTGACGCAGGAATGTGGCCATAAACTTGTGACCATTAACCTAAAAATGGAGAAGAAGAGATACATTATCAGTCAAACCTATTTTACTAAATTCATTTCTACGACGAAGCCAACGTAGTATTGCAACGTCAACGAATGTACAGTTGTGGACGTAACTAAGAGTGAGTTGTAGAAATGCATTCTCATTCTATTTCGAATGAGTTCGATGACGAATACTTGCCATCAAAACACTCATTTGGCGGGGCACGGGTAGATTGTAAAAGCCGTATTATTACACCCAACTGCCAACCAGTGGCTGTCATTCCAGTGAATGCTTATTTTAGATGACCCAATTGCTAGTCGAACAAACGAGAAAACGTGCAAGCAGGCAAGGGAATAAGAGCTCCATTTCGATTACATGCGGCATTGCCTTTCGTCAATCATAGCAAGCCCGAAAGAAATGTGAAACAGTTAATCAGTGGCTTTCCTCACTGGTCCGAGTACCGGCACCTGTCTATCTAGTTGCTTTCCTCCTCAACATTTATCCATTGTTGCTTGATTCTTTAATAGCAACAACATCGAACAGTATTTTATTGTTTGAACCTGCAACGCCATGGAGTATCCCGAACCAGTGCACTACTTTTCTGGTGCATATTTCATCTGAAGTTCAAGGGAAATTGCTTGCCAAGACAGGTGAAATGTGTGCCACTTTTAGATGCATTAAATCTGCGGTTGTGAGAAATCCTGCTGATTGAAAGAAATGTATGATCGTTAACACACCACGTTGACCCGATGGAGGCGCCTGGTAGTTTATAATTTACAAGAAGCAAAAATTAAAAACTTATCGGATATTTCCTATTAATTTATAGAAAATTGGATGTATCAATAAATAGTTTGCGTCAAAACCTGCTGCAACAAAAGGGTAACTTTTGCAAGTTAAGGTGCATGATGTTTTATCAAAGCACTACGATTCCCCGATGGAGGCGCATGGTGATTCATGCTGCTAGCCATATTACTCGAAGCAAAATTTTAAAAACTTATCGGATATTTCATATTGATTAATAGAAAATAAGACGCTTTGACAAATAGTTTGCGATTAAAATTCCTGAATGATCCAGAATGATTACTTTTGCAAATGGAGACGCATGGTGTTTCATGAATGAACCACGCTTTCACGATGGAGGCGCCTGGTGGGTCATACAATACCATGCTGCTAGC
The DNA here is from genome assembly GCF_943737925.1 of Anopheles nili. Lineage (NCBI taxonomy): Eukaryota > Metazoa > Arthropoda > Insecta > Diptera > Culicidae > Anopheles > Anopheles nili. The sequence continues at coordinate 15,795,214 of NC_071291.1, forward strand.
CGTTTGATAGTTAATAAAAGTAAAAAATAAAGGCTTACCATGTGTTTTTATGTTGATTTATAGTATGATAAATGCTTTGGCAAAAATTTGCTAAATTTGGTTTCTTTTGCAAATGGAGATGCATGGTGTTTCATGAAAGCACCCGATGGAGGCGCTTTGTTATTTATGCAATGCTTCCCTCCTAGCTATTAGCTTGTTATTAAAAGCAAAAATGTAAAGCCTACCGTGTTTCTTTCACTGATTTATTCTTACCACGCTCAGAAACTCACACTGTGATTGACTCCAAAGTGGGTTATGCACAACAATCGCAGCGAATGAGCAGCCACTCGCTACCCGACACTATTCTCAACTGCAACTAAAAACAATGGATCGTCGCATCGTTTCGTCTTTCCCGCTCTGCCGTTTATGCAGCGCATCAATCAATTCAATTTGATGAGGACCCTCAACAACAGAGAGTCGTTAGTTTGTCGGACCGAGGGTGGATTGTTCAACAACCAACAAAACTAACCATCAGCATCATCATTACCATCATAGAGCTAGTCAAACCGTTCACCATGCAATTCCCGCTAGCAATGGGCAGAGAAATATAGACACCCGTCAGCGGACGCGCTTCAATGTGAAATGTTTGATTACTTTCTGCTTGTGCCGCGAATTCAAAAACAGATCCATCGACGTCACCCGACGTTATATCGGGGGGAGTGATAAAGGGAGAGCAATTGTAACAGGAATGTCCAATATGTGGAATGGGTGTGATAGAGGCACACACACACACACACACACACACATATGGGAGATCGATGCTGTTTACTGACCTGATGAACACGTCTTCTCATTGCACCGCGGCGGCGATTTAAAAATGGCTGATCCTTGACTACAGCCCGGCGGCACGAGTTCTGCGTGGCAACAACATTGTTCGCGTCCTGCGTCCATCGTAGATCGATCTTCACGTGCAGTCGGCCCTGCGGTTCGAGATCCACCTGGTAGAAGCAGGTTGAAGGTAACGTCGTTAAGTTCGCATCGAGGTTCAAGGATCAGCTCAGTGGCATATCAGGCCGACACTTACCCAGAAGTCCTGCTGCTCGGACTCGTTGCGTGTCACCAGATCGTCGAACGGTATTGTCGTGTTTGCCACGAACACGTCCGTGATGGGACCCTCGTGGAAGATCGTCATCCCGAGCACGTTCGCGCCCTCTACCTCGTGAATGAAGCTCTCGTTCCACACCGGATCGAAGGTACGTGGTTTAGTGGTGGATCGATCTGAAACGTAAAGAGAAAAAAAAACACCCCACGGGGAAATGAATTAGCACAATTCGTGGAAAATCATTCGCAAAATCACCTGGAAGGTTCGGGATGGATTTTCTAGGACAAACAAAAATGGGCCGTGATTCATGACCGCCAATTGAGTTAAAATTGTCGCATCGCATTAATTACACGACCAATAAATCACCGTCATCGGGTTTCGACGAACGCGATATGGAATTCCGGCAATCCGTTGCACACACGTTGCATCGCATCACTTTGAGGTTATTTTCACCATTGCGCGTGGGATGCGAGCGGGCAACTTCTTGCGATCTACTCTGGCCCTATTGCCAAATCACGTGTCACTCACGCAGGGCGCAAAGACGGAAGATCACGCTCCCGCCATCAAAAGAGCTGCAATGTGCATATTTCCACGTAAAACCCATTCCACGCGACACCAACAAGCTCTTGCTTCATATGATTTTAAGTGAAGATTTTATTAGATTCGGATTGGCGGGAGATGGATGATTCGCAGCTAATTACACCCCGCTTTGCCAGTGATTTCTTTTCTAACCGTCACATGGATAAAACACCACCACACACAGGGTGCGCAAATAGTTGCCGTTAGCGACATTAAGCAAACATTTTCGAGCAAAAACATCAACGCCACCGAAGAATGGCACACGTCGCGCTTCGCTGCACACAAATCTCCTCCGGTACTAACGACTCGTAATGCACCCGAAAGTGAAAAGGTTCCACGCAATCAAATAAATTGAGAAGTGTCACGAAGCATGCTGATGAAATAAATGTGATTCATAATTGCGGAGGACAAGCGGCCTCTTCTAACAGGCCTGTCCAAGAAGACCAAGCAACGGGGCAACAGCAAAACATGTCTAGCCAGATTCGATGCATTTTATGCCGCTACTTCTCCACTCGCGCACTCGGGAATCGGAAAGGCACGCGTTACGAGCTGAAACGGAAATCCCCTCTTATTCCACCCACCTGCACCCGCTTTTCCCTTGCGGCCTCTGCTGATTGCGCCATTTCGGCTTGTTTCCCCATTTCATTGACCTACTTTACAATAAATCGGTTTTAATTGAGCTCATCTCCTTCCGTCCGACGGCCGGAGTAGTGTGTGTATGGTGCATGTTTTCTTTATTTTATTTCCCAAATGCATGCTCGCTCGTGTTCCCGTTGTCCATGGACACGGGAGCTGCGACAAAACAAAAATGCTCCCACTGCGGAATGTTGGCCGATCTTGACAGGTTGCTATTGTGAAATTTTTCAAGACTCTAACGAGCGAGATCTTGCCGTGTTAGTAATGTCGGCTAAGCCATTCCACCTGGCGGGATGTTTTGCAGCTAAACAAATGATGTCGTAGCGTGGTGTTTTGCTTTTTCATTCTAAGGTCAGATTTCAGAAAAGAAGAAAAAAAAAACCCCTCTTCAAACCAGCAAAGCAGCACGCTTTATCAGACGTAGTGCATGTGCTTGCGGTGGGATTTATTTTGTGTCTTTCAAGTTCCCTGTTGAGGAGATGGTTTTATGGTTTGACTGCGTGTACAGCATCACACTCCGGGTGGGGACGGAGTAATCGTTGATAAGATAATGGATAGACCACCGTAGGGTTCCGCACGACCGCTCGTAGTGAAGATATAGTTCAAGTGTACGTACGATCGCGACTAAAACCAGTACCTGGCCGGGCTAAAGGTGCTCGAAGGTCATTCATGTGTAGCAATCTTCTTTACCCCTGCCAACCGGTTCGAAAAAGGCTTTACTTCATGTTGTATAAAATTCCACCTAGGTCGAGTCATCCTCAACGCCGGATGCAACGGTTATTGGCGGTGTAAGGAATGGTATGCAAGCTCATATATCAAACACGCTATGCGCCGTAGCATCAAAACAATTAGAACGTAACGGCACTGGGGCCATGACTCAGCACGGCTAGACTATTGCTGACCCTTGGCCAGGCAAGTGGCCGGCTGTACTCGATCATTGGCGATTGCATTAGCAGGGAGTGAATTCACGCCGTTACACTCACACGATAAGTGATTATGCAGCTTACGAAACGAATCAGCGCTTGTTTTGTTCGTAGGGAAGGTTGCCTTTGTTTTAGCGCTTTGCAGGGTGGGGTGGTTAGCCTGCAATTGTTGCTACTTTACGTACACTAACGTTACTACGAATGATTTGCTATCGTGTTCGAGAAACACGCTGTTCGATATCCACTGGATAAATATTAGCTACTATCAGGCAAAATTATCCACATCCATTCGGGAGATTCATTGTTTAGGCGTGTTCGTTAAAACGAACATCTTTCATAGCGCGCGGGGGAAAACCGAAACCGAAGCCATCCGTTCTCAAAACTATTTTCATCAACCTTTCCGATTTGATAGTGACCTTGGAGGGGGCGCACGGTTCTCGGTTCGGTGCCGCGATGTGCGTTTTTGTGAAACTCTAAAATCTTTTTTTTTCATCCCCCCCCCCTAGAGGACGATCGCTTTCCTCCCAGGGGGTGCCGAAAGGTCGACGAGAGGAAAACCCCCGACATGAAAACGCGCGTATGCATTTCCGCCGAACGATGAAACCCGCTAGCTCGTCCGTTTCGTCCGTGTTCTACACGAGACACGCTCGCTAGACAACAGTTGAAAATGCGGTGGAGGAGGTCAGGGCTTGAGAAGGTAGCAAGCAAGCAAGCAAGGTGGGCATGAGAAGGCAAAATAACGCACCACCACGCTTTGTGGAATGAAAATAAGAAGAAAAAAACGTCTCCCAAAAGAAAGAGTGAAAATGATAAACTAAGATTTTGAGCGCAGAGCCCAACAGAAGAACGCAGGCGGCGAGAAATGCCCGAGCGAGAAGACACGATCGAGTGAGAGAGAGAGAGAGAGAGATGATAGAGAGAAGAGAGCTCGGGCTGTGGTGGAAGGTGCTAGGAATGCCGAACAACCGATTCTTCATCATTGCACCGAGGTTGACATCGCTTACACACAGTTCTCTGTAGTGGATGGTAGGAAAATTCATTTCCCTTCGAGAAAATTGCTCGCGAGAGCGGGAGAAAACTGTACCCATGTGCCGTAGTCAATGAGCGTTGGTTCCTCTTCGCGTGTGTGTGTGGAAAAACGGCCAAAGTGAAGCTCACTGGCTTCTGGTTCTGGAGCGCGAGATCGTGCATGGATTGCGAAGAGAAAAAAGAAACGAAAGGACACTAATACCGCTTCACTTGCGAACGGTTGGGTCACCCAGCTTTCCCTCGGTGGGTGGGGCAGGGTTGCAGAAGCGAAGGGTGAAGACTTCTCTAAATAAACCGCTTCGTTACAAGCAGGGATCGGGAAGAGGCCGTTGGCGCAGAGGGTCAGCAGGAAGCACCAGAGCGAGACGGAAAATGCTCCTCTTCTGAAGTGGATGCCATATTGCGACGAGCGAAACATCCTCACGCTCTCATCCTGACGCTCTTTTTTCGTTGCCATCTGCCTCACTCACTACACTCTCGCGTCTAGTGGGGGATGGTTTTTTTTTTCTTTTCGTTTCTTTTGTGGCGAGGGGAAAATCAGAATCGAGGGAAACCCAGGAACGCTCGGAGCCCCAGCTTGTGGAGCGACGAGTCGGAAAAATCGCGAGAAAACACGAGAATTTTCTAGCCCCCAAAACGGGTCCAATACAAGTGTCCCACCGGCGATTGCTTCATCGAGGCGATGTTCTGCCCCCTGCCAGACACAAGAAGAGCGCTAAAGGAGTTCAAGGGATTTCCATCACAAAATTCCTCGCCTCGCTTGACAACCGCGCGCGAGGCGCGTGAGGAAAAATGGAACGGAAAATTAACATCCGACATGCTCATTGGCACCTTTCCGTGCGGGTAGCACACTCTCGTACTCTCGGATTTTCCGCCTGCAAGAGACCGCAGCACTAGGAAAACCCTGACCTGTCGGAACGTGCTCTCGAAAGGTCTCTCTCTCTCTCGCTCTCGCTCTCGCTCTTTTACAGCCACCCCGCAAAAGGTAAGCAGCGTCGGAGTGTGTTGGTACAGCAGACGTCGGGGGATGGCTTTCCCCATTTTCCGAGCCGTGCGTGCGTTTTTGTTGTTGTTGCTTTTTTTTTCAAATGTCCCTCGCTTACAAGCAATAGGCGAAGGTTTTTTTTTTTCATGTCTCTTTCCCTTTCGCTTGTTCCTTTCATTTTTTTGCCCCGTCGCCAGGCGCTCCAATGACAGTCAGCCATTTTCCTTTCCAATCCACGCGCGGTGGCGGATTGCTCACACGAAATGTCAAACCGCTTCACAGCCCCTTTCCCCCGCCCCAATCCCGGTCATCACGATTCGTTGGGGCTCGCTTTTCCCGTCAAGGAGATTTGCGTTGTGCCGTGCTGCTGCCACCGGTCCTACAGCCGAAAGGAGGGTGGGTTTGGGGAAGGAAAAACCGAAATCGACGCGATCGAGGGTGGTCGTATATAAAAATACCAACCACCAACCGCCTCCCACCACCAGCGAGGGACATTTCAAACCCTCTCCTCGAGACGTGCACAATGAACACCGAAACGGGACCGAAGCACCGCGCGACAGTACAAAGGACCGTGTCCTTGAGGGCAACGGACCCAACAGGATGGTGATGATAACTCGAGTAATTGCAGAGGTGACAGTCACAACAGAGAAGGTTCTACTTTTGACCCACATGTGGTGGTTGGAATTGCGATTCCCCACATTCCACCGTTCAACCGGAAAGGACTCGCGGCCAATACTCACCTATAAACTTTTCGTCGACGTCTATCGACACGTACGGATCGATGAGCTGATCACCGAGCCGGCCGAATGTCATCGTGTGGCGCGTCTGAAAGTCCGTCGGTCGCAACCCGATCGCCTCGCAGACCTTCAACCGCAGCGTACCCGTAAACATGTTGCCTGCCGTCTGTCGGTGGCTTCTGTACACACACTACCACGTCCTTGGGCGGGTTGCTCCACAGCGATCTCACCCGCACGATCAGCGAGGACGGCGGTGTGCACGCGTGTGTGTGTGTGTTGGAGGGAGGATGGAAAGGTCCCACCGTGGGACAGATCCTTCTTCAGCAGGACCGCTTTCCACGGGGTGTTTGCGCGAGTGTGAGTGATGTGCGATCCTTCTGCTCCGGATCCTGGCGGTATCCCTTGTGTTACTGCAGTTGTTTTGGTGTTGCTGTGATGATGGTCGCGCTGGTGCTTGAGTGGCTGGCTGCCTCACATAACACGCACGGGCAACATTCGCGTGCTCAACACAGCGGCGTACCAGACGAATTAGTCACTCTTGGTATCATACAAACAGCATCGGAAAATATGGCTCGCGCGCGCGTACACACTTCCTGCCGTGGGAAAACAAAACAAAACGCAACCCCTTCGAGGCGTTACAATCACTGGCATACACTAATCGCACGAAATCGAATGTAATTATATGTAACGAAACGGAAATCATTGCAACCCTACAACACTAGACCATTATGGCGGTAAGCACCACACACACACGCTCACTCAAACGCATACAAATCACTCGCAGACGCAGTTGGCTTTGACTTTGAATGAAGCACCATTTTGTCTTGCACTCGGCACGCTTTGATGCAAAACAAACCCCTCAAGAACGCAATCCCTTTGCCACGGTTCTCGTTTAGCGAGAAGGCAACACGTTGTGAGGCAGAGTGCCCATTCGGAATGGCGCTGGCTTCTACACCAAGGTGTTCACACACCTGCCGATTTGTTGTTCCGTGTTGCAACACCAACAACACCACTTGTACGCCACTACAGCGCAAACCCCCGGACGCTTGACAGCTCGACAACAGCTCGTCGGGGTCTAATTAGTCGCAACGGGTTTCGTCCTCGTTATGCCAAGTGTCAGGTTACGGGAAGGGATTGTACGTTTGAGGATAGGGTTGGGAAAAATGCAAAAGGACGTGCCGGAACCGAGAAGATACGACCGGAAGTGTCACGCACGAAAACTGCTCTCCTCCGTTGGGGTCTAGAGCATGTTGCAAAAATCACCAACCCCAGATAGGTACTGCGGAAATAAAAGCTCCATGGCAACGAAGTGAAATGACATCGCCCTCAAAAGGGATGCTACACCGAGGCGCGCTAGTGGGCCCCCTAAAAGAGCCGTTTTGCTCGCCATGAGTGATATAAACGAAGCGTTCGGATACCAAACATGATTAGCTGACAATAGCAAGCGTTGTGCTTGTGGTGACCTTCCCAGTTCCAGTTGCGAGCGGAGACAATCGTGGCCTTTTGTCGCGGCGCTGGGGGATCACGAGGGGTGCGAAAGGAGGGCTTATCGAGCAGATTGCGGGCGGCCCTAGTGTGATGACAGGGTTTTCCAATCATACACAGCACGACGGTGCCCATGTTGTCAGCTGGCACATTCGGTGCTGCGATAGCGAGGAGTAGGCACGACAAAGGAAGAAAAAAAATAGGGAACACGTTCCAGGACGGCAAGAAAGGACGAAACCAACGACGCAAAGAAAAAACGCATGTCCAGGAGCAGGAAAAAGCACTCTTAGGGCCAACTCTCGCCCTAAGTAGTAGCGGGCTAGTGGTTCTGTTGCCTTGTGCTCATTAGTAGACACACACACACGCGCACACACTCACTCACACACCTAGACGCACGCTCGCATACACGCACACACGGGCGCAGGCATACGCGAGTGCACTCTCGCGTACGCGCGCGCAGCACACTCTCTTCCGTGGCTGGCAGGTGTGTGCGCGCTCGCTCACACACCGCACACTTTTCCACCGACCGATTTCCACGGGTTTTCCACGCTCCGCTCCGGTGCCACTGTGCCCCTTCAGGGTGTTCATGCTCAAGTAGCGAGTGGCAGAAAAAAGTCGACAGGAAGCGGAGCGTTCGTATGCAGGCTAAATTCCAGCACTTTTCCCTTTCGCTCGAAGTGGTCGGCCCCTTGGTTGGTTGGAGCCGTTTCTCGAGCCTCCCTTTGCTAATTTCTTTTGTCTGCACAAACACAACGCCACACACACACACACGTACTCATGTGCGCACAGGCACGCTTATTGCCCCCATATTGCCGCCGTTTGGAGTTTTCCACGGGATGGCAACAAAAAAGAAACGAAAAGAAACCCTTCCCACGAAGCACACAAACACAAACGCACGCACGCCCGCCAGGACATCCGTCGTTGTCCGGGAGGGTGGTTAGAACCCTTATCGACACCCCCACGGTGCCCTCTTTCTAATCCTGCGGAACTGCGCCACCTCCTGCTCGGGCTCCTCCTGCCTGATGGTGCTCGCGTTTCCTTTCCTTTGCAACCACAGACGCACACACTCATGCGTACGCGCGCGCGCGCGAGCGCACCCCCCCATCAATCCGAACACATGCGTGAGGACGTACGCGTATGATGGGTAGCTTCGTTGCTGCGACACGCACGCACACAGCGGTCTTAGGTGAAAGAAAAGCTGCACGGAATTTTCCCGTGCAAAGTGGGGTCTTCCGTTGGTGGCCCACGATTTTCACAGCACGCACGCGAACGGATGGAAACTTCACTGCAGCCAACGGGAAATGGCGAAGATGAGTGAGCGTGTGCGCGTGCGAGTGTGTGCGAACGACTAGTCACTGTTGCAGGAGGTTCACCCAGCGGTCAGAGCCATCGTCCTTCGCGCACTCGAAGGAAGCACCCGTCCGATGTACGGGAACTGATTTGTGAACGGGATGATACACACCACGGTGTACGCACACCACAGCAGCAGCAGCAGCACCAGCAGCAAAGCGTACCGTTTAACTTGGCCAGGGAACGCGCAAAATCATGCCTAGACACTCTGCCTCGGTGCACGACCACCACGGGGGCTACTTCTTTTTTTTCCTCAGTAGATTTGACAGGTCGCGAGAGAGCACAATCCACCCGCGATGTGCGCGTATCGAGACCGCGAGGTTCGACCGTCCGCTTCGAGTTCTGGGAAACGACTTTTGCTCAATGAAGATTAGCGCAGATGGAAACGCGCTAGAGAGCCGATGGTGCTCTAGAGCGCGCTCTCGCCGTGCGTCCCGATTGCGCCAGAGTCGACTTCTTCCGTATGTTCGCTCAGCTCAGCTGAGCAAGGCTGTGGGAGGACGACACGACGAGGTCCTGGCGCGGCCGCGCGGCAAGCATGGCGCGGTTGAGCGGAGAAGAAGATATATCCCTTTTCCACGGTTGTGTTCTGGCTCTCTTTGGAATCATGCGAAAGGCAAAAAAGAAACCACACAGATGCGATTCACGCATCCTTCACGAATAGGGGGGACAACCACAAACAAGGACATGCTATCTAGGATTCAAAGCATGATACAGGTGTCACGGTAGGGGTTGAAATGGCACATGGGTACTGAAGTATCCTGATCGGTTTGATGCAGCTGCGATGGATAGCTGATCAAAAGGAGACATTCGTGTTGCAAAACATACCGTTGCAAGAAAAGCTTGGTTTTGGGACAGGATATTTGATTTACAACGGTTTTATGGACTGTTTGTGTAGGTCTTGTCAAGGATACTCAGAATATAGTATTTAACAGTTGAATAACACTGCTATTCTAATCCGTTTAATTAGTCAAATAAGGGAATGAAAGTCATCTTGAAGATTTATGGTTTACACACAATTGAAAGTCTAATGCATGTGGAACTTGGTATCACCGCTAGCATACTAGTTGCTGAGGGGGAATTTTTGAAGGCTAGTAATTTTAAAAAGGCTACTAGCGGCAGCTGAGCATTGGTGTTAGAAACTTTCACGATTTTCATCATTTTTTACCATCCTAAATAAAAATTATCATAACGTCGTTTCGTAGTACATAGTCAAAGTTCATATCAATCAACCATTTTCATTCATAATTCGCACAATACTTTTTTACCACCCAAACAAAAAATTCATAGACAAAGTGTTTTTTAAACATGTCTCATTAGTCTAACGATACACAAGTTTGCAAACCGTGCGCCACGCGATCGGAGTGCCAAGAGGAAAACAAAAAGTATTTATCACATTCTGTTAGCATGGACTAGAAGATAGAACATTGGTTTACCGTCAGTTAATATTTTTGCAACAATATCTCATCCCAATTTCACTGCAGCACAGAAATAGGTTTTATTTTCACTCGATCTCTTTTTCATAGCACTTTACCGTTGTGTTGTTTTCGGTAAACAAAAATATGCCCGTGTTCCTGCTGTCAAACTAAACGTCATGTTTCAGGGGTAGGTATTAGACATTAATGTTAAAATGCAATTTGAAAGTGTCGTTCCCCTTGTGTGAAAATCGTTACATTTTAGTAAAATTTTATAAAACAGTTCAATATTTGTCTTAATGCAGCTTCAAAGTGAATTTTAAAACATTTTCTTACATTAGCAAATATTATTTTTTAACTTTTTGTTCCCAAGCAACAGGTGGTTTAGAAAAAAAGGTATTTTTTAAACTTGGTATAAAATTTACATATTACTACAATTGTTTAAATCATCTATAGGATAAGAATATTGATTTCATGATCATCATTGCATAAAATAGTAAAAGGATCATCTGTCAATTCAACGTAAGTTGTCAAAGGACAACGTTTTGTCAAGCAAAAGCAGAGGTGTACTTTCTAAAAACGTTAAATAAAACGCTCCTATCATTTCACAGAACCATTCAGTTAGAAATAATTGTAAACAATATGGAAATCATCAAGCTTAAAGCTAAGGACGGTGAAATCATTAATACTAAACGAAGCGTGCTCAAGATCTCCGAAATATTGCAAAAGATGATGGAAGAACTGACACCGGTCGAAGACGGTGAAAACCTTCTTACTGTTCCGGATGTTGATGGCGATTGTTTATGCAAGATTGTCATGTGGATGGAACATTACGCCGAGGTTCAGGATAAACGTTCTGGAAGAGATAGCGAGGACATAGAGATTCCTAACAACCAAGAGCAACACCCGCAATGGCTTGGAGGCACCGCCAAGAACAACGCGTGGAACATCGAATTTTTCTCGAATTTCCCACAGATTTTTATTATGATAGCCGCTGCAAATAGGCTGAAAGTGCATAGCCTCGTGGATGCTGCAGTCCACTTCCTTTTCGCCTGTTCAAAGGGAAAACATTCGGAAGAGATACGAGACCTGGCGGAGAACGGTGTTATTGAGATACCGGCGACGATTCACGATTCGATGGAGATTTGATGTTGCAGGCGAATTGCAGTTTACATTGGTTGTAATGCTTGAACCGAGATTAATGAATTATTTAACATGAATAAAAAGAACTGATTAAATGTTTCGCTTATATAAATTCCTAAATGTTTCAAGGTTTTATATCATAAATCCGATTTTCATACGTTTTACTAAAAACTTTAACGCCATAAATTATATTTAACTAGGATATCTTAGCCTGTATGCCAGAGATGATAATATGCAGATTATCGCCAAGCTCGTTTTTTAGGAAGTCAACGGCGCTTCAATGCAATGTTACAAAGCGTATAGCATGCATCACGTGTCGTTGCTCACATGCAAACGATGTGAGGCTGAGATTAATTGCGTCTGCAGATTAAGAGATGTCCCATATTTTTGGGGACCAAAAGAGAAACAATGTGCTGGCTGATGTAAGAGACATAAAGCGAACGTAAAACATACTCCTTTATGTTGGCAAACAAAGCATCCAGATGGCTGAGTGCTTTGTAAGATCTGAGTTCAAATGGCGTTTTGGCCGGTGGGTTGTGGTGGGTCAAGGAGTATCCGTTCCGCGCCCTTAGCGAGGAAGAAACTATACTATTCATTGCATAGTGCAAACAAAACGTATGTGCAATTACGTATGTGCAATTTGAATGCTCAATTTAATCCAGATCAGCAATCATTTATATTTTCCAGCTATTCATTTATTGTTATAAATATTGCTCAGCCTGGAGAGATTCTGCCAATTATCATACGTCTGTTACATGTGATGCAGCAAGATTGTCAATAGGTTGTACAATCGTTTGCAGCATAATCTAACCAATTGGATGATCCTGCTATATGATAGTTCAGCTAAAAAACGCCGTTACGAAAATGTATGTTTTTATAACTGTACTGTATGTTGTTATGTGTAAAAATACTACACTTTCATAAGCTTACACAGAGATCTATTATGATGTTTGACTTCCGGTGATACTATTCAATTAGTGCACATGCTCGAGCTACGCACGTGCCATTACACTCTCACAAATAGAAAGAGAAGCTGAGGGAATAAAAACCTTTTTCCACCGGGAAAATCGCGACATTTCCCATTACAACCCGATCAATTGAATCTCAATCATCTTTAGGTGGCGTTGGTGCACCCATTACTTATTCAATTAACGACGGTTGTTGCAAGCGACGTATTTATACAGACTTCCCTTTGAAAAAAGTATTATCAGTGAATGTATTTTACATTGGAAGTAGTTTAATTGGGCAGCATCCATCATATTCCATTCCTCTCAAGATTTGCGTTTCGGATGTTTTCGATCAGTTACATGTAAACAACGGCTCAATCTTTGATTCTTATCAGCACGATGAATTAAATTGCATTATCCATCACACTCCTTCCGGTTGGAAGGAACCACACACGCACAGATCCACTTCCACACCTGGCCGCGATGTAGCGACTTTCCGGACGCATGTTTAGCTCCTGATCTCCCGCTGGGGCAGCGTTTGGAATGTGAACGCTTTTGTACGTCCACCGGTGAAGGAATGCGCAACATTCGGTTCCTTCCACGCGCCAGCGTATCTATCATTTCTCACAACATGCGTGCGTGGAGATGGGCGGTGGCAGGGCACTCAGTCCAACCCGCACGTTCAGCCCTTTGGCGCATGAAAGCAAGTGTGATGCTAACAAGCCGATGGTTGCTGAACGACGACGAAAGCGTGGTAGCTTGGTAGCCCCGGTGTCGGCACGATGGCCGCGGGAGAAATGATTGAATCGAATCGGCGGCCCTCGGACACATGTCAATCTTTTTCGAATGGCCACCGCGTGCTGTTGGCCACTATCCGGAGGGCAAATCTTGGCCGGTTTGGTCGCCTGCAACGCGGGAAGGCGTTATGAAATGGAACCGCCAGCGACAGGCCGGTGGCCGGATGTGTGCACTGAAAATAGAGCAACATTCGGAACCTCCCGGGTTGGGTGGCGATTTGGCGATTGGCTTTTTATCCCTTCGCCCCACGGAGGGCCCTTTCCATGGGGCATTTCGGTATAGCTCGGTTGCGTTATCGGGGCTGCTGTTTCAATGGATTTTACCTTCTGCAGCAACTTGCAATGCTGTGTGGAAGAGCAAATAAAAAAAAGGATGTAAAAAAATGGCGAGTTTTAGACACACCCTTGAATTACGAAAAAAAAGTCGTGGCACGCGAACACGATATCCCCTATCACTGGCGTTTGTTGCATCACTGGACGCATTCGTCCCCCATCCGGTTCGATCGAAGCCGATCAATCTGATCTGAGGGCTTGTTAACCCCCTAGGGGGTGGGTAGCAAATAGGGGTGACCACTCCCGCTGCCACTCCCGATTGCACTCGAAGCAGGAAGCTTTCGTACAAGCTCGCTTGTTCATTCTCTCCCCCGAGGGGTGGTTTCTGCCCGGTTTCTCTCTCTGTTTCACTCTTTTTTGCTTTCTTTCGCCTTTCTTTCTCTCTCTCTCTCTCGTTATAGTTGTGTCACCCTGCAGCGCTTTTGCTGAATGAAACCCGCGGCAAATGGACGGCTTGGACTATTGGTCCGCAAAATCGAAACAATCGTTTTGGGGCAGGAAAATAATTAGCAGCAAGCTAATTTTTCAACCTCATTAACAGAAAAAAGGCACGCTGTTGGGGAAATATATGTCGCAACATGTGTTTGAGCCACCGTCAGCTATGCTTTCAGACTGATCTGTCCGCTGCAGGCTGTGTGAAAATTTGCTTTTCGTTTGAAATCCCGCCCCATTTTGGTGATTGCGAATAAGCAACGAACCCAGGCACCAGGTGGTCTGGTTGATCCTGAACGAGCGCATGCTGGGCTGAGCAGCAACGAAAATCCGAACCGACTCACCTGCGGCTCAATGTTACCACTTTACTGGCGCTCATGGAGGTCGGCAAGCTCACCGGACCGGAAATGATGACCGTTCGCAAGCGCGCTCGAGCGCAGGGAACACGTTTCGGTTTGGTTTGAATTCAATTTCGCAGCGGAAAGCAGATAACTTCAAACCGCACACCGGTCCGGTCCTAATACTGCCCGCCCCAGGGCGCGAATGTTTATGGGTCGTTTCGAGTGCCGTAAGGATAAAAAAAAGCGCCTCAACAACCGACGTACGCTCACGCATGACACAGTGACACTGGGAGAGTAGGAAAAAGCTTACACCTTACCTAACCATGATTGCCGCGTCGGACCGTGCCGTTGAGCGTGCGCTTTAGTTTTAAAATTCGCCGCTAAACCATCGGCGGAATCGCAATCGTTAATGGACCAGGACACAACCGGGTGGAACTTGCCATGGCTCCTTGGGCCCAATCACATCCAACATCCGGAAAGCCATCCAGTGGCGTGGTCACTAAAAACCAACTAAGACCTCATGAAACAAAAAAAAAACCCACGTGAGAATGTAGGTGCGCAACGTTTTACGAGGCCAATTTGCCCACAAGGTTTTGTTGGCGGGGAAAAAAAAGCTCACTTTCTTCGGACCGGCGCTCACAACAAGCCCATTATCTCGAACTCGGGAGGCTTTTGGACTGTTGGGGTTTTAATCGAGCGAGTAAATACACTCGCTCCCTTTTCATCACGCCCGCGATTTTCTATCGCCTTTCGCTTGCCGCACTCTGTCAGCGATCCCTTCGATAGTGGGTGGGAAAAGGCGTTGGGCGACGTTGGCCGCTTCACGTATCGTCAGAAAGGGATCGCATGGATGGGCCTTTTTTTTTTGTTGCCTCCCTTATTTCGTCATGTTGGGCATTTTTTGTTTGTTTCGGTGTGTGTCGATTTTTATTTCCTTCCTGTGTCGGTTGTGAAAAAATGGTTGAAAAACTAGCGTAGCTTTCGTTGAGTGAGTGACAGAGCGCAGGTTCCGATTGGTTCCGTACACGCGTACTGCGGTACGCACCGAGACGTCCTTAGACGACGATGTTGCCGCCGTTGGCAGATCGTTAGCTTCGGCTGACAGCACCGGACGGCTTTCAGCTTCTCGCTGAAAATCCCATTTGATTGATACGATCTAATCAATCATCTCTGGGCGATGATCGCTATTTTTCCCGCCCGTTGCAGATTGTCGTGTCCGCGGTTTTACCTCTTCTTCTTCTCTCTCTCGGTTCGTCTCCATCACTGGCTCGTTATTGACGTCGCCCGCCTCACGTGGAAGGAAAGTGATCCAGGCAGAGGCCGTGTTGGCTTAGAAATGTCGAAAAATAAAGATAAAATGCAAAGCAAATCCGTCCGGTGGCCACAAACGAGAGAAACTAACACAGACGTCACGCCCGGGGGTCCAGGTGCCACCGTCCTCCAGGCGACCTTTCGCATCGCGACCAAAATTGGCAGTTGGGTTTGGCGATTTGACGATTTTCACCACCCCTTCTCGACGCCGTTCCACCTAACCCGTGGCGTGAGGGTTGATGGGAATGCGGCGGAAAATCCGCCCCAAACCCGGGCCGGTCCATTGCATGCCAGCCTACCGCTAGGAGTTCCAGTTGATTCGATTTTATTTCTGTTTTTGTTAACACATTTCGCCACGTTCCAGGCGGTTTGCGTGAGCGACGTGGCGCAACAGGAGTGCGGTCTGCAGTCCTCGAGGTAAAAATTGCACTGCGAATAGACACGCTTCAAGGGGGGAAGGCCTAACGGACGTGCGTGATTAATGATGTCGAGTGCGGCCGTGTGATGAAGCTAGCAAGCAAAAAAAAAGAGGGAACACTTCCACGTGATCAAGGAATTTGTATGAGGCGCGTTGTTTTAAAATCGATTTAAATGTTGCCACCTGAAAGCTCGCGGTTCGCCCTACACCTGCTCGCCATGCACTTAAGACAATCGAGCTGATTGATAAATGTTGGCGACATCGAGTCAGTGCTCGCTCGGGTTCGATTGGAAAGCACGATTATGTAAAGTAAAAACGCGTGTGGCGCTGATTGGGCGGGTATTAATCATACGTACCTTCGGTGTGATTGATACGTTCGTTAAAGACATTATAAAATTGCTTCCTCCCAAATACCGCCCTCAGCTGGGTGGTGTTTTTTTTGACGAGGGAGAAACCATTTCACTTTGCGGTACCATTTTCGGAAGGGTGTTGTTTGACTTTCGGTGAGAGAATCGGCGATCGATTAATGTAATTTTATTACGTTTTTATGAGGCATTTTACGCCTGGTTTTATCACACAAAAAATGAAGCATAACAAAGGAAAATCATCCCTAAAGATCACCCTCCTCGGGTTAGCACGCTACAGCAGACACGATCTAATTCACCCGTGCTCGAATCACACCACGCATTAAAGCGCAAAAAAGGCGGGCAGCATCAATTTGCTCTTTCGATTATGTATCCCCATTCTTCGTTTCGCGTTGCATGTAAGCTTGTAAAATTGTGAATGACGAAAGGCGTTAAATAACCTCTCGTGCCGCAGGCTTAGGCAGACCACTCAAGGGGCGTGGGTGACAAAAAGGATCGATCCCATCGAACCCAACATCAACCTGGATCTGATTGCTCCCGGCAGCAGGGGTTTCAGAGATGGATTACCTTTTTGACTATTGTTAGGATTTATTTTCCCCGCTTTTTTTGCTCTGCTCTTCGGCACGTGTTTGTGCATCAGGAATCCCTCGGGTTAGCGAAAGGCCTAGGTAAGCATGCGATCATTGGACGGACGTTATTTAGTCCGACCCGGTGCTGGTGGTTTTTTGCTTCTCCTTCACCGTCAAATTTCGTCATAGTCATCAACCTGGGCTGCGGGTAGTTAAGCGACGCGTGCATGTGATTTTCGCGCTACCCAGCTTGTTACTCTAGTTTGGTTGCGATAGTTTCCCTCTTTTTGTGTTCGCCTTCTACACTCGCCATTGAGCGCAACCAAAACGACAAATTGCTGCCCTGGTCGCAACGAGCCGGCTCGCTCGTCGGGTGAATAAATTAAGCGTAAACTCGCGAATAAACGGAGGGGACACACCGAATAAGGAACCGCTCGAAGGAGCGCTTTCTTCAGCGTTCGACACCAAACAAAACGCACCCAAATCGCACCCCTAAACAGCCGCCAAATGGTGCGGCTGCGCGTGTGCTTCCCCGGTGACGGTACACGTGATTGCGCAACGAATTAGACCAAACCGTATGAGCCAACCTTTAGTCGCTAGTACAGGTGAAAACCAAGCCCCCGAGGTTCGATCCTGCCGCACGAGCCTCCATCATCGCAGGGATCCGCAACTTCCAGCGACACACGCCACAAATGGGGGCCGCAATAATTAGAGCCGCATTTAAATCGACAAATTAAAATTCACCACTCCGCGGACGGGCTCGGCGAACCGTCGGCGAACTTCTCGGGAGGGGTTTTTTCTTTCACCACCGTTTACGCGTCCCATTTCGTTCTTTTCACTTTCTGCGTCGCGTTTTCAATCAACGTTTGGCGAGCAAATAATTGCACGAAACGGGAAGGGAATGGGCGCTCGTTTCGTTGACGAATTACGGTGCCCATTACGCGCGTCGGGACAGTTTGGTCCTCGTGCCCGTGATTTGCGCATTTTTCTACCACCCTTTTGACCGATCGAGCTGTTACGTCTAGAGGACACACGAGACCCCTCTCAATGGTGTCCTGCACGCGCCAAGATGGGATGAAAAATGGCAATGGAATGGGATTTTGCTCGCCCTAAGGGAAACAACAAAATACGATCGGTCCGTTGGGCATTAACCGACAAGATGAGGCGTCCTTTCGAAGGGACGATTTCTGTTTTGGGGCGCCTCGGGATGAAGATCCGTTCGCGAGCCTTTCACGTGATCTTTACGAGCGGCTTTTCGAGGTCGTTCGCAAAATTTGAAGGGAGCGTTACTTTCCTTGAAAGCACGTTTCACATCGTTTACGTTGTTGGGGTAAAAATATTGACTTCATTCTTCATTTTTACGAGACCAATGATCATAAGTTAAGAAGAACAATAATGTGTTAATGATCAACCATTAAAGGGCATCAATTGAGTCGTAGGTAAGCAGAAATAATATCTCTGTTTTACTATATTTCGTTGAAATGCAATTGCAATAATTAAGACATATTTCAACATTATTTTAATGAAACGCAACGTATGGTATAAACTCCATGTTCTTTCTCACACAAAAATAGTGCAAAATTTGTTTAATTAATCGTGTGAACAACTTGGATTTATGTAATTCGCCAGCATAAATGGACAGAACGTCGGTATAGCCATACATATGGCTTCCTTCCGCCCCGTTTACTTGACGTAATCCACTTCCCGGGTGCACTTGATTTGTTCTGTTCCTACCAGATCCGATCCGATCGCGAGCTTCCCGCCCAGCATGCTGGATGTCCGCAACGCACGAAAGAGAGGTCACACTTTTAACCTTCTATTACTCAACCAGCCCACCGCTCTTGGCTTCCATTTTGGCGAGGCTGCGTGGAGGTATTTTTATTATTCACCCCAATTCGCTGGGTCGGTTTTGTTTTGCACACCCGGCGTCGGTAGAAAATAAATGGCTATCTTTCGTCATCGCGTACACAGGGGGTGCTTTTGTGAGAAAAACAAAAAAATAAACGAACGGAACGGAAAAACACGCACTCCGAAATAAAAATAGGAAACAAAAAATCGGAACAGCTCAGTGGTTCGGTTGGTTGCACGCCGCCGGCGATATGATCGAGCTCGGTGTCCGAGGGATGAAGAAAGGCCGTAAGAAGAAGCAAAGCTGGAGGGAAGTGAGCGTCAACAAGTGTCCCAAACAAGTCTTCAAGCCGGGAAGCACGCACAAACAGGGTCTCCTTGCAAGATCTCCACCTTAAGTCAGCCAGCGTCTGTGAGAGAAAGGCCATTGCCGTGTGGTATTCTCAGACGAGAGAGCAAACGTGCTGTAGTGTCGCGATCGAGGGAGTCCGATCGCGTACTTGATCGCGGTTCGAATGCGTCAGTGTGAGAGAAAGAGGACAGAAGAAAGCATGGGTTGCTGACACAGGGCGGAGAAATGGGAGCAAGTGTGTCTATAAACCCTTGATTTTTAACAAAAAATGAATTTAATTTTTTATTCAATTGATTGGGATGTTGTAATTAATATCACAAGCTTCTGAAAATGGTATAAAAATGGAAGAAACATTTTTGAAGATCTGGTTTTTATGTATATTTGTACACTATCTTGATCAATACTACACAAAAAAAACAATGAGTTTTAATAAAGAATTATTGACCTAAAAAAATCCTATATTGATATTTATCAAACATTGGCAAAATATCGAAATATTGTTCAAACTAAAAAGTTGCACAAAATCAGAGAAATAAACTATTGCAGAGACTGCTCTAAACTTGTGATCTTTCATTAGCTATACTAGTTTTGAGGATTATCCACATACTTCACCCGAACCTTAGCTATCTTACCTTAGATCGCATTACATTTCCCTAAGCAGAGTGTTCAGAGCTTTAGCTTTCATTCAATGTTACCATGGCGACGTGGGTTGTACATTGAAGGGATAAGGATCACTGGAATGTGCTACAGTTTATGAGGAGAAGAAAAACAAAGAGAGAGAGAAACAAGCGATCGAAAGCGAGAGACCACGCGTGTCACATACGGGTTGATTGTGCATATGTGACACTGGCCGCCCTTCGTTGAAGGGGAGCTTAGCCGGCTCACGAGCGAGACGGCAGGTCTGCATAGGTCCGAACCGGGCCACCGGCTTGGCGTAAAAGCAAAAGTATGAAAATCGAAAGCACTAAGAGGGACAGCCTCCAGCGGGTGGTGGGTTGCGGTTTTGTGGTTTTTGTGGTTTCGCGCTCCGAAACGGATATAAATTGCTCTTGCGCCCTATCGGACTGTTTTAGTTCGGGTCCTACGGTTGGACGGATAGAATCGTGCTGCAAGTGCATACGCTAACGAAATCGCACGTGGCCCGTGAGCAAGTGGTTCTGGTTGGTGAAAGCATACGCCGGCCGTTGTTGATGAACTGTTCGTTGAGAAGCACAAGTGACCTGAGCACAAGTGAACGAGATTTCAACGCAATTGTGTGCAATTGGGCGTTTGATAGTCTGACTTTCGTTCTATCGCGCTAAGCAAGGAAGCTCGAACGGTGCACATGAGTCGTGAGAACAAGTGAAAAATTCGTATATAATATATCGCATCATACCGGTGCAATAAGGATTAAGCAAGGATTAAACTTAATGCTGACAAAATCACAATGGTGAGTACATCTTGGCTACCTTATCAGTAGTTTTTGAAACATAATCTATTTTTCGTCAGAGTGATCAGCCCATAACGAATGATTTTTTGAATATGTTAAAGCAGTATAGTAAATCATAGAAAAAAAATATAAAATTGAGTTTTAAAATATGAAATTTACATTACAATTAACAATAGATTGTAAATTAAAAGTGCAATCTGTTAGCAACCAAAATCGCCAAAATTTGAAATATATCAAGAATGAGATGTTTTTTTTTGTGAAAATGGCTTTTCGTATAAAATAATATGTTAAATTGCGTTTTTAACTATAAAAAATTATTTTGTAAATTTGATTATATAAATATAACGAAAAAACAAACTTGATAGTCTTATAAAAGAGTAACTCCTTGGAGCGGCGAAATATCGAAAAATTATAATTATAAGGCTGTTGCTATTTTTATCACGTTATCCTTCATGCACCTCAGCCAGTCTGACAAAGCTCACCGTGCAGCAACATGACCAAGCCAATCACTGTAATCTTGTGGTAAACCCGAACGCATTAATCTCTGTTCGGTCATCTCGCTTAGCCCAGTTGCGACTGTAGCGCCAACGTTTGGACAAATGTCTTCCGTTTTGCCACGCTCGGTCCTCACTAGTCAAATCCTCACCCCGCAGCGCAATCATCAGCAAGACCAAGACCGCCAAACAGGGTCGCCGGTGCACATTCCGTTTTCACTTTAATAATCAACGATCGATAATCGACAGCATGATAAACGACCCAGCCGGGGCGGATGGAGATAAGGTAATAACCCGCTCCCACCACGGGCCGGCGTATGGAAACGCAATCGATTACACAATCCCGGCCAGATCCTGGACAACCACTCGGTGTCTGTGTCGTTTTGCGTCATGTGCAAGCCTGACCTGACAACTGCACAGCCGCACACAGTGCCACCAATGCGCCCCCACCATGAGGTCCTTTCGTGTGGCGGCGCAACCACAAATTATGCTCCAAATCGAGCAACGCCACGCTAATGTCCCATGTCATTTCCCTAACCCGCGGGCAGCGGGCGTGTTTTCCCTTGGCACAGTTTAATCTCCCATCAAAGCACGGCGGACGCGTTTCGGACCGGTCGTTCTGCGGGCGGAAGTATTAAAAGCGAAAACGACGAATGTGAGCCAACGAAACGTGGAAACTGAAAATCTCCGCCTCCGGGGTTTAGGTTTGCCGGTTACCGATTCTTGCCTTCCTCTTTGAGCCGCGCTAATTCGAAGATCATCGCCCTGCTGTGGCCGCGTTGATTGAGCATGTGTGCCGGGTGTGTTTCAATTTTCATTCAAACTTTGCTGGCTATGGCTGCAAAATTGGCGATGGCGAAGAAATGGGATGTAACGAGCTGATTTAGACGGAGGCTAGCGCCGAAATCGCTTCCACATACTGCCAATCGTGGCTGACGGGAAGGAAGTACCGGACAACAGCGGGTTCCCGCTTGTATTTAGTAAACAAATTGCTGCTCATCGTTGTGCCATGTGAAAGGAAAAGTGCCAATAGCCCGGCAACGCGCCCCCTGGGGTGGCATACTACTTCGCATACAATTTTTCCTGCTTTTCCCTCAACACGGTTGCCTCGTTATTTCGGTCCATTGATCGCGCCAGCCATGCCGCGGCCCATTCATAGTGTCGATCGAGATCGATGAATGAACCGGCCGTTTCCCTCGGCGAGATTGTCACACGGGACAACGCGGCGTTGGCACGTCCGTGTTTCGTTGCACGTGATGCGGAAATGCGCGCACGAAGTGCAACGAAAACCTGCCCGCTCCGGGCCGGGGCTTAGGCACTGTTTGAACAATTATCATTTTATGCGCACGCTTGATTGGTGTAATTTGAGCAAACACTTTTACCGCCCGTTTTGTCACCTGCGTTTCTGCGCACCCGGAGGGGAAGCGATCGAGAGAAACGAGTGACAACATGGCGGTGCAAGTTACTCTCAATCCAGTTATTTCCCTCGTGTGCTGCGACACGTGGCAACGCTTTAGGGCATTACCGGGGCGAGAGCAGGACTTTGCATATGGAAATACACCTTGACTGGGAGGCAATGCCAACTTTTCCCAGACGCTCGTGGCTCCGTCGCATCCGATGCCCTCCTGAGCGGATGTAAATTTAAATAATGTCTCTGTGTGGCTTCCGGCGTGCTTTAACGATCGCAAATCGGAGCAATGAATCGTTCAGTAACGTTAGTCGTACTGCCATTGGCCCGTGTGGCCATCCGATTGCCGATAGAAAATAGCAAATTATCGCTGACCGGCACAAGAAGGCCCCCGAGCGGGGGTTCGTCGCTTGTTGTTTCTCACGCGGGCGTTGAAGTCTTTTGTAGCGAATGTTGACTTTTTTCCGTTTCGCCCGGAATTCGATGATCGTTTTTTTTTCTGGTATTTGTTTATTTTATTGAATGCTACTGCCATCTTCGGAAGGATAGCTTTTTTGTGCAATTATCCAATGATTGAGCAGTTTAGATAATTATTGGTGCTAGATTGGAGCATTTTTTGCTCATAATCCTCCAGCATATTCCTGTAGCCTGTTTTTAGCTTACCGCTTGAATGTGCATAAAAACAAACATTCCATCAAAATTACCTCTATCAGCGTTAACTTGCGAAAGCTGCGTTGAATGAAATTCGCCAGCTTCCTCTCGGCGACCCGCGTTGGGATTCCGTCAAGTATGCACCCTATTTCGTCTTTCTTTCTTCTTCTTCTTCAACTCCATCAATCTAAGGCACATAGAAGTTGGGAGAGGAAAAAAAACAAAACTGTCAATCGGAAACAACGGACGTGTCCCTTTCGATTCACGAATGGAGGGAAATTAGTTGTTTATCGATTTACGTGTTTGCGTGCGTGCTGTCCGGCGAAGCTGTCGGAGCTTTCTTTTCCACCTCGGATCGCGGTGCCGCCGGTTTTAGCGTGCCATTTCGGTGCGGCAGAAATGAATCGGCTCGTGCGAAATAGTCCGAGATTTAAATTGCCCTTTTTTCTCTCTCTCCATGCATTTCCTTGCTAGCGCGATGGCAAGGTGCCATTGAGATTGGCGCAGGAATGTGTTGATTCATGGTTCACCGGTTGGCCGGAATGCTTGGAGTGATGATTAATAGCCCGATGTTGGTAGGGTGCACGAAGGGCGACAGTCATGCCGCAAGGGCAATAGGTTTTAATGCGGCAAGACACATACGTTAAAACGGTCCCTTTATTCCCAATGGCACTAATGAGTGTGTTGCCTTTTGTGATGTGAGCAATTATGACCGCTTATTTGAAAGGTTTTATGATAAATTTAGGTGTTTTTTCACACACCAAGACAGTTTCAATCATGTTGAGTAGTTCGTATCTTTGCTTCTTTTTGGAAGTGTAATTTTATTTGTCCATAAATCAAATATTAATTTCGACAAATATAAGATGCGGACCTGAAATTTCAAGAAAGTTGACGCTTTTATTTGTTTGCCAAAGTGTAAATGCACGGGGTCAAAATAAGCAGTATGTTAAGTGCAAAGTTAAGCTCGAAACCTCCGTGAAGAAAGTCAGCTTATCCGGCAGTAGGAGTGCCGCAAACTTGCCGGCGCTATGTTTAGTCGTGCAAAACATAACCATTAAAACGCAACCTGTCTCAATCGTGTGGCACAGGCTCGGAAGCGCGCTCTTTGCCGCAACATTGTGTCCCGTATCGGCCGGCTGTTCGACCGGACCTTCAAGCCAGACCCGAGGTGACAGCACAAGAGGTCTTTTCTTTCTCCTTTTGCCGCCTCCTGCAGAAGCCCTCCGCAGGGCAATGAGGAAGCACGGAGCGATCATTGCAAAACTGCGATCATAAAAATGACTTCACCGTGCGCTTGCGCTGATACCTTGCTTCTCCTGGCTGGGTTGACTTTGTTTGAGCTACTTGCTTTATTTTTTTTTGCTTCGTTTTTCCACACGATACTTCTCCACCGCACCAGACCGACTTCCGGCCGATCCGGCTAGGTTCAACGACAAAACTGCACTTCCTTCCGTCCGTCCGTCTGGGGCCGTCCTTTTATTGGCCGGCGTTTATCGTAATGGCCAGGTCCGGGGCCTGCCAGTCCGGCTTGCGGACAGGTTTCGGACAGCCACCGATGGAAATAGTTTTCGCGGTAGCAAAGAGAGGAGGCAAAAAAAAACTAGAGCCAAACCAGTGCAGCCACAATAATGAAATTGCGCGTAGAGAGGCTTGAAGGGAAGCAAATCGTAGAAGCAGAAGGGAAACAAGATCAGCGCACTATCAAACAGGCCTCGGCCGGGGAGGTCGCAGACATAGCGCGAGGGGACGAAAGTACATTTACTGCTCGACTTCAGGCTCGCGTCCACTAACCGGTGATGGTCATGTATGTGGTCGGACAAGGAGGCTAGCTGGCAAGCTGAGCTGACCACACACAGGGGTTGGCGAAAAGTCGCTACCAAAAACACTCGTAACTCTTGCTTCAGCTGGGACGACTTGTTGGTGCTTTCGTCTCTAACTGCAGAGGCACCTGCGAGTAGCTTTGAACCTTCCTGGTGAAACAAAAGGCGTCGCAACGAGCACCGAGCGAGTCTGCAAAAGTAGATTTGCCCGGGTTCGATAAGACCGAAACACGATCGATCGCGCTCGATGGTCGTAATTTCACTGCATCGAACGCAGCTAAACGGACGAATTCGCTTTAGCAAGACTTTTTTTCTTTCTTTCTTTCTTTCACCTTTTTCCGTCATTTCTCTCCAGCCAAACCATTCCTGGTTGAGATTTTACTTCCCACCACAGGTTTCCCAGTTTCCCGCGCAGGAGACCGACGTGCGAAGCGAAAGTGAAAGTAGTTCGATTCGGAACGGGGGAATTCTTGCCCTCGTGCCTGGTGTCGAGCCCGATCGCCTTCGATCGAGCGCCGTATCCTTATCAGCCTGGCCACCGGTTGACCTGCGATCCACGCGGAAGGCGAAATTTATCTCCTTCGAGCGAGGGTGAGGTCGTGTTTATTCTGCTTCCATTTTGGGCCGCATAATTTATGGTCCGCAGGGCGTAGTGGAATATTAGAAACACTTTTGCACTCCCGGAGCTGTTGAAATGGGAGCAAAAATTGTCTGCTTTCGTTACCCGAGTTCTATCAACAGGTTTACGTAAGCCCAGCAAACGGGGAAACCATAATTTCGCGGCATGATGTAAGGAAGGAGCAAAAGCAAAATGCCGTCATCGGCGAGAAATGGTTGATTAATTTTTAATATTTGTTTTTTCGGAGCTTTCAAGCTCGATTGCATCGCCATATAAATTACGCTCCTTGACGCTAGTGGGTAGAGGCGATATTTTACGTGTAGTTTGTGTGGCCATTCATTCACATCGTTCGATTTTGAACCTCGAAAAAATGGCCTTCAGTTATTCTGATTGAAATTCGCGTTTAATCCACTGCAAAAAGAAAATAGCAACCCTCTCGTCCTTCGTGGCATCCTTTCGCTTTAATGCATTTCTTACCGTCAACGGCTGCAAGAAAAAAAAAGAATGCATTCCGCATGCCTTTTCCCTTTACTTCTTCCTTTTCCTTCTCGCAAAATCGTAATCACACGCTCGCGTGAGCTTTCGGTGCTTTCTTTAGCTTTCGTAAGGCCACCTCCAGCAGAGCCATTGCAAATCGACCGAAGCCGATTCCCATCATTAGCTTCTCTTTTAAAAATCGGTGGTTTATGTCCTCTCGTTCTTTTATTTTTATGGCATAAGTAGGGGTTTGCAAATTGAACGAAACGACCAGCCTCATTTACCGAGACCTGTTTGCACTCGTCGTGGGTTTATTGTGCACGTGCGTCCATGTGTGGGGCTTTCGGCATTGGAATGAAACGAACCCAAAGGAACCAAAGTGCATCGAATGCAGTGCCATCATGCATCGCCAACAAGTGTCCAGGTGGAAGCTTCTCAACGTCAGTCCCTTCGAACGCCGGTAGGCTTATGAAAACGCGAACTTTAAAGCATGCACCGAAAAAATAACTATGCGGGATAACGCGGAACGAGGCGGAGTTCCTTTCATTCGTTCGCCTTCGTTCGAGAGGATTATATGTTATGCTGTAATTTTTCATCATACCGCTATTCTCGGCAATTCGGTTGTGGGCTAGTGTTTTTGACGTCGGCTTCGTTTTATTTACCCTCTTCCTACATGAACCAACGACGCTGCGTACGGCGGTAACGTGGTGCTTTCGTTCCGTGTCGAAGGTGAAATGAAACCATTGTTTAACTCCACCGAAATGCAGCCATTCGCGGTTTACACGCCGCGGTCAGCTTGTGTTTCGGACATAGAGACGCCGTTCTTGTCGTTATCCACGGTTACGCCCGCGGAGAAAGAGCCCAACGCCCATGTGGGAAGCAAAGATCCGGTCGAATTTCGGTTGGTAAAAGAGAGGCGTTCGGGTGGCAGGAGCTATGACGCACGAGCCCTTCGCAGTGGCCTTTCTACTCGAACGCCATCGTTTCTGACAGGGCGCGGTTTTACAAGTAGCCATCAGCAGGTTTTCGAAACAATGTTCCGCCTGCTATAGCGCAAGAAGCTGGAGTTATGCTTCATCACCTCGCGAGAAGGGTGAGCGAGCGTGCGGTGTGCGGGGAGGGCCGGAAACGCGTCGTTGTTGTGTTTCATGTGCTTTTAATTGGATATCGCCCGCGAGGAATGTGTGTGGCAGGCGGACATCTTTTTTACGTCGAACGTGAACGAAATTGCTTCATCAGAAGGTGAGAGAAAATTCACTTTCAACTGACTGCGCAGCCTTGTCGAGCGCATAATTTATTACGCAGGCATAATGGCAGGGAGAGAGAGGCATGAGTTCATTTAGTTCAACGCATCTTAAGCGCTTTGTTGACTCATGCGCTTAACAAGTAAATTAATCGGCATGCGGATACATGACAGCACAGGGATGGCTTCATCAATGTATCTTGTGCGGTTTAAAAGCTACACACGTTCGATAATGGTAAAATTGCTCATCCAGATTAAATAATGTCCCATTTCAGCAGCACATTCCGGGGTTAATCTTATCGTATCATCTCGATCATCGGCCCATGATCATCATCATCGTTATCGTTGGGGAAACGGCAACATCCATTTCACGCAACATACCCTCTGAACAATCTCCCGGCGGCAATTTAACACTAGCTTAGTGTCGTGATTGGTTCAGTTAGCTTTTTTCACTCGCTCCCTCGTTGGCGACCCTTGTAAAGGGGGGGGGGCTTCCTTCCTCTTAACGCCTCCCACCTGATCATCAAGCTGGGCGTAATCGGCGTGCGTCTGCTGTCACGCTGAAGGTTGCCCGGTGTGTCCCTTCGTCGTCTATTACCATAACCGCTCAAGAGCGCGGGTTTGTTTTCATTGCGCTGCAAAAGCGAACCCGCCAGGGATGTTATTTAATTTTCCACTTTCTTTTCCACCCGGTGGGCTTTCCAATTCTACCGTAACCGGTTCGGGATGGAGCCCGCGAAAGCGGTGTGCCCAGTGTCAGTGCCGCGGCGCTCGGGTCCGCGCACTAATCACTCCTTAAATGCACTACTTAACGTGCCGTGTTCGAACCGGAATCGGGGAATGTGCGTACCGGCACTCGACGCGTCAACAACGCGAGTTGTTGATTCGCGCGCGCGCGTTCCTATCGTTTTCCCAAACACGTTTAACGTTTTAAAGCCCAGTCTTGTAAGACGGTTGAGATTTATGCGCCTGCTGGTATGCAACACGTCGTACAAAGCAAAGAGCTTTTTCTCGTTGACTCGTCGTTCAAACTCATCGTTTGTTTCGATTGTTTGTCTTTGCAGTTGCGCCTGAACCTACTCGTTTGGATAGGCTGTTGTTTTTGCTTGTTAACTCAAGCACCTTGGGTGGTTGGAGCCGGACATGATCCACCACCCGGGCCACGGCCCACCCAGCTAGAGGACATCGAACGGGACAATCTCAACAGCGAGCGGCAGGTGTACAAAAAGGAAGCCATCGCCCAGCAGCATCAACAGCAGCAGCAAGGTGCCAGCTCGAGCCAAAGCAGCAACCACTATTCTGTGCAGATACAACACGTCCCTGGCAGCTTGGCTGGTACACACAGCTCCGTAAAATACGTGACGCCACTTCCGGTTCCGACGCAAACGGTTTCCTACACGAAAGGTATCGGTCGGTCGATCTGATCGGCGATCGAAGGTAAGCTAACGATTCTCATATGTCACTAATCGATCGTCGATGTTTTTAGATCACGTGGCTCCGCAGCACTACGTCGGTATTCAACAACAACCACCAGCCTACCTTCAACACCAACATCAACCGGTACCGCAAGTACATGAAGATCACTCTACCTATACGGTTCCGTCACGCCAATCGCTTCTGCAGCCATCGATCGGAGGAAGTGCTCCAGCTTCGCCCTATCTAACGCCTCAACCACAGTACGTGTACGTACAGGCTCGTCCGCAACAACTACCACAGTATGCTGCCGACAACAACCTACCGCAATCGTTGCTGCATATTCTGCCACAGAACTCACAGTAAGTTGAATGATCTTGGGTCTTTGGGGATGACATTTGGATGAAAGCGATTTTCTTTTGCACGCTACTATGAATCTTTTCGTGTCAGGGTGAAACAAAACAGGGTTATAAATGATCAATGTCTCGTTTTTGATAGTTCTTCTTAAGGGAACGTAACTCGCGTACGTTTTGTAGCCTTGAATGCAAACACGCGATGCACGAAAAATGGTATGCGGAATACAACCCATATCCTGTCATATATCTTACCATCGCTCGCGAGTTGGGAAAGAGTGTGACAAAGTTTAATGTTTTCGAATTATGTTCATGATTCGTTAATTAACCATTTTCAGCTTCGATCGCATTCAGCGGTCGTTCTCAGCCGCATCGCGATCGTAAAAAGTTGCAGGCTATTAAACGTGCGTACCAGATAAACCGGTTTCATTTGTCGGGTCCATTAAGAGGGTTATAATTTTTTAATTGCTATTTATTCAGCCATTTTGTGCACATCATGCAAAATGATACGTGGAATATCCAAGTTGAGCAAACCAGAAATATATATTTGCACATTATGGTTTTGCTTATGTGTTAAAGCAATGCTTTTTCGTGCTTGCCCGTAAATGAGATGGCGGAGGAGCTTCAGTTTATGATCATACAATGAATTGATACTATAAGCAATTATTGGAAAACCGGTATTCGATAAGTTAGACACTTTTTGTACCGTTACAACACATTACTATTTGGTTCAGCAATTTTGGAAGCTTTCGATTTTTACATCACTTTATTAGTATGTTGTAAAGATTTATTACTACGATGGACCACTAACAAACTAGCATTATGAGATCCTGCAACTTGTTTTGATGTAAATGTGAATCAAAAATGACATTTAACATTTCGTTTCACCTTGATGGTGTTATCAAGTTTCTAAAAGGATAAAATGAATTTGATAAATATTTACCCTTGAAGCTTTCACAGCCGGATGTAGTGTTTGCGATGTTACTATTATTTACTTTATCGATTAGAGGAGTAGTTTTCAAATTATCTTTTGAAGAGTAATTGCACGTGCTTGCTTTCCCATTCACTTTCATTTTTCCTTGCTAGTGGTCTAATTTCGAACCGACAGCATGACATTTTGAGCACTCACTTTTCGCAGTTTTGATCCCCCGATTGAGCCTTGGACACGAGTGACTTTCAGTTTGATAAAGGGATTAAGCGTTTTCGCTAAATCGTCTCTCCAAAAGCACGAGAGGAAGCAACATACACACACCATCGTTTGATGCCGGTGGTTGCGTAATACACTTGGGCGTTCGATTTTGCTATTACATCCCGTTCGGAGGCTCGCGTGCGTCATATTCGTCTTCTTTCACGGTTCCCGAGCATCACCGCTCCTGTTCCAGTAGCCCTGGAGCAGAGGTGAAGATCGTCAAGGGACGCGAACGATTTATGACCCGTCGAGTGCATCATAAGAGCCTCTTTACCCCCTGCAAGCACGTGCGTGATCATGGGAACGGCAATTCAGACCAAAGCGCCCTCCCCGAGCAGCTAAAGCGATCCCGCGGGGGTTTTCGCTTTGATTGATTGATTGCATTTCACCGCCATCAAACCAAGCGGTGGGGTGACGGAGAACGGCGAGGGAGGGACAATAAACAACATAAAAAAATGGCGAGTCATTTATCGTGTGAGATTTTCTCCACTCGCCGGTGCGGTAAATCGATTTATTGCCGTTTTCTTCTTGACCGATGGTACTCCTTTTTTGGTGCTTTTGAGAGAAGGTTGCGCGAAAGCCTTTGTTTTCGAACGAATGACAGATTGGGAGCATCGTTTGAGCATTTTCGGTGTGGCTCATTTGGGAGCTTTTGACGAAAAATAGGCCTGCGTTACCCAATATATGTTCGACACACGTGTTGCAGTGAAAGGGTGAGCTGGAATCAACCAACCAATGAGCAGCTTTTACTCTACAAGTAAGCTTTTAAAATAAGCAAGTAAG
Source organism: Anopheles nili (assembly GCF_943737925.1). Taxonomy (NCBI): domain Eukaryota; kingdom Metazoa; phylum Arthropoda; class Insecta; order Diptera; family Culicidae; genus Anopheles; species Anopheles nili. The sequence continues at coordinate 15,826,169 of NC_071291.1, forward strand.
CAATCTAAGCTAAACGGAAAAGATCGGAATGAAATAGCGAAATGTACGGTATATCAGTTCGATCAAGCTTGGGCACCAAAGCAACTCCCACGGGCACAAAATCGTAGGCTCTATTTTCAACAAATTATCCATAATTACCCCCTCTTCGAGCGACAAATGATTGCAGCATAAAAGGGGAAAAACGATGATCATAAAATAAATAGCCACCTCTCCACCTGGCTGGATTCGATTGCCGCGCGAACGGTTGATATCATCACACGTGCTAACGGGCACTCTAATGCACCACCACTGCATCGTGCTTGCAGTTCATCGCACGATCGCGACACAATGGCTGTCGAGTGCAGCATTAGCCAGACAAATGCCATGCTGGCGTAATTTCATTAAACCACCCACGCCGCCCAACGGTGTCGTCTCGCAAACGCCCCTTTTCCCAAGCGGGAATGCTGGTTTTAAGTGCACCGCCGTTTTGACACCCGATAGATTTCGTGAAGCACCCCTGGAGGCGCACTGTCAGTGACGTGTGACACCTCAGGTGATGACAGCTAGTGAGCAAACGCCGTTGTGTAACGTTCTAACTGGGCCAGCTCATGTGCAGACAGTCGACATCGATGGCGGCGAAATAAAGGCAGCCCCAATTCATCCGTCACGGTGCCAGGATTAAACACAATCGCGCGCACCAAACTTCCGATTCTCGATTCGAGCGGTACGGTGCTGTCACCGTGAAGAAGGCGTCGAGGTTACTTAACCTCATTTGAATCTGTCATCGGTGGAAGAGAGCAAACAAACGCGCATCACGTCAAGCGACATATTATGACATGGCGCGACGGCTTAACGCCAACATTCGCTTTTGCGAAAGAGAAAATAAGCTTACCAGCGATTCACCGCAATTTATTGGGCGCATTCTGCGAGTGCTGGCACTAAACAGACCATGTTTATCGCGTTCCAGGTAATTCAGACCAGCACCGCTTCAGTGAGAACTTTTTTCCTCACCAAGCGGCACCGGCTCGTGAGCGTTTTAGGAGATTTGCCTTGTCCACAGCCCTACATAAAATACTAACTTAATCGCATTCACCCGGAACACCGGAGCGGTAGTTTGCATTTGAGCCGCAGCCAAAGGCTTATGCAGATGGCGCCGCTGTCGAGTGTAATCGGGTCCGTCTCATCTGCGGTGGTGAATAATTAAAAGATGCAATTACAACCTGCCGACCGTGTCTGCTCTAATTATTGCCGTTTTGCGGATGAAAAGCGAGGAAGAAAAAAAAACGGCTCGATGCAATAAAAAAGTTGTTTGAAGCTTTCCATTCTTTTTTCCCCCTTAGTACTGTCTGCCCGTAAAAGGTTACTACTAAGACGAGTTTAAACATCGGTTGAGTAGCCATCGCTTCCCCTATCTGTTGATGTTTTTTTTTATATTTCCTTCGCATTTTCTTTCTCTCTTTCTCACCGTTGGGTATGTGTACCGATATAACCATTCGTAGTGCATCTGCATCAGCGAGTTGCACTTATCTCCGTTGGTCTACATTCATGCCGGCTCATAATGGACGCTCGTCCGGATCCCCAAAAGAAGGCCTGAGATGACGTAATGTAGCGTCTCGAACGGACGCTTCGTTGCTTTTCTATATTTCCCCATTCGTTTGCCGAAAAAGACTCACACAGCTTGATGGCAACCATTAGCCTTCTCTCATTTTGAATTTGACAGTTCGATTTGATCGCGTCCGTTCGGTGCGATTAGTCGAATTAGGCCGTGTTGATGCTTGAGCTATCAGTTTATCTTTGTGGCCGGCAGTTCCGGATAAGCGCCAGCTAGTGTTTATCAACCTCCTAATTAATTAGTGTTCCGCTTGTCTTCGCCAGCCGCGGAGTCTCGAAAATGTTATGCAAATGCGAGCCAAAACAAGATGTTCACTTTCTCGTTTTGCCTGTTTCGTTTCAGGGCTTACATCATGATACCGACGCCCTACTACCAACAGCAGCCACCCCACCCTCCGTCATCCCACGGGACAACCCTGCTGACCGCAACACCCTCATCTGCCCCCACGCAACCCCACTCCGAGCAGCAACTGGCCGCGTATGTCAACGACCCGGACAACAACATCCAGACGTACTCGCACGGTGAAACTGGAGCACAATCACCAACCAGCGCCCCCTCCGGACCTCAGGCTGCCCCGCAACCCGACGTCGTCTACGCGCCATCCTCCACACCCGCCCCCGCACTCCACCAGTCGCCTTCGGCGGAGTTTTCTATCGTGAAAAGTGTCGAACAGCCGGTTTTCTACTCGCATGATCTGCCTCCGGTGCATCAGCACAAATTTCCGGCACCGGTGAACGTCCCGCAACCTCCCCATCATTTGAACTTTGCCCCACCACATGGCCTACCCGCTCCACGACCCTTCCTGCCGCCAGCACACCAGCACACACCGGATGCACATTATCCTGCATACCTTCAGGCGCACTCGTACGCACCACATTTGTATCCTTCGCTGGCTCACCCGAACAACGGCATCCTGAATTACTTCGGTGTGCAGCAGCGGCCTCCAACAAGTCTGCTTGACTCGTACGTGCCTAGTGGGCTCCAGCTAGCCAAGACGCCACTCTACACCACGAAACTATTGCCCCACGGGTACGCACCGGCACCCCATCACCATCTTCACCAGCGACCGGCGCCAGTGTCCTCGGCAGCGCCCTTCTTCCAGCCAGCTTACCCCGTAACACCACTCCACACAACCGTCCTCCAGCCGGCAGCCCTACACGGTCCATCCGTGGCAGCGACGGCGCCAGGATACAACACGATCGCTTATTCCGTGCCGCTGGCTTTCACCAAAACATCCGCCCAGTACAAGCGATCGCCGGCGTTGTTCAGCGTAGCCGGATTCCCGCGGCCACTCGGTCCCATGGCCACAACCAAGCTGCAACCGGCGAAGCAGTTCCCGTGAGCCCGGCTCTTCAATAGTCGTTAATTTATTTAGCTGATACGCAATAAACCGTTGTGAGATTTGTTGAACAGCGTGCGTTACCGATTCGGCATGACGGGAAAGAAACTCGCTGGTGCGAACGCGAAACATAACGACATTGTGCAAACGTTTATCGGGGCCCGAAAAAAGAAAACCCAACTGCCACCCGGCGATGACGCGAATTGGACGTCGTAAAAGTACGCTCCACACGGGCGCCAGAGGGCGCGCGCTTTAACGGCAACGGTGTCTCGTGATCGTACGATATGCCCGCCATGCTCGAAGCCGCGTGCCGTGTGTAATTACTTTACGATAGCAACAAACCCAATGGGTCCTTGGTGCAATCTCGAGGCTCGATTTCACGTGCACGCGGTGTTTGGCGCTTTTTTGTCCACCGGCCAACATTTGCGCGTTTTGCGAAGAATAATCTCGTACCGTGGATCACCGCCATTCTTATGTAATGCGGCGCAATATCGCACGATGTAACGATGGGCGCGCGCCTGCCCCGGTCCGCGGCGATCAGAAGAACGATGACGAACGGATGGCACCGACGGGACGGGAACCGGGACCAGAGCTAATCTCGCCGATACATCTCATTGCTCGACCGCGACCGCCTAGGTTTTTCCTCCATTTCGCACACTTTTCCCCGGGATCAGGGCCGGCCGGTCGCGTTTATTACGACTTCGCCACAAAACCGTTTAATTGACCATTCGCGAGAGATGGGTGCATAATAGAAGGAAGGAGAGAAGTAGAGAAGAAAGAACAAAAAAACGCGCATCATCGTGAAGAAGCCACCCGTGGGAAGTGGCAACCTGCCGCGGATGCGTGGTGGCACGCCCGGCATCTATTCAATCATAAACCCGCCGAGGTATGCCCCCTTGAAAGAAATGGTGCCCTCTTCTCACAGTGGCCCGAAAGATACAAGATAAGCGCAAACCGACGACACCGACGGAGGTTGGGACAGAAATTGGTACGAATAATTTCGTTTTCGCTTTGCATTCCCACCCAAGACGTCCGTTGCGCGCCATGGTAACGGTTGGCGGAAGACGTGATGATGATAAAAAAACACGCACACACACACATTCACGAATACCCACAATCTCTGTCGAGAGGTACAGTGAGATCGGGTGTATCATAAAAATGCTTCGGAAGAGGGCGCAAACGAAAGAAATGGCATGCAAATGTACATTCAACCGGGGGAAGATACTCCCAGCGATAATTAATGGCTTGATTGTGGTGCTTTTTGCTATAATTCGGCAGAGAGAAGCAAAAAAGAGTGATACATAAAACTATGTAATCCCAAATTGAACACAGGTCGGCTTGGGTTGTGAATGTATCATCGGAACGTCGCCCAGACGTGTCCAAAAAGATGCGCGTTATTTTCGCTACAGCAAACTAGCATCCGTTTAGCCGATCAGCGATCGATCTAGATGCAAGCGGGTGCAGATGAGCTCGGTAGGCATTTTGAAATTTTCCCATACCCTGGCCGAATGAACGATGACTTAACGCTGACCCTAACGCAACGCGATGGCATATGGAAAAAGGAAAAACGTGCCCAGCTGGGCGCCGAAAATCAATTTGCTGACATAAACATTCACCATTTTCACATCGAACGCGCACCCTGTATTTAACAACCCTTGCGAGAAACAACCCCACGGTTTCCCAATGGCCGAAATCGGTTTGCGCAGCTTCGATCGCGATGATCGCGCGGGAAAAAGTGAGAAATGCCGCCAGTGGGAGGAGAGAAAACCCAACAACGAATGCCCATCTTCATCCCTTGTGGGTCTGGGGGTGACTTAAGGCCCGCGCCTTAAGCGCGTTGTGCGAGGTGTTAGTAAACATAACCTACAAAACAAGTGGCGAGCCGCGGAAAATGGCCCCCATCCTCCCTGGTTGGGGTGGCCAGCGCGGTTAAGAGAGGTGATTTGGGGGTAGTTTTTTTTATTACCTCCTCGATTGCGGTTTCGGTAGGGTATAGGCGCACCCTTGAACCACTTTGGGGGCCATCGCGTGCGTGAGCGAGTGCGAGCACCTTTAGCACCCGGGGGCAATCAAATTTTGCGGACGAAACAAACAAGCCGCAACAGCAACGAAAGAAAAAAAAAGCAGCCAGAGCCTGCGTTTGATATTTTATTCTGTCAATAATGAATTATTCAACGATGCACCAAGCGATGTGATCGGTTTTGTGCGACGCATAGATGGCGACATAACGACCTATGCCCGGCTGAGGTGGGCTGCCATTAGTGCTCCCAGACCGCGCATAATTACCAACCCAAGATGGCGGGGTTGAAACGTTTTTTTTCTCTTCCAATTCGATTCTTTTATTCGCAATCCAAATCAGCACGATTTGGAATGTGCGTGCCGATGGATAAAGTAGTTCGATTTGCTCAACGCGGACTCGTGACATCGTGCTCGAACACACGTTTTAATTTAAAATCGGTCACATCCGGCCGTTAGACGAGAACGACGCCATCTCGTCGGGTGGCCAGCGTGCAAACGAAGAGCGAACGCAAGCGGATGAGCATAAAATATGGACGCGAACCGGCTAGGTGATATGCCACGGTTAATTCCAACCCCGCGTGAAGGACATTGGGCATGAAATTTGCACTTTTCACCCGCGGGCAAAGTAGGCGCTTTTTTTTCGTCACCATGACTTGCAGCTCCATCTTGACGTCTTCATGCGACGCTCAAAGGCTAACGGGAACGAAATGGAAAATTACTTAAACAAGTGGGCCAATTTATGCAATCCAAGGGAGAGTACCGGCTGGCTGGCATGAATCTGTCACTTGACGGATCACCGATTACGATGAAAAAGAAAAAATAAAACCGAAACAGGAATCTAACCATTGTTCGTGGCAAATTGGGTTTGACCTCCTTTTCACATCCCGTTTGGCAATGGACTGCTCGAATGCTCGTATCATTCGATTGCGTGCGTGCTCGTGGGTGACTTTCCGAAACAAACCAATATGAGAAGCGAAAAAAAAACAACCATTGATCGTTCCAATCCACTGGAACCCGGCTCGGGAAAGCGGTAGATTATATCATAAATCCGAACAACAACAAAAAAAAGCCCAAAAGACCAAAGGCGCGGATGCGGCGATCGAATGTGGGCCACAGCACGAAAGCATTCACCCGGCTTGTCCGGTTCGATCAACCCGAACTGAACGAAACTCATCCACCTATCAACCGCTGATTGACCACTGATTGTTTTGCCTTTTTTCAACCCACTGCAGGAGGAGGCTCGGGTCCCACCAGAAGCCGTCTTAATTAACCGAGTTGCAGGTTCCCAAAAATGAGAGAAAAAAAACCCTTTAGAGCTTCCTGCAGCTCGATGCAACCCGATGCAGGCGCCATTAAATCGCCCGCTAGGGGTTGTAAAACGATTTTCCGCTGACGAGGAGTTCGAGGAGTTTTCTCGTGTCGTATGAATGCATTTTTTCCCCTTTCGTCACTCTCTCGAATGTGAATGCACCACCGAGAACTGGCGGATGAATGTTTTATTGAGTTGCATTCGAGCGCCGGACGGGGCACGGAGTGGAACAATTTGGGTCAACACCGAACCAGTAGCATACAAATTAAAGGTTATAAAGTTAACAAAGCCCAGCAAAGCACGTATCGTAACGGAGCTTGCATCGTACCAGCCATAATGCCTCGATAACGCGGAGCACTCCATTGCTCAAGGGTCTCCATTTCCTGCCCGGGAAAGTGCGCTCGGAGTGGCCCTTTCAACCGCTTCGTTTTCAACGAAAACAGCTGAATAAAGATGACGCTTGTTGGGCCCAGGTTGGGGTGTTTAAGTGAACGCCTTAACTCACGGGCCACGAACGAAACGAGCCTGCCGCTAAAAAGCCTGCCTGTCGTCGTTGGCTGAAATTGACGAGTCGGTGGATGGAAATTGCTATTTAAATTGTAAACAATCTCCTCTTCTCGCTAAGGAGCACCAGGACGAGCGCACCCGCGGAAACATGGAAAAGGCCACCACGGGCGGGTGGAAAATTGACAGCTACCGGTGGGCTGAGAGGTGGGTTTTTTTTTCTTTTGGCTTTTCACTTTCACCACCAGTCGGAGTGGTATTTATGTTTGCTCGTGCGCCGTTTCAAAAACCATCCCGGCGCATTCTTCCACCTGGAGGCTGATGCATCGATACCCGGTACGTTACGATTCGGCGCAGTATTGGCTGCAGGCTGCTGCAAGCTCGTGGCTGTAACCCGTCCAAAATGGCGGGATGATCGGTTGGGAGATTCGCAGCGGGGCGACGATGATGACCACTTGGCCGTTTGGCTTGTTCGCTGAATAAATTATTGCTCGCCAATGGGGTGCCACGATACGTGATTGCATTTGCTTCACCAGCTGGCGTTTACTTTCACTGTGAGCGCGCGCGTACCCGCGTTCGATCTGCTATTAGGCGAATTAGAACTAACAGCAACCCGGAGTTACGCAATGGAAGATCCAACGCTCGGTCGCTCAGATTGAGCCGTTGATTGAGCTGATCTTTTGAGTTGAAACCGGGGAGGGGTTTGTCGAAATCTTTGAGCCATTTTTCATACAAAAGTACCGTTCTGACACCGGTGGGTCGGGGATTTTCCCGTACACTCTACCCGCACTGGAGGTTTCAACTAATCTCGCATTTAGCACGCTTTTGCAGGTCCTCGGGCCAAGCTAATCGGCGATGATCACCATCAAGCGATAACCGTTGAACCGGTGTGGTATAAAAAGCTTTTCTTTTTCATCGGCGACCTCGAGAACCCGCTTCGTTGGGGGCACTTCAATTAAAGACCCAATAGCGCTCAACTACCGGGGCCAATCATCGCCCCGTAGCCTCGGTCTCGTCCGTGATGACGTAAGGGACGTGCGGTCTGAACGCCGACGGCAGCCACAAAACGCGCGAGAGTCATCGACGGTGACTTACTAATCTGGAAAATGGCGTACATAAAAATCTCCTATTTCTCGCCGAACCGCATCGCGATCGCCTCGACGGCAAATGGGGAGGGTACTTGGTTGATCGAGCACCCTCTCCAGGGTGGTTTGAAGGGTGGCAGAAACTGTTTTCATAACAGCATAACCTGCCGGTGCCGCTGGAAAACCGCTTAAAGCCAGCGACCTCACCGTGTGGCCATCGAGAAGGGTTGGGCACTTATCTTTAGTTAACGCAATTTCACACTAAACTCATCAATTTCTGCGGGAAGTTGTTGAAGTCGAGGACCGAGAGCTGGAGGAAGGAAAAAGCACTTCCACTTCCGGTGCACCTGAGCACCCTCTGAAAGGGGTTGATTAATTTACACCCCAAAAAAGTTCACCCACCGGCTGGTGACGTGCAGAGAAAATGCAAAAAAAAAATGGGAACAAATTTCCCAATCCGTGCGAAACTGGAAAGTGCAGGAAATTGAGCGCCTTGGGAGAGAACCTTCAGGGTTGGTGGATGCGTGATGTTTTCGCGCCCATGTGGGTTGCGCGCGCACGTTTGATTATTCTACGGCAGCGTTGTACAACGGCGAGTGGGCCACAAACTACAACCCAGCGAAAAAAAAAACATGACACGTCCCAAGCAAACATGGCCCCTTTCGGGGTGGAGTTTGGGTGTTTTGGGTCGTGATACGAAAACATATCTCTCCCGATGGCATAACAGCGAGGTGTTAATCCGGTCGGATCGGGATAATTACGGGGCAGGTGGTCGGCTACCGGTTCCGAGGCTGCAGCGAGGAGTCTTATCGCGATGTTATTAATGTCGTCACCGGCCTGTTTTGGGCAGGAAGTGTACGAAAACATACTTTTCCTTCGTTCGCTTACATACACCCATCGTCTCCAGCGTGCGGTGGGGTTTTTTTTTTGACTTGCGAGTTTCTTTTCTCGCCGGCTTTTTCGCTGGCTAGCGAAATGCATCATGGTGGAGGGATTTTCTGGCGTAATTTCCCATCGGACAGGCGGGCAGTTTTAAGGGCTGCGTACTCCATACAATTGCGCTCAATTCGTTCAGCCCGTTGACAGCTGACATCCGCATGCAAACGGAAGCCAAATTCGTCGGGAAATGCACGAAAAGCCGCCCCTAAATTGCGTTAAAAGCCGCTCGGCAAGGTGTCAGAAAGAATGCAGTTTCCTTCTGTTGCGGAAGCACGTCGCTTGGGCGGGAAAACAGAAATTTGCGAAAAGAAAAACAGGAAAAACGGAGGAGCAACAAAAAAAAAAGAAGCGAACACTAAATAAACACGTGCGTACATAAATAATTTCCACCCCACGGGCCGTGCGTGCCATCGCATCGTTTGATAAGTTGAATTAATGCGAATTCCTTGACGCCCGAAGTGCGCTTGTAACCGATGCCGACCAAACCGTGTTAAGAGCGCGCGTCGAAGTGGCCAAAACACACAAAAAAAAATATATCGCATGGAAACAGGTAGTGTTCGCAGTTGACTGGCGGAATCCATCGCTGGCAGCGCTATCAATAATTAAGACACCAACGTTATTAGATGTTATTATTAGCATAAATTTGAGCTTCGCTTGGGCGATTTGTTAGCCTCTTTTGGCCAGGTGCTTTATTGCGATCTTACGATCGCGCCGTACGCGGGATATACGCGTGCGGAAACGTGAACCCGCTCCCTGCGGGGTTTGGCAGTTTGAATTGATTTGAATGGCCGATCTCGTCGAGTGGCCCTCGGGAAGCGTCCGTGTGGCGTCGATGCGGGCGGTAGCTCCTTTCTAGCCCGCCGGTGATGAACCCGACCGTCGTGAAAGTTGGCACCCGGGACGCAGCCTTGCAGCACCTGTTGAGTGGCTGCGTGCGCGATTGCGTAACTTCCGTTCGCGTGGAGGCTTCCGTTTCGCACCGAGACGTGGCTTATTACTGTTTTCTTCGTACTGCGCTTGGGTACTTTTTTTCTGGCTTCTCTCCACCCAACCACTTTTTGGGGGTTTCGCTTTTCCATCGCCTCCTGCCTCCTCACGCAAAACCGCAAGCGTAACGCGACCTCTCGGCAATAGGTCACGCAAATGGCGCAAAAATGGCTACGGACGATTATTGCCCGCTTCGGTAGGGCCATCGTAGTAGGCTTGGGGAGAAGCATGAAAGCAAAAAAAAAAAAAAGAAATATAGAGCCCTCACAGAAATCGAAAACGTACGCTACGGTACGATGCAGTTCGACAACCGAATTAGGGCAACACGTGAAGAAAGCAGTGAAGGCGTTTGGGCACACACAGAAGAAGGAAAAAAGACAAGCTCAAAGCTCGCGTACTGTTGTTTCTGTGCACGTGAAGTGGCACTTAACCGTCAAATGTCCCACGAAATCGGAATCGAATCGTGCACACGCACGCGAGAAATCATCCCGGCACGCAGCCTGCGTGATTCCGGCGTTACGTGAGCGCGACCAGTGTGATGAATTTCGCACGAAGCCCAACGGTAGTCATCGCTCGGTCTTTAGCAACCGTGATGGAGCATCGTCAAAAAAAAAGTGAACTTCTTCCACGTGATGATTAAAGGTCATCAAAGGATTATCCTCGGATGTGCAACAGTCGCCTTGTTTGCGAGGGATATTATTAATGCAGAGTGTATTCCACTTTTGGCTTCTGTTTTGTGTTGTCTGTCAGCAAAACCAACCAACGATGATGTTAACAATATTCGTTTACTCATCTGCAAGCCAACAAAAAATGGCTAACATTGAAAATGTTATTCTGCACCACCGAAAAGACAACAACTTCAACGTCCAGCGCCTAAGTAGCAACTTAGTTTCGAGTAACAGTAGGAGCTTCAACGGAAACAAAATAGTCCACTACTCGTCACTCGATAGTCGTGCTTGTCTTACGCCACATTTGCCATTGACATTGCGTAGAAGGGAAGTTAGCACAAGGGAAAAACGAAAACGGTGTACTTCCCAAAGCTCTGCAGTACACCTTCTGGGAGGTGCATTTAGACGTAGAACAATTCTCAACCGGTAGCTTACGTAAACCGGCCGGGGTGAGCTATTCTGTGCTGATGTTTACCATATCCGGCAGGTTCAGCGTACCACAGAAGGCAATACGCAGAGTCGATGGCGCCGACACCACTCGGTCACTATGCGTTCTTGTTGGGTAAACTAACGGACGCACTCCGGACATGCCGTTCCGGGTGCAGTCGGGGGAAAACATCCAAACAGCCGTACGTGCCGGTTCGATGTAGCCCGGCACCGGAAAATGTCCCCAGCCCGTGGGTTCAGTATTTAAGTTTAAAGTGCGTCCATTGCCATTCCAAAACCCGTGCAGAGTGCGAGCTGGAAGAGTGTGTTGTGCCGGTTACTGAATTTAAGCAGAGGACGTGCTACGCCTAAGGTCGTCCATGATGAAGACCTGGCCGATCCTCCTGACGGCGGTTGTGTTGAGTGTGGTTTGGGGATGCATCACTGTGAACGCCCAGTTTGCTCTAAGGGGATCGCATGTGCTCAGTCTCGAAGATTACGATTCAGATGAGATGGTGCCTGTGATACGACGAGCTCGACTTCCAGATTCCGGTACCATGAAACGAAGCTACCCATCGTATGCTCCTAGCTCACCCTTGGCTTCTCCAGAGCATGTGCCCATTTCGGACGAATTAGTGAAACATTTGAGGTCCCTTTTGGGGATGGATTCACAGAAAAAGGCGACAACACAACGGTTGAAGCGATTGAATGTACCCGAACCAACGAAAAGGCACTTCACCACAGTGACAGCACGAACAACTCCCATGGTGACAACCAGAGCTCCTGACAACTCGCGAGAGATTGCGAAGAAGTGGTTCCCGGTGTTGCTGCAGGAAGCAATCGATAATGTGCTACGCAAGAATACTTCAGGCGACGAACTTGATGAGCTTGTGGATCAAATTGCAGCCGGTAGTGGAACCTACCGTTATCGAGCAAATCCAGAAGACCGACCAACGGTGACTCGCTCACTTCGAAACTCGTACGATCATGTCAGCACGATGGAGAATGGCGCTTTACGACAGGAACATCAAGAGTCCAAAGGAGGTTCCGTGTTGCTACCGAGTCTCACTCAATGGAACGCCCTGAATGAGTGTAAATCGGCCGTTCCGTACGTGGTGAACATCTTCAACAACACCAAGATAGGTTACATCGTGATGAAGGTGTCCAACGAGACGGAGATCCAGGTGGAGTCAGAAAATCAGAATGACGTAACGGGTCGTGTGAGTGTGACGACTATGAACGATGCTGGTCGAAAAACACGCAAGATTCCGACAACTTTGGTGGAAGGAAACGATCTAAAGTCTCACCAGAAGTACTCGTCCCCAAGAAGTCAGTCATTCCCAACAAGGGCTTCCTTCACCAGGAAACCGCCAAAGCTACCGTACTTCTTCAAAACGACTCCCTCCGTGCCGCAGACGATGGAACCGCCTTTTTTCAACGTGCTCAACACACCCGACAAGGAACCGATCAAGTATCGCGTCCTCCTCCGAAACTCGGACACTCTGCCAGAGAAGGTGAATGTGCGTCTGCCGCTTCCGGCACAACTGCCTAAACCCAATCAGCACCCTGTGCACGTTTTTGCGGCAGATCGTCGTGCGGTTGGATCTAAGAGAAAGCCCGTGTTTTACTCTGAAGAGCACCGAGCTAATGTACGAGGTCGTGATCCGTACGAAGAATTACTGGACGTCTCGTCGATGGAGTATGCCCCTGTATCACGATCATCCAGACCTCGACATCCCAATATTGGACGGATGGTGCGCAAGTACGAGTACGAAAGTCTCGAAGAAGATCTTCCCTCCGAGGAGTCCGACTTCACGTTTGGTGACACCAGTAGTGTTACTTTACGGACGGCGAAAATCTTGGCCAGCGGCAAACACAACCCCTTAGATTCTGGTGAGCGGCAGAAAAAGACTACGCTAGAGCCTTACACCGAAACTCGTCGGTACAACCTTCAACGGACGTTTGAATCTGCTGAACCGGATATGGCTTCTTCGGAGCAAAGTACCAGCTCTGTTCCGTTTAGCTTTAGCAGCACTACCACTCACGAGGGCTTGCTCGATAGCAGCGCAATGTTTCACCAGGCAACGACGAACGTGTTTGTGCGGACGAGAAAAGACGGCAAAGGACATCGCGAAGGGTGTTCGCGGAGGCAACAGAAGGAAGGCAGGACTCCCGGACCAATGAAAGTGACCTTCGATACCAGCGACGGTGCGTTGAACGACCTGTTTGAGCAGGAAGTGAGCAAGGCGAAGCGAACTTACAAAAAGACCACACAGAAATGGGAAACGAGCAATAGCTCCGATGACAAAAGCTCAAGCTCGTAAAGCTCGCAGGATATCCGGCGATCCTTGAGCGTTGTGTAAATATTGTTTTGCCATACACCAATATGTAGGATAATGTAGGTTTAATAATTTATTATTGTTTGAATTGTTATTTAATAAAAAAACGAGTTTAAAAAAAATGAAGGAGGAAAATTGTGGGTCAAGGAATGGTTTTATTCCTATAGACCCTTCTATGTTTCAAATATATCATGAAAGAGCGTTCATTTAAATATTTAGAGCGCATACAGCAAATAATTTGATGCCTGATAAAGTAATGCTCCCCTGGGACATTAATCTTGCGACAGTAAGTAAACTCCCTAATGTAAACGATGCGTTATATTGACGATTGTTGGAGAAAACAAAAGACCTCTTAACAGCAAACGTCCCTGCAGTGTCTGCATTCCATCAAGGAGGCATTACGGTTCAACATCGGCATCGTGTGTTGTAACATTGCACGTGGAAAGCCCGATGTCGCAACGTGTTGAAACGAATTCATTAATCTTACTTACCACTCGCTGATTACGGGCCGTCGATTCAAAACGATCGAGCAGCACCCTCGCATGGTTAGTGCATCCAAAAAGGACGATCATTCGCCGTGGAGTCGGAGGTTGCGCGACATTTTCCCGCTTGATGTGGGAGGCGACACCACCCTGTGACTAATGTCCGCCGAGGTGACGAACCGAAACGAAACGTACCGCGTCCGGGGATCTTCTGATCCCCGCTCAGAGACCCCTTAGAGGAGGGAGCAATCGTTTCATCTCACCCACCGGGTGGGTCGGGAAAAACGGCGAATGGTTTTCCCCTTCCGAGTCCCGGACCGCGAGCGAATCGAAACGAAACCGAACCCAAAGCGACAGCCTTACGACCCGAGCCACACCGGCGAAAGGCCTTAGCAACCCTTTCCACGTGGCTTCTCTGGGAAGGCTATGCGCGGGTCTCGCTTCTTTGGTGGCGTCGAACGCGCGAGAGCTATGAAAAACGTGCCAAACGGGGCGCAATTCGTTTAGACGCAAGCGAGCGTTCGAGGCGTAAGTGCGTGCGCATCGTTTGCTCCGGGCTTCAGCTGAACTGATCGCGCGCAATTTCGCGAAACCAACTGTTGGGTGTCGAATCGATTTTTTTTTCGTTACGTTTCCGTGCATATAAATATTTTTTTTTGTTTTCGTTCGAATTTTCTAAGAAAAACTCCGCGAGTGCGTTCCGCCTTCCGTGTGGCGCGTGTGCGTGAAATCCTTCCGCGTGGGTGGTGGTTCGTTTGGTGCGTTTTTTTAAAGCTTTCGGAGGCTCGTGGTTTTCCTGCCAGCCCATAGAACCGAAGTGGTTAGCAGTGAGATGAAGTGTTTTTTACGCTAGACACTAAGCGGTGTGATCTGTTGCGCATTGTGCTGGTAATAGAACGAGACTTAAGCTTCTGTGATTAATTCTCGTGGACGCTACAGACAGTTGGAGTTGTTTGGCGTATTGACCCCTGCTGAAAGGACGTTGGCTGGCTTGATTTTTTTAACACAAACGTGACACGAAATCCGTACAGCATGAGGTGGCAAATCGTGGTAGGTAAAACCGTGCGTGTTTATTTTCACTCTGCTTCACTCATCTAAAAGGGGTCTATAAAGTATCGAATTCATTGTCTAAGCCTAGCCAATGTATGCATTGCAGGAAGCCCTAGAACGTGTCTCATTTTTCGAGGCTAATTTTTTATTGATTGCCCTTCTAAATAAGCCCATTTTAATGGATCCTGCAATTAGCGCTAAGCATCGTTTGATACACTGGCGTTCGATAAATTGATGGTTTTGTTTTTCACTATTATTTTCATAAACACCCATGGATCGATGTTTCATTACTTTTGTGGTTTTGAATTCGTTTCGATCGTTTTTCATTTCCGTACGCGTAGATTCATCGCCTTGAGCTTTCAGCTCTCCCCTGGCGGAAGGTTTCTTTAATGTTGGGCATCACTCGGCACCCTTTAGTTTTGAGTGGTTTTCTCTCCATCAAGCGGCGAAGATGCGCCTGAAGGCAGCCAGCTTTGAGAACGAAGAACAAATTTCATTTCCCAAGCTGCGCTGCTGCACAAGCATTAATCCATGCATGCGAGGCGAATGGACGAATAAAGCCTTGCGGGGTGACAAGATGGGTAATAACGGCGTGAGAAAAGGAAGGTTCACATTTCCAAGTGGCGCAATTCACTGCGCATCTTCAGTGAATTTAAACGAGAAGTGACCATTTTCATTCCCTTTTCGGTGCGGCTAACGGACGGCTTCGAAGGTCTTAATTTAAAATTGGCAAATCTTCGCTACCGCTGCAAATATTCTGTGCTAATGAACGCCATGAGAAGCCCAGCTGTAGGAATGTAAATTTTCTGCAAGCTCATCTTTTAAAGATTTACCAACAGTTCAGGGTTGTTTACGAACTGGTGAACTGGTGTTTTAGATTTTATTTTTGGGAGGAGCCGTCAGACATAAAGAAACGAATAAAAGCTTAGTTTTATGTTCATTGCTAATTATCCTGTCATTTTGAGATGAGCTTGCGCGTAGATAGAGCCTTCACTCGGCAACATTGATAGCAAACGAAGGTTGCATAAAGCTTGACCCGCACCAAAAGCACAATTACATCGCAAAGACATCACGCCAACGGCTCTTATAAAATGGCCCCCGGGGCGCGATTAATCGATCGCCAGTATCGATCGTTTACATTTAAATAAAACGCACCTCAAAAAGGATTGAGTAACGCCACGTGAAAGCTTCACTTGAAGAGTGATTCTTTCTCGCGGCTGACGCGCCCATTGTCCGAGCTCATTTCAGATGCTTTTCTTCGTCGCCGCACACAACGTTCGACGAGCCACGTTTCTTTGTCCGCGACCGATCATGCTTCTGTGCGGAGAAGCCCCCAAATCTCAAGCCGGTTCATAACCGCCATCGTATGGCTACTACACCGCTCCGCTTTGCACGCTTTCCTTTAACGATATTTGGCCGATAAAATGGCGCTTCCCTCAGCGTCAGGTGGCGTATGCATAACGGAACCTCCGGCGGCTGTTTTTTTTTCATTTCATCCCCCTCTTCGACATGGGCACTCTCTCTCTCTCTCTCTTCGGCGAAGCAACATTGTGCGGTCGGTGGCTTGCGTAATTGCAATCAACCCGTGCAACAATACCGATCCTATCTGCCCCCTAGTGGCTGGGGAAAAACCGTGGTGCCATCTTCGGGCTCGTCTTGGCGTTGGTTCCGTGCCGGGTCTCAAATCGATCGATTACCGGTTTCGTGTGGCCAGAGCGAGGATGTAACGCCGGCAAACCATCTGGCACACTTCCTGGACACCGATTGCCATCGACGGTTGCAAATGACCGTCGCCGAGTGAGGTGACGCTAATGATTGTTGATTTGCCGATGATACCGATGGGCGGTTGGGGTGCCATTAAAGCGAGGATGCATGGTAGATGGGATCTAGGTTTTGCATAGACATTAGCCGAAAGAAAGTCCTGCTTGATCGTAGTGGGACGGCCTGGATCGTGCAGTGGATGGAAGTGATTTATGATTATATTTGCTTGTAGCTTTTGCAACCAAACGGGGGCTTATTACATGCATATATTACGCCTGTTAAATTCGTACGCTTGCAGCACTGCTGGGAGATGGCTTTTTTATTTTATTTCCCTCTGCCTCCGGAGACAGAGGCTCTAACAATGGCAAAAGAAATGCTTCTGGTTGACGAATCATTTTTCGTTTTTTTGGAGGGGATTTTATGCATACATTTCTCCAATGAGCCTCATTTGCCTGCCATTTGCCTCATCTCCTGGGAGAGGCCATGACCGCAGGGCACCCGTGGTGCATTTTTCCCGCCCATTACCACCCAATGATGCGCAACCACCGTCGCAGGGTTGAGCCACCCTCCTCGGGGGATGCTCCAAAACGCTACGCAACTCCGCAACCATTTATAGACCCGCGTGGTGACGCACCCACACACCTGAATGAGAAGCACACGAAACGAAACCTTGCCGGTCTGGAAAATGACAGCTTTTCCGAGGTGCGTCGCTGGGATGTGGCTTTGCAGACATTTTCGCCTACTTCGATGCGCGCGTGTGTGTGTGTGCGTGCTCGGATGATTATTTATTTGTTTCAGCATGTTTTTTTTTCTCCTTTCCTATTAATTTTCCTCCATTGCCCAAAGCAACACGCGGGTGCGGGTGCGAGTGCGGCTCGTTTCTGCAGATCGGTAGTAGCGAGGGTGCACAACGAGAGGATCGCTTCGAGCATGAAGCAAACAATTACACTGTAACGCCGTAAGCCGCGAATCCGTCTTGCGCGAGTCTGTTCACGCCACGCGGGCACGTTGCTGCGTAATTTCGCGGGTCAGTCAGTCACTCGTTCAGTGGAGGCGCATCGAATTGTTTTTTTTTCTCTTTTGGTTACCGACGGAGGGAAAAGAGATAAAAATGCGCCCAACCCCATGCGGCTCCTTTTTCGCGCCAGCGTGCGTGTGCGTTACGAGTTCGGTGCACACCTACGCAGCAGCATCTTCAGTCTGCGGCCAGCAAGTAGAGCTAATTAGAGGCTCAATTATATTTCTTAATCCAACCCCCGCTCCTTTCATCTCACCGGCCTCCTCCGACCGCGTGTCCGAGGTGGCGCTGAGAGGATGGGTGGAAAATTTCGATCGAATAAAATCGACGATTTTTTCCTCGAGCAAGCACGTACGTTTCAGGAAAGCTATCGCGAGGAAGCGAACAAAAAAACCCTTTTCGAGGTGTTGTAATTGTGCGCCAAGGCGGTGGTGTAGAAACATCACATGAATAAACCGAATTGTGAATTTGAGATCAAAGTTCAACGTATCAACCGTAACAAATTAGATCGTAAAGTTCCAAAGCCAAAGGTAAAAAAAATCAACGACTCAAAGATGGCAAGCGTTCACATATTGTTGGATAAATTAATTAACTGAAAACGTGTTCGACCATCTGCTCGGGACGGGGTTTTCGCGGAGAAGCGATAAACCACCAACCAAGGAGTCAATTAAACCGCCGGCAACCCTTTCACAGCTTTTGATGTCTAACGAGGGCTCGGTTCCATACCTCATCTGGCTGTACCTCATTAGAGCATCAGGTGTCTCCTGCTCCACTTGCTCGCCTTACACTGGCTTTCTTCGGGCCGTCGAGTACAAGTTGCGGTTGGCACCCGTCGTTGGCCTTGTCCCTAATTTTGGCTACCTTACCGCGAGACCTTCGCCTGCCGTCGGATTTGGCATCGAAATTGAAGTTCTAAGCAGACGGTGCGATCAGCTTGCGCGATTATTACACCTGCCAACAGCGGGTGGAGAGAAAAATAAGACGAGAAAAAAAAAGGAATCAGGTAACGTGCCGAAACCGCACGCGCATATCATCACCGTTTGCAAAAGCTGCCGAGAAATTGGCGGGTCTCGGTGAGTGCCAAACGACGGTCGTAAGGTCCTCGATTGCCATATTGGACGCGGTGCAAAAAAACCAGTTGCGATTGTGCAACACCAACCGGAGCGATGATCGACCTGTGGAGCAATTGAGCTGACTCCTCCAACAGGCAAAACCCAGCACAGGTGAAGCAGATGCTCCCAGGATTTCAGGTCGGGAATGGAACAACTTTCATCTTTAAGATCGATAAGATCGTGCCGCTTCGAAGCCAACCCGTGGCTCGTAAAAATGCAATTTAGAAATGTCCCTAACCACCCAAACGGCCTGCGGTGCGGCGTTTGTGGAAAACCGGCTTTTCCCGAGGCCAAACGGCCGAGATCCAGCGTGGTGTACATCACGCGATCGCGACCGCTTCCTGCTTGGCAACTTTTTCTACGACTTTTCGGTCACCCCTTTGGGTTGGCCGATTCCGTTTCGTTTCGTCGTGACCTAACCGTCGGTGAAGTTTTCACGCCTCCTGATGCCGAGCGTTTCTCGTGTGTAAATTCTCGCGCGCACGTTCCGAGCGGGTTGCCATTTCTCCTACGCCACGGACACTCGATTCCGGGGTCGGGTGCGTCAATTCGGACAGGCTTACACAACCTCGGAACGCGAGCTTGGTGCTGCTGATAGAATGCAACATTGCGAACGTTTGGGGGAAGCCCAAGAGAGCCGAAGAAAAAAAGGCTGGAAAAGCGTCAGCATATCACCCGGCAGTGGGTCGGATTCGGAGCCCAAGAAAAAGAGCTCAAATTTCTTCGTTCCAGCCACTGCAGTAGTTGGGATGAAAGTTGTTCTTCGCTAAAGCGAACCCAGCGGCCAGCTGGGCGTGGTGTGGTCTGCTAGGCCACCGTCAGTTTGTGGGCTCATTGAACGGCTTCGATTAAATAATCAGTTATCGGTATCACATCCAACGTGGGAAGGTCTCGGAGAAATACGCCGCCCCGTTAGAGCTGATTTACATAATGCGTGGTCAGCCTGGCGGTGGGAGGTTGGCTCTGGGGTAGAGACAACATCGTCGTAAAAGATTTCGCATAATCGCACTCTCCATTTCGCTCGAAATGGGTTCAACGAGAGCGCAGCGATGCGAAAGGAGTCGGCGATTTCGGCGAATTCGAAAATTGCTCTAGTTTGCAGGGTTGTTTTTTTGAAATTCGCCATGCGTTGCGCACCGACCGAATGCTGATCACGCACGTGCCCACCGAAAGTGCACCTTTTCCTGCAATTCGCGAGTCGAAAATCACGTGTTTGCGGTGTCTGGGCGCCATTATCGGTAATGCACGTCAACGCGGCGGTGGAGATCGTTTTTTTATTGTTTCGTTCGCGCTTTAACGACGTGGTTTAACACGCAGGAAGCGATCGAGTAGTTCGAAATCGATTTCCCCGACGATCAGCGTGGGGTTAATTTTTCCACCGCTAGTTTATCGCACAACTGCTAATCGCTGGTTGGAACATGACACAGGTGCATGATAGAAAATGGTTGGGAAAGTGAGACTAACTATTCAAATGAGTCCTGCTATCGGAATTTCGAAATGTGTTGTTTCTAGTTGGACAGACAAACGAATGAAAACATGGCAACTAAGTACTTATCA
This sequence comes from Anopheles nili, assembly GCF_943737925.1. Lineage (NCBI taxonomy): Eukaryota > Metazoa > Arthropoda > Insecta > Diptera > Culicidae > Anopheles > Anopheles nili. The sequence goes on from NC_071291.1 coordinate 15,846,355, forward strand.
AGTGTGTATTCATCTTTTGGTTGTTTTATATTGGCTACGGTTTAAAATAACAAATAAATTTTGCAATGCATAACAGAGAAGATAATTACCGAAAATCCCGCGGTTGTACGATGCACGGTACATTTGAATCATTTTCACCATTTTCACCATGATACGCTGGTTGCATACTTTTAGGGGTAGTCATTAACCCTTATGCTCGTTCAGGCTACAAATGCATTTGAGCATTGCACATTTTTTATGATTTGTGTGCAATGTGCAGGAACTAAACAAACTTAATTATAGTTTGCCATAGTGGCGTGTGGTTTCGTTTTCAAATTGTAAATTTTAAATGAATGTTTCCAAAATTTTCCAAACGAATTTTATTTCAACACTATCGTCTTCTTATTTTCTTCCTTCTTCCGCAGTTGCTTCTAGTGTCGGTGGCACTGGCTGCCGGTGAGAAGAAACTCGAGAAACGGCCCACTAAGAAAGCTTACTCGCTGAAACCTACCAAATCGCCCAAATCAATCATCGAAGAATTCACCGCTCTACCGCCGGCCGACGTTGATTTCATTAAGGAGCTCGACCGCCAGTTCCGCGAGCATGGCAACAAAATTCGCATCAAAGTCGAGCGCAGCAACGCGACGGACGGCAAAAACATCAAGCGCACAATCGAGGGTGATCTGGGGTAAGTATCTACGACAGAGAATGGCCTCTCTCTGGCTGACAACAGCTCATTAATGGCGACGTACAATTCGTTTCTTTTTAGATACGGTCATTACAGCAATCAGCCCGATTCGGGGTATCATTTTTCCAAGCCGAAATATATGATCTACCCATACTCGCAACACGACATCCCGCCAGTCCGATCGACCCACAGCACGGTTCAAGAGACGGTGACCGACATCGAGATAACGCCTTCGCACAGTTACGAGCTTAAACCGATCGAGGAGGTGTATCAGGTCTACCCGACCCAGCAGTACGCACAAGAACAGCAACAGCAGCAGTACTACTATCACCACAGCAGTCCTGCTCAGGGTCACCAGCAAACGAGGCAGTTGTTCCACCAACAAGAGGATACACCTGTGATTGTGTTGAAGATTCCCGGACCATCCAAATATGCGGCCCATTTGCAGGCGCTGTTGCAGCAGTACCTCGAGATACGTGCCGCCCAACTATACAAGGAGCTGGAGGAGCATGAATATCAACAACAGCAACAGCTGCAGCTACAGCATCAGCAGCAACATCAGCAGCACTATGTGCAGGAACAAGACGTCCACCATCACCATCATCTGCAGCAGCAGCAACAACAGCAGCAACAGGAGCAGCAGGAACATGAGCAACATCACGGGCATCATACGAAGACGAAGTACAGCCAACCAGATCCTGTCTATCCTACCGAGATCGCTTATGTCCCGATGATCCGTACTAGCCAGAACACGTACGTTCCGTTGCCGGAGCAGTACTACGATACACCGAAGCCTGCATCACCACGACCGACTAAACACCGCAAGACGACGGTGACACCGACTCACGTGGCGTACCACAGCACAGTGCAACCAGAGCCAGCCTACCACTATCAGACGTACCATCCGGAGCATCAGCAACATGTTCAGGAGCCAGGTCACGCTCAGATCCAGTACCAGTACGTGTCCCAGCCAGCTCCAGCCCATGAGGAAGAGCACGAGCCGCAGTACGTCTACGAGAAGCCGGTAGTCAACTTCGTCACACCAGTGCCCGAAGAAGCTCATCATTCGCACCCGGATCCGTATCAGCAGCAACAGCAACATCACCACCAGCCTCCGAAGAAGTATCCGAACTTTGCCGAATACCATCACCATCATCGACCACAGCAGCAGCAGGAAGAAGAGTACCTGCCTGAGCCTAAGCTGGTTGAGAATTATCCAAGCCACAAGCATACGCGCGTGATCTACAAGAGCCCATCGTTGAAGGCGGAATTGCAGCAGGAAGTTGCTGAAGAGGAGCAACACGAGCAGCACTATCACCACCAGCAGCAGGAGGTGGTTCACGTTCCCCAGCAGCACCATGCACACCATCACCAGCAACAGCAGCAGCACCAGCAGCAGTACATCCTTCAAGAGGTGTATCCTTCGCAGGCGTCTTATTTCGAGGACAAGTCGTTCGTCGAGTCGGCAGGTGCACAGGTGACAACAGACCGTAGCGAGACGGTAACGCCTCACTACAACACTGAGCCTGTGGTGGCGATCACGCAGAAGCCCAAACGCCTCTACAACTACCACGCGCACTCATCTTCTGGCCATCACGGATCAGGTGGATCTCGAGGATCTCGCATGGCAGCTGGTGGAGGTCGAACAAGGACCGGAGCTTCTGGTGCGAAGGGTTCAAGCAAGCGGGACGCTGCGTCACCCTACACCGAGGAAGAGTTCCGTAAGGTGAACAAGATGGTGCAGCGTATGAAAAAGAAGAGCCGCACAACGCCGTCGGACGATCCTGGTGTGACCGTCAGAAGCTCCACTAGTCCGAGTCCACGAATGAGCGCGTAGGTGTCATCGTCCTTTAGCCTTTTAGCCTGTTATCGCTTTAGCCGATTAGTGTACTTTAGTGAATCCTGCTGAGATCGTTGCATACATTTCACCATGGCAAGACCCTTACGATCGTCAATCGGAATGATGTCTTGAGAACGTGCAGGATCAATGCGAAGGAGGTTGACATCGTTGGGTACCTGTTCACTGTTGCTGTGGCGCTTTTGACAGTGCCTTATCTGGTTTTGTATTTAAATTATTAGCAGTTACCAGTGTCCTCCGTAGACAGAGCGTTCCTTCCTAGTAAGCCCCAGTCACGGCTGGTGCACATTTGATGTAGTAGCGCTGGAGAAGTCGTCGAGGAAAAAATTGTTTATTAATGCATCAAGATGGAAGCGAAAGAAAGAGATTACGGAACAGACGACGTGAGCAGAGCAGCGTAAATGTAAACGAACCACTTACCAGTTATTGAATAAATTTGTAGATAATCGACCTATGACATGATGAGTCGTTTTTCCTGTGTTTTCCTTCACATTCGCAGATGCAGTGAACTGCATCGACTGCAAATGGTGCACAATTGAGTTGAATTATTGAATGCGCTTTAATTCCTCATTTCTCGCGGCGAAGGGACGCCACTGGTGATCGTTACAAATCGCTTCTTTTTTTTCAAACAGTAGCCACCTCCGGGTGAGTTTCACTTCACAACTAATTCCTCCAAAATGGCAGCGCTGGTCCAATGGCGCGGCACGCACGCACGAGCCAATCCACCTGGGCGGGACATGACGTGTGGCGTTCCGTTTTAAAAATATTGAAAATTCTTTCTCGAACCGTAAAGCACCACCGCAAAGTCCTGCCATTTTCCACGTGAAAGTGAAACAGCATAGCATGCGGCCGAGGGAGACGCGCCGGAAACCGCCACCGTTCAGTAACCTCCGTTGGTGAATGAAAACGAAGCGCATACCACGAACGGCAAACAGCCACCAGGCTTCGAGCTCGTTCCTGCGGTTGGAAATTGTTTGTGCGAGCTGAACATTATGCTTCGCCGTAGCATGCTGATTAGCTCATTGCGCGAGCGAACATGATTTAATTATTTATATTGTTCCGATAACCGGTCGGTGAGGGTTTTTTTTCTTTGTTTCAAAAGGGTGGCTTTATCAGGTGTGATGGTTTGATCGTTTGAAAATAATTGACGCAAATTAGAAAAGCTGTTTTCGAGCGTAGAGCAGCGGTTGAGTAAGTTGGTAGGTTGGTTATTTGAAACAACTATCTCAATTTATGCTTAGGTAGACGATGCAATTTCCTCGACATTCGTACTAATACGTACCGATCGTGTATTAATCAAACGAACCGATCGTTGTATGATTATCTTATTTGCTTCTATTATTTTGCTTTTCTTATAAGCGCACTAGAAGGAGCAAAGAGTTGTCATGACAGCAGAATTAAAAAAACAAATGCAAAAAAAAGGAAACGCGCTAACTGACTTCCATCTCACTGTGGGATCATCGCCTGAGCCACGAATGGAGTGGACTAAGTGGACTAAGCTTGCACGAACGCACACACGCAAGGACGCGTGCACGCAAATGGCGCCCAAATGATGCACTTTCTTCATCAAACCGGGCAGCTCCGAGAATAGGCTACCGTTTAACAGCCCGTTGGGCTCGAATCGAAACTCCAAGGAGCCCAGCTGCCGTGATGTGTGCGCGGCGCATAAAAGTAAAATTAGATGCTCTTTTTTTTGTTTGCTTCTCCTCGCAATCTGAAAATCGAACACCGAAAGCGCACTTTCGGGCTCATTCCGGACCGGAGGATCTTGCACCCTTTTTGTAGTGCAGCCGCAAGGGGATTGGCCTGTTCGAGCGATTGATTTTCGTATCGAACGGAACGGCAGCGGCGGCAAATTGCATGATCGTTTGGGGGTTTGCGCTAATCAAGAGATTGGCGGTTGGATTGATGACCATGCCCTGGTGCTAGGAAAGCGGAGTACCTCCTGACGGGCAATTGCGTAATTTATGAGCTGTAACTAAGCAAGCAAATTGGGCGGAAAAGGTTTAACAGAAAGCCAAGCGATCGGTGGTTGGGTTTCTGTTTAGTTGCTTGTGATAAAGAGCTGGCTAATCAATCTGTAGTACTTTTAGTACATCAAACTAGCTCAAACTGCTTCATTAGTACTTCACACTCGGTACTTTTGACAAATTGCACTAGACCACTGTAATTGATTGTTATCGATAAATGCCCGGAAAATTCATCCATCAACTTGTGATGACAAAATATTTTATCCTTTCAACGACCCCCTTCATCAAAACGTGGCTGGACACAAATCAGCAAGCATAAAATTGACTCCCTCGCTAGCAGCATCGCTCAAAATGAATCCTTCAAGCGTGGTGAGGATTCCGCCGCCTACTAACGCCAAAGGACAACCCAACCGCGGAGCTTCCAGGCGTCACAGAAACAATTCAACAACCTCAAAACACACGCCATCTACGACCAGCCGGTAGCATTGCCCTATTGCATGGGCGATAAATCCCTGCCCTTGCTCTCATGTCTGCATTCGCATGCACCGAGACTGTTAATCCTGACAGACTGAGGAACCCCAGGCGAGAGAGCGAGAGCGTACGATAAGAAAAAAAAAGAGATCCAATCCGCGGCTCTTCACATGAAAGGAAAATCTTCAGTTCGCAAAGCGCGCGGCGGAAAAATAAACACCTCCACACCGGGGCGAAGGAAAACCCCTCGTTCCTTTCCCGGAGCTAGGAAGGTGGAAAATGCACCGAGGGAGGGAAGGAGGGCGGCTGCTAACAAACGGTCGAGATGCCAAAGACTTTTCTTCTCGCGCTCAGTGTGGCGTTAAGGCTTTGCGCCGGTGTAAGGGGCGATTTCTTTTTCGCCTATTTTTCCACGCAAATTGGGTGCTCGCGTGTGCGCGCGACAGAGCACGAAAACCAGCGTAATCGCGAGAGATAGCGAGAGAGCGAGAAGGAGAGACGGCCACTGGCCCCGTGCGGATTTTGAACGGATCCTCCAGGGTGGGATGTACCGACCGGGTTTTTGGAGAGTTTATATAAAACGCACTCGGCCACGGTTGGCGCACAGTCAGTTCACTATCCGTAGTAACCGTGGCGCGCTACGATGAGGACCCATGCACGTGCGCTGCTGTTGATAAGCCTTGCCGTAAGTTTTCAGAGTGTGCTTGTGTGTGTGTCTGTGCGAATGAAAGACAGGATTGCTGGACATGGTTTAAGGACACGGTGGGATTTTATGATCTTATGAGATGAGTATCTTATGGTGCAAAGGAAAAGTTAACTCAAAAGTGACTTAAACGAGAGCAGCAGACATTAGTGAGAAGAAGAATCAGAGACGATTTTGTAAAAGTTGAAAAGTTCTTACTACTTCGAAAAGTTATCGTGCAGTTTTGTGATATGTTTATACACCACTAAGTTATTATATGTCCTTTTCTTTCCTTTTTCAATCACTGGTGTTGCTGGTGTACGAAATCCTCAAATGTGGTGATGGTCGTGTGGAACATAACCCCGAAATGTTCTACTAAAGGTGCTATTTTGTGCGGCCAGCGGTGAAGGTGGAAAGCACAAGAAGAAAAACCGACGACACGAGGAGGACCGATCAGAACAGGTTTACTATGTCGACCAAATAGCATCTGCTTCTGCAATTTCACCCTGGACATCGAATCGCATCATCGCCAAAACCACTGGTAAGCTGGGGGAAGAGGACACACCACGCGACCTTTCGCTGACGTTGAGTTCCAATTCCATTCATCCATTCCCGTCCCAACCGCAGAAAATGGTAAGGAGTCCCAGTACGTGATCAACGTCGCGCCAGAGGACGAAGTCATCATCCACGATGAGGCCGCCACCGATCGAGTGTCCGATCGCGGACCGACGGATGAGCAGAGCCCGCAGGATTTCGTTCACGAGGCGTTGCGGATGCGCCAGCAGTACATGCAGAGTGGTCCCAAGGGCACGACGGCGATGCCAGGGACTTCATTCGTCGAGTACACCACAGTCAAGTACGATCGGTTTGGCCCGAGTCAATCACCAGCCAGTCGAGATTTGGCAGAGCCGCACGTCATCTACCACACCAAACCTGTTCCCACAAAGCCATCATCGACACCTGCACCACCGGTTCCAACTGCACCTCCTGCACCGACCTATCGGCCGAAACACATCAAGCCAAAAACCACCAAACCGATGTTAGTCCACACTGTAACGCCGTACGTAGCGATCGATCTGGAGCAACCGGATCCGAGACCTACGGTTGGGTATCGGCCTAAGGAGATGAAGCAGGTCCCTTTGAAGAATGAGCCCGTATCGAAAACGGCGCATCTGCCTGCTGTCAATAAGGTCGTGCCAGTCAAACAGCAGGATACGGCGTCCTCGAACGTGTTCGTGCAGGCCGTGCGACCGGATGAACCTCAGACCTACGGAAGCAGCTATAACACGCATCACGACTCGGGAAGCAGTTACCAGGAGTTCCACAAGTTCTCACCAACGGGTGATTCTGAGGGCAGTAGTTCCATTTTGACCGTACACAAGGTACGACCGTCGAGTGTACCACACCATCCGTCACAGCATAGTTCTAAGCGGCCACGTGATGGCGAACAGCGCGAAACATACGTCCATAGTACGTCTTCAAAACCGAGCCGAACTCCCAGTCCCGTTGAGCTTGGTCGGTATCGGCCCACAAAGGGGTTCGAGGTGGAGGAAGACTACACACCCAAGTACCATCAGCAACATCAGCAAGAGAAGAAACACTTTGCGCCGGAGCTGCCAAATCCGCATGTCAAGTACGAGAAAGAGGTTGAGGAGAACTTCCTGAAGCAGCACCAGCAACAACAACAACAGCACCAGAAGCAGGTGCATCACCACCAACAACTAGAGCAGGAACATCAACACTATCATCACCATGGTTACGAGACGTCACGACCGGCGAAGAAGGAGAAACCACAGACTACCGAAGGGCCGCAGTATTATCCCGTGAAGACCTTCCATCCTATTGAGACGATCACGCAGGTCCAGATGGAACCGGAACCAATTCCGGCAGAAGAAGCATACCGTTACAAGCCCGTAAAGTCTCATCATGTCGATACGTTCAAGCCATCTGTGGTAAGCTTTGACCGGGAGCCGATTCCAGCGGTACAACACAAGGAAACGTACGTGTACCATCCACCTAAGTCTCACCATGTGGACCCACCGAAGAAGCACGTGGAAAGTAGTGGTGTTAGTAGTGTGTCGTACCACGGAATCAGCCATCAGGAGGAGCCTTCAAATAAACACGTGGTAGAGGTGTCACCGGATTTCTTAAAGCTCGCCACCGCACGACCAGCGAAGCACAAGTTTGCAGATCTTCCAAAACCTTCACCAGCACCGTCTTACTCGAAGGTGACGAGCTATCCGACGTTACAATCCTCAACACCACAGCGTGACAAGGTTACGTACGATCCGTACAAGTACCGGCCGAGTCCTACTCCTGAGGTATCCAGTGCCGGACAAGGATTCCAGAAAATCTCCTCCTCGCCGGCAAGCTACCCCAAGTACATCCCGGCGAAAATCCCCAGCGAGGTGCCATCGGAGGTAGGAGTATCGTACAGCTACAAACCGAGCCACGTAGCTGCCTCGGAATCCTTCCCTAGCTACATCCCGTCGTCCACTCCGGAGTCCTTTGGGGCGAGTGTGTCTCAGGACTTTCCCAAAATGTTCTCCGCCTCTCCAACACCGTACACGAAGTACAGCGGCGTAAGTCCGTCGTCGACTCCCGACACGCTGTACGAGTTCCCGCACATGAAGGAAACGCCGAAGTCGTTCTCCAAGTTCCAGGAGCCAAAGGCGTATGAAACGATCCATCCGTCGGAGCAGCCGTTCAAGACACTAAGTACTACGATCTTCATGAAGCCATCGACGTCGGAGACCAGCTACGCATCGCTTCCTGCGACTTCGGGTAAACCCATCCAGAATCTTACAACGTCGATCGCCGGGTTTAAGGCCTCGCCTAGTGACGCCACCAAGACGGAGTACTACACCGATCCCGAGGTCACGACGTACTACGTGCTGTCAAACGGCACCGAAATCAAGCTGGGTGACGATCCGTCTAAGATACCACAAGAGTTCCGCATCACCTCGGACGACTCGGCTTTCCTGAGCAGCAACTACTCCACCAAGCTGGCGGAGGATTTCGCGATGAAGTACAACTGGGACAGCCTGCACACGGTGGCGGACGGTGAGTTCTACATGGGATCGGCTACTGACGCCACGCTGAAGGCTCTTGGTGGCGCTAAAAGCGGCAGTAGTACTGCGGGAAAATACCACGAACCGATTGAGTACATCGTGCGTGACAAGAAGAAGCAGAAACCGCTCATCTTCTCCAAGGTGAAGCCCATCAAGACGGTCACGATCTACAAGTCTACTCACCGCTCGTCGGACGATATGGAGGGTGGATTCGAGCCGATGATCGGTGTGCAGCCGCAGATGGATAAGAAGAGCGAGCTGCCTGGAGGAGATGACGAGTTCTACTACACCAACGAGGCGTTGCCTGATCCGGAGGATGACCCAACAAAGGCTACGAAGAAGAATGCCGTGTTCATGCCGGGTCATGGGATGGGAGGACGTATGCCAGGTCAGGGCATGATGCTGAAGCTGCCCCAAGGAGCTGTTCCGGTGCGTGAACCTCACGGACAACAACCACAGGACATGGACATGAGTGCGGAACCATCGAAAAAGCATCAGTACTTTGTGCTGTACCACATCGAGGACAAGGAGAAGAAACCGGTGAGACCACACGTCCAGCAGGCGCCTCCACCACCTCCGAGTCCGCCAAAACAAGAGATCCACTACCACTACAACGAGAAGGAGTCGGAAGAACCCGAAGTGACACACGAGCACTACAACTACCACCACGAAGAGACGATTGAGGACTCGGATGATGACATCCAGCATCATTACGTCAACCCGAATTACGGCAAGTTCAACTACCGGCCTAACCTAGCGCACCCGTCATTCCAGCGGCCATTGCGTGATAGTATGGCTGCGGGTAGCGAGGCCACTCTGAAGGTGGTAGATCCTGATGTAAAGCACGCGAGACCACTCGAGATCACCAAGCAGGAGTACATGCGTCACGTGCAGAACGCTGTGATGCGGTACATGCGTCAGCTGCAGGAAGAGGGCCGTCTACCGGTGATCGCATCGAGAGATTCCGATGACACGCACAAGGCGTTTGAGGAGATCGACCTGTCGGCATTGCTCAACGGAGGGCCTAAGCAGAAGTTCCAGCTGAACACGCCGGTACGTACGAACGTGCCAACGAGTCCGAGCCACTACAAACCGATGAAGTCGGTCCCGAGTTCGTCGACGTACAAGCCGACAGGTTCGCCGCAGACCGTGAAGCTGGGCAAGAACACGTACACGGCCGGTAAGCCGTTGAAGGTGGCCATCGAGAGCATGCAGGACACTCTGAGTAGCAACGTGGATCTCACGGTGAAAGGTAACAAGCAGCCAATCAAGCCTGACCTCTCTGCGATCGATGTGGGGCAGTCGTACTTACACGGACCGACTTTCGACCATACGGGTCCAGCCACGAAAGGTAGTCACGGGTATGACAGTTCCAGTGTGACACCAGCCAAGGCGAAGTTGCACTTTAATCAACAATCGCACCATGACATCAACACGATGTTGAACGCCAAAGAAGGCAGCTCGCATGGGCTGCGGACGGCTTTGAAAGGATCGTATCTAGACCACGCGTCCAACAACTTCGGTTCGATCAAGGGTGGATCGGCAAACGTTGGAGCATCGATTAGCTTCGGTAATGGTGGGTTGCCGAAAGGAATGGCTCACAACAGCGAGGACGATAACAAGATCGCTCCCGAGGCGCTGGACGCACCGATCCAGATCATCAATGGCATTCCCATCACGAATCCGTACAACATTGACATCAACACGTTGAGGTAAGGACTCGAGCTGACGTTGGACTAGAAATAGGGGTTTGTAGGTAAATTTTTTTCCTCAAAACGCTACTTTTCACAGGTATATGCTGGGAGGTCTAGCACAGGCTCAAGCTGAACAGCAGCAGCAGCAACCACATCCACCAAAAGAACCGGCCTTGAAGCTGAAGGGTTCGAACTGGATGTCGCTTCCAACGATGGCCAGTTCGACGCAGGTGTTCTCCTCGCATATACCCACCTTCCAGCATCCTCCCTCGGAGGTGAACAACTACAAGTACAACTCTAACTTCGATGCGAGCAACTTCAAGATCAAGTTCCCTAAGAACCTCAAGCTCAAGACCTCGCCAACGAGTGCCGGAGATGCCGTAGCCAGTGGATCGATGAGCTACGCCTCCTGGGGAGAACCGCCAAGGACGCCTAACCAAGGTAACGCTAACCACTACAACCATGGCAACGGGAACAACAACCTCAACCATGGAAATGGCAACCAAAATGTCCAAGTAGCTGGCAACCGTCCGTCACTGACAGTTCAGAACCATCACCATCATCAGCAACAAATGCAACAGCAGGTTCAACAGCAGGTGCAGCAGCAGATGCAACAACAGGTGCAGCAACAGATCCAGCAGCAACTACAGCAACAACAGCAGCATCAGTTCTTGCGACCGACGCGAGAATTCAACCCGGAGCTGTTCCTCAATCCTAACGGGCAGCTGTTCCAGGGGTTGCTGAAGCAGAGCCCGATTATGAGCAAGAAGGCGGCGACAAGCGATTGGAAACCGACAACGGTGAAACCAACCACGGGACCGTCGAAGGCGATGAAGATCGACACAAGCCTGCGGCCACCGCCACCGGTTGTGAAGGGTTAATGAGCTTCTAGCAGATCTTCCAGCAACACGGGAACAAATCCAGAAAAACAAACACACATAGGTGAGGCGGTAAGTTAGAGTTCACCGCTCAACGAGCAACAGCCAAAGTCTGGTCGGTGGAGCGTTTTAGTCGTGAAATACGATGAAATGAAAGTATTTAAAGACAGGATTCCTTCAAGACTTTTAGAAAACGGGCGCTCTGCAGCAGCTGTCGCTTTCACTGTGCGCAGTTTTATAAAACCCCATCAAACGTCATTGTTTTTAGGTAGTGATATTATTTATTGCAAAATCTAATTTATATTCCTTTCCTTCCGGTTTTGCGTCAGCGCAAACTAGTGAAGGGTTTTGGGCGTTTTCGATCATTCCGAATGTCCTCACAAGCAACGCAGAAATACACTTTAGCGACCATCGGAACTGCCCTCCCCCAAAACATACTGTAATCGATAATAATTTTTAGTCAGTAGATAAATAAACAATACACTCCATACGATAAAGGTGAACAAATTGTGTGTCGTATTTTCGGTTTCGTTCCGTTGGGAGAAATTTGCAATACCTTCATCGAGCGACTTTTGACAGGTGGATCGTTTTCCTCGTGTTTTCCATCGATAGCAAAGGCGGTGATCATGAAAGCATGTAATGTTATGCTGTTAATCCGCTCTTTTCCAACTCAACTCGCTCGAAAGTCGGTGCGAGAGGAACATGAATATGAATATCTCCGCCGACGGTTCGCTCCGGTCTACAGACCACCGGGCTAAAGATCGCTGTGAACTTGACCGTTCGTCACCAGAAAACAGATGCTACAAGTTTGCTCGCTTGTTTGAAAGCGAGAGCACCCAAGGAAGCGGTCAGTAACGATGCTCACAGGGCCGCGGCGTGCACAATTAACGCCTCGAGTGTGCTTCATGGCATGGAAAATTCACGGTTAGCATGCGGAAAAAGTGATCACCCTTGCTCGACGGATGGCTTAGAGATTGCGTTTTGGGGTGGAGATACGAATGGAAATCCCTTCGCAATGCTGGTTTTATGCGAGGAAGCGAGCATTCAAAGTGAGCCACTGTACACTGGACGTCTTTAGCCCGTATTTGGTTAGCCCCGTGTAGGAATCATAGAAAATCGTGTGCAGTCTGTTGAGGCGTTCGTCCGCACGTGTTACTGGAGAGTCTGTTGCTTTTTTTGCTTATTAATTCGCAACAACACATTGTCTGCAGTGTGATCGTTTACTACGCTTTCTTCCTCTGGTGGAATCATTGTGGTTGGTTGGCACGAAGTGGCGAATTGATCGCTGGTTTATCTTCAATCGAACGGCAGTACCAAAGTGCATCAGTTTTTTTTAGCGTACATTGTAGTGGTTGTTGTTTTTCTCTATACACCCCCATACATTTATGGTGAGTGTTGTTTTTCTTCTGTTTCGCTTTCATGTATATTACAAGTTAATCATCTGCATCGTTGCATCGTTGTGCTAGTTCCGCTTCGACATAACTGACCATTTGCACTAATTAAATAGCCATAATTGGTTTCTCTGGGAACTTCACGTTCTCTCATGGGTAAAACATTTATGGTTCTGCTTGCTTGATATTCATGAAAGAAAATCTAGATAATAGCAAACATAAGCAACAGCAATGAACAAGTTGTACAATAATGCATCATGCATTTGTGCATTTCTGATGGAAAGTAGAGCTTCATTTAAATCTATGAAGTATGCAACCGGTGCAACACAACGTGCGTTTTAGTACATCACGCGAAAGCTCTATCTGCGATGAGGAACTTTTAGACCAAGCTAAATTTTCCTTGCTCTCTCTCTCTCTTTCTCTCTCTCACTTTGACCACATTTCCCGCAACACGCAAAGCGTCAGCCATAAACAAACGCTTCATCTTTCCCGCGCTCGTGAGCTGGTTTGCGAGCAAACTGCGAGGAGAAATGCATAAAGAGTGCACCAGAAAACACGAAATGAAAGTAACCCCACGCTGCATCAACCCCACCGAGGAGGGCAATCGCGCTAAGATACGCTAAAAACGCGTTTCCTGCGCGGCTACGTTATGTAATACGGCGAAAGAGGAAAAAAAATGCAAACCTTCCCCATCGCACCGGGACACCAGAGCTTAATTTTCAATCAACAAGTTTACAGACCACATTATGAAAGGTGGACAGGCGAGAACAGAGGGGTGCACGAACGCCCGAGTTGGTCGGGTTTTCCGTTTTAAGATTGGAAACGACCGGTGCCCGTTGGGTTGCAGCCCATAAGCGCACGCGCTCCATCCAGCGGTCCATCCAAAATTGGCAGATTTAGGCGGACCGGATGCGTCGGATAAAAGCCTCGAAACACGCGACACCGATTTCAGCCACCCAGCATCCTGCTCCCGATGGGGCTGGCCGATTGGCCCCAATTGATAGGTTACAACGGTGAATGCTTTCCATTTCGCGATTTGGATTCATGTTTCAGTTTCCCGCTCGTGTCGCGTTGTGTGTTGGACCGTTTGCCCTCGGGGAGGCGAGTGCGAACTTCTGTTTACGAGGGGGATGAAATTTTAATGCCCCCAGGATGCAGTGAACCTTTTTCAAAACAAAACAAAGCAAAAAACCTGACCCGCAACGCTTTATGTAAGCTAAGCGACGGTTGTGACGGCTATATTTTCAGCTAGCTCCGTTTTTTGCATCGATTATTGAGTTGCGAACGTTTGTGTTTGCTGTTAGAAAAAAAGGAAAACGACGAAATGGTAATTTTCCCATTCAAATTCCATTCCACGTGTGCATGCATCGCTCGAGGCGTATACGCACGCGCGATCCATGTGCAAGCAGCGAGCTGTTCCGCCGCATGGTGCTTCAGAAATTGGTTCCAGCGCGCGGGCGTGATGCTTTCCTTCCTCATAGTCCGCCGCGACTGAAGCCACTTCAACGCGACCAACATAATTGATGTCAATTCCTTTCGCTGCGCGCACTTCATTGAGATGCCTTCGCGGGTTCCACGCGCTGTCAGTGTGGATCTTTTCCCTGTCAATCTCGAATCTCCGCTGCACCTTGCTGACCTCCTGCGGAACGAACCACTCGATGCAAACCGGCGGTGCCAACGCAAGTGCAATCCTGATGCATGCGTCCACTTCCTGGAAAAGGCTCCGTTCGGACCTTTTTAGTAAGCGATAGACGCGCGCGAAATTGTGCTGCAGTTAGCTCCAGACGTCAGTTGATCGCGCATGCACTCAATACGCAACAAACTTGCGCGCTCGATCGAGAGATGTCAAATGCACGAATGGTGGCGTTTGGTGGACGAAACGATCGCTTCGGTGAAGCCTACACAACACCGGTAAACCTTCGCCCGAGTAACACACGCTTGGGCGCTTATTGAACTTGACATTTCGTTGCGTAACGCCACCCGCCATGATTCCACGTGGTAACACGTGGCCGGCGTCGTTGAACGGGTGGATAGATTTTTGAACGCGCGTGAGTTTTTTTCTTTCCACACCCAGGACCGTCCAGCCAACGGTTACGTTTCACTTCACAAGTCGGACCAATTCCGCGCCATCTTTGCACCCTTTCCGCGTGTGGTGGTGGCGCTGGCGATCGTTTAGCTTCCGACTTCCGGCTGAAGGATCGATAAATGCCGTTTTCCGCAAGGCGGGCGACGAATGCAATGTTTTGCGAAGCACGGCGGCATCGTGGCCCGGTTGCCATGGTTACCGCATTTGACGTTTGCGCGGGTCGGCATTTCGCTAATGAATCGCACCGGCATGTGCATGCGAAATGACAGCATGTGTTTTTTTTTCTTTTCAGCGGGGGTTAACTTTTAATTGGATGCGATACATTACACAACATCGCGATAAGCGCCGGCGTGTTAGCCCATGGGCGATGGTTTATCGGGAACGAAGTTTGGTTATGTTCTTGAGCTAATAAGGAACCCAACGTGGTGTTTATGGGGGGTGAATAAAATGTTTCAAAATATGCAGCACACATTCGTTAGCCCTCAGCACGCTCTAAGGCCATCGAAGCATGCGTGTTTGAGCTTCAACGTTTTGATGGCACATTTTTGAATCGTAAATTATGGAAACCCAAACAGAATCCCACTCGTGCGTTGGTGACTCATGAATTGAGCGTTTGTTCTTTCCTTCGAGCACGTGGCATGGCTCACGCGAGACAGGTATTAACCGTCCGTTGCGTGTGGAGAGCCATCGCTCCGGTTGGAAGGAGAAATGCAAAGCCCGAAACAATAAAATTGCGGTGCATAATTGATGGAATGAATTTCAATTTGACTGCAAAACACTGGAAAACAACAGCACGGGTTTGTGGCTGGGAGTCCCTTCGATAATTAAAAAAAAATGCTAGGAAAGGGCGCATTTTTCGCATACCTTTCGCTATGAACTTGAGGGCATTTTCATTTTTCACTTTTGGCCGGTTTCGATGGATTGCCTCAACTGCACGTGGGGATTGGGGAGGATTTAATCGTAGACGTTATAATTCACGATGGTTAGCTGAGAGTTATTGACTTCTAGTTCCCTTCTAGTTGGTAGATACACCAACACCGCATTCAAGCTCGTTTTGAAACGCCAGCTAACGATGGTCTAACCGGCGTTGGTCAACGGCACTTTCCGTCGGCAGCGTTTGCTCCGGTGATTATCCGATTTATCGCGTTTTGCTCGGAACTGCGCCGGGGCCTGAAATCGTCTCAAATGCTCACGAGCCCTCATAATAAAGCCTCGTGGGCGGTTCAACATTTATGCAACGAAGCCGGCGACCATAAAATTATAAAACCAAAGCTCTGGCTGTGAGCGCTCTGGAAAACGGCTCAACCTCTAGCGAAGTTGCAAATTGTGTGCTCCACACGAGCCTCGAGCGTTGGTTCGTGTTGGATTAGGAGATGTTTGTTACGGAAAGCAACCCTAAGCTCATAATATTAATGGATTTGACATCCCCCTGCACGACGAGCAGGTGTAAGTGCGCCGTTTTCCTTCGCGCGATCAATGCATCCGTAATGGATATTGTGCAGCATAGCATAGCCCATGTTGGCCAATAAAAAGTGGATGGATCATGCACCATCCTAGAGCAGGTGGCGCTGCATAACCGGGGCACTTTGCGCGGGCTATCAATTTCATCTCGAACGGTCGAACGGTCCTTTATTCTGTCAATACAGCAGGTCCATTGACACGTCCGATGTTGGCCCGATTAGAGCCTGGGTTGCCGCTAAGCGTCGTGTTTGATCGCTGGTTCATTTGTGCTTGCACTTCGGCATGCCCTGCGATCAAACAAATGAAAAAAGGTCCCTTCAACAGACCTCCAAAGCCACGGAGTTCTTCGGTTACGCAAATGAAGGTGTACGGTGGTGGCGTATGGGTTTTAGGAGCACTCGTTCCCTCTTTCACCTTTTGCCACGGCAAAATAAAATCCCCAGTGTTCTGCTGATGCTGTTGGCGGCTCTATTTATGGGTTTATTACCGAGCCGCTTCGGAATCTCCCATCGCCATTAGCAGCCCATGTGCAGCCCTAATTCGAGCCGACACATCACCCGATCGGGACCCATTACGTGATGCTTTTGTCTGGTGCGAGCATCGGTTCCCTTTCCCACCCTCCTCCACGTGGGACTCCCTTCCGCTCACAACCCCCGGACCCCAGCGCTCCCCATTAGAAGCTGGGAATGGGCCCTCGGGGGAAAATTGCGAATTGGGAAAAGTCGGCGTACCGAAGCCCCCGTTTCACACGTGTCATGATCGTCGCTGAAGAGAAAGAAAGAAGGAGCCGCGAAAAAAAAACGCGCACGAGCGCTTATTTCCATCGCTCGCAAATTGGCACATCGATTATGATATACCGCGGCCGGGATGGGGACGAAGAACACGTGGCGGCAATATTGTTAGCGGAATGTTGCATGGGCGCGCGCGGGTCGCTGGCACAACCGTATCAATTATATTGGTCCGTTGAGCCGTACCTGAGCGTGTTATGCACCATTTCGAATCATAATTGCGCTGCCTCTCGGATGCAGACTGGCCGAAATAATGCAGCAGCAGACATGTGTGTGTGTTTGTGCGCATCATGATCGGCGTAATTAAATAAAACATATCTCCTGAGCGATATCCCGGGGCGTTTCCGGTAAATTATCAACTTATCTTACTCGTCATGAAACCGCACACGAACCGCATTAAACGATCAATTTTGCGGACCCTCACACATTGAAGCGCTTGGCTGGCCAGGCTTGGCGGAAGGAAGAAGCCGATGGAAGATGGACCCGGTCAGGTTGCAGAAGCAGGAACTAGTCTGGGCCAGTTCCCATTCAGCAGCAATTCCTGACCGGTTTTGGGTTCAATTTGCTTACCACGCGCATGACACAGTCCGCCATGCGACGACGTTGGAACACTTTATATCGCGCCAGGACATTTCCTGTTGCGAGATGAAGCCGGAATGACGCCACTTTGCATTTACTGCACCATGCGCGCGCGCGTGTGTTTATTGCCAGCTGTACCCTGGCCCTGAACGGACCGTTACGTTGACGATTGCGCCAGCGCAGATGTTATGTTGCTACTCCCACTGGGCTGAGCTTTCCACACGCCCTTCCAAAGGAAGTGCGTGCTCATCGAGGTAACGGCCGAAATCACCACGCACCAATGCACGATGTTGTGGACGAGCCCAAGCCCGATGGGAAGATCACCCTTCGAGATCACTGAAGCTGTACTTGCCCGGCCCTTAGGTCGTGGAAAAACCTGTTGCAGCGAAGAAAGTGGCGCACAAATGCCACCAGCAGGTTATCAATCGATGCGACGGCCCGGTCTGATGACCTCTCCTCTTGTGGCTGCGACGGAAAGAGTGGATGGAACGGTGAGATGGTCCATTGACCGTGGCGTAAGGGTTTATCACCAGTCAACGGACCGCAGGGTGGCCCACGAAAAAGGCACCCCCCCAATCAGGTGAAATGGCTTTCGCCAGGCGGGAAAAGCCTTACCCCATGATCATGTGAAATCAATTTTCTGATCAAATCACCCATCCAACGGCTCGCTACCGTCACCAGTGGCGGGTTGTAATCGATAAACCGGCAAGCGGCACGATGAACGTCACGAAAGGTGGCTTTGCGTAAGCACGGGTCTTTGGGTCTTTCTGACCCGAAAATATGCCATCAAAATGCGATGGAAAAAGGTGGACAAAACCCGTCAAAACACAACGCATGCCGATGGCGTCGTTGTGTCACATTTGTAAGGGCTACCGAAAAGTGGTCCAATAATGAACACAAAAAAGGGAAAAGTGATACATCTAAAATGTGATCTCATTACGCGGGAACACGAGCACGGTTTGCCGGTTTGTACGACAATTAGACTCATTTGGTTTGTTTTGCGATGTAATGCGATCACAGGCAAGGGCGTTCATTTTTCCCTTCGTTTTTCCCACATTGGGTAACTCGGGTGCGCTTTCGGGTGCGAACATAATAAGCTCGTGAGGAACTAGGATATGTTAACTTCAAATTTACTCAAAATCTCTCCCGAAGTAGCGAAATGGATTGAAAAAATGAGCTTTTGTAATTCACTCTCAATGCTCAAAAACGATCTGCATTAACGGTTTTCCCGATTTTGTTCTGTAGCGTTCCCAAGCCCTTGTTTTTTTTCTGCCAGCGATCATTAGCCATTCGTCGGAGGGCACCCTCGTGTTCGTCATATGAGCCCAGTGTGGCCGCTGTGGTACGGGAGGGCCGCCGGTTTCCAGAGTGGCTCATTTCCATCGCGTTCACTTTCGCTTTCGCCCCGTTCGGAGCGGTTTTTCCATCACCACTCGGGAGGCGCGATCGTTAGGAGGGGCAACCTACTATAAATCCCCTTAACGGTAGCCACCAAAGACATCACAAGCCATCGCAACTCGTTCGTGAGCAGACGTTAGCGTTGCCAGCGCAGAGTGATCCTTCCCGCCGTCGTACTCGTCCTGTGTTTGCAAGCCTATTTGGCGTAGGTTATCCGTTGGTCCGAAAGAGTGTTCTGTTTTTGGTTGTGCTGATCGATACATCGTAGTTTGAAAAATGTTCAAGGCAATTGTGAGTAGTGAGCACGCGAGAGTTCTGAGGCGATTGTGCTGAAGCACTGAGTACGGCAATGTGAGTGAGTCGAGCATTAATGACGGTGTATCCTGGGTATTCGCAGATCTTCGCGACGCTGTTCGTTGGCGTGTGCTACGCTGGGTTGATCCATCACCACCAGGATGATGATGATGTGTCGGAGACGGAGCATCATCACAACATCGAGCACAAACATGCGACTTCGCACCAGAGCTTCAAGTTCCATCACTTCCACGCCGTTCCGGTGTACGTGAAGAAGGAGGATCAGCAGTTCCTGAAGCATCCGGTCGAAATTTCGGGTCTTAAGCATAACCTCAAGGTGAGAGAGGGAGGACAAAACGGCGTAGCTGATCATGTGTCGTATTTCGTTGGCTTTGGAATATGACTTTGTATGTTACTAGCAGTAATCTAATGGCCTTTCAACCCTGTTTTTACAGATTGTTCATCCAGAAACCGAACAGCATCACGGTCACGGACTCACTCTGGAGAACCACAGCGAGTTTGAGAGCAAAATCCACGGAGGACACGGATACGATCTGGGCCATGCCGGTTCGGAGCATATTGGCCAGGAGCACTACGGTGGACACGAGTACGAGGCGCATCAGTTCGGTCATGAACTGGACGAGCACGAGGAATAGAAAGGTGCATTGTGACCGATTGAATAGGCCGCTTGGGGCCTGCCCGTGACTACTCCTAATGTTACGCGGTCGTTACGCATCGCATGTGTAAAATGTGATATAGTCATTTAATGTTTAATCATCCCCATCCGTTCCATAATGGCTCAAGATCATAAGTATTAATCCATATTTCGTCATTCATTCGGTATTCGTTGTTTGTACACGTTGTTGCAAAAAAATTTTCACAGAACAATATTCGTTTCGGAATTTTACGGTAAATCAGACGCTAAACACACGGTTCGTCCATTTGTTTCTGTTACTAGTACGAATCGATTTGTGTTTGGTGTTGATTATTGCCAATTTTTTATGATACAATCCAAATGTAGTTTTCAGTTTAACGCATTAAGGCGTAGTTTTCAATTTAATTTAATTTCCAAGCAATTCCTGGCGTAAAGCAGACAGATAACGACTGAAGAATGTGAAAGATTACACCATCAGTAATAAAATTATATAAAAATATCAAACGAGATGTTAAAGAAATCATGTGAAAGAAACAGTAGTAAGCGATACTTTTAGCTGGCATTTTAAAGCAGTTTAATTTTCAAACAATACGATTAGATGAGTGAATGGACTAATGGATTAATAAATTTATTTGAATGACGCTCATGTCATCGATTACACCCTTTAACGAGCTAAAGTCAGCTTCTACACATCAACTGCCAACTGTATGCTCAGATATCTTTATCCTGCTTTTTCTTTTGCGCTAGGCGCTCTTCCAGCTGATCCAATCGGTCGGTCATGGCTTTGAGGGAATCCTTGATACCAGTTTGGATTTCACTGTAGCGCTGCATCGCGATCACAAGACTTTCTTCAAGCAGTTCATTGGCCTGCTTTTGCTCTCCTGCTGTCGTAGTCATGTTTTTTAACTGGTCGCTAACGTCGGGCAAGTTTCGGAAGTACTCCGCACCTAGCGTCGGTTCCAGGGCTTTGATTTTTTGTAGAGTCTCGAACGTACCTGCCAGATCATTCGCTATCGTGTTGATGTACATTTCCTTGGCTTTTATGTCCTGCTTCTCCTCGAGATATGCTGGATCCAGATAAGCTTCTAGCTCGTCTTTTCGCTTGAACGTCTCCAGGATTGCACCGCGAGCTGCTCCGTCGGCTAGATGACCGGTGCTTGCTGACGGCAGAAACGACGAAGCCGACAGTATCGCATCTGTTAGGTTTTCCGACTGACTTTCATCCGTTGGCAGAGGCCCTAACAATTGGTTTAAGTTTTCAATGCGTTTTTCAATCACACCCAATGCATCCATGTTAGGGATGGTACAATAAATCTAGCGAGAAGAAAAATTGTATACCGTTAGCATGAGAAAACAAGAATGATGTCATCGTAAAACTGGCTTAAAATCCGCAATTGAACTTAGATAACAATACAGCATCATAATAAGAAACTTACATGAAAAACTATGAATAATACTGTAACGACTACACCACTTAAACTAAATTTTTACTGGGAATCAATAAAATTGCGTGGAGTTAAGATATTGTTATTCATGGACTGATAATGTAAACAAACTTTCTTGATCAGTGGTTGTCAAAGTGCTCGATAGGAACTGCTCGAAAACTGCAAGAAACGAAAAAAAAACCTAATAACAACAAATAGTACACTGCTGAACTTGTATTTGAAATGTAAATACTACACTTTGAAAGTAAATACTACATTCAAACGTTCTGGTTTCAAAAGTTTCTTTCGAAAACAGCTGAAGGTTGTAAAACTGAATAAATAATTCAAAAATTCGGTACATGCGAGAATATGCAGAACACCTGAGTCTTGTAAAATAAACATAAACTTGTGACTACATGTGTCAAAATGGAAATAAAAATGGCGATCGGAACTGACGAGCCCACCTCGATGTCTATTGGTGATATGATACAATTTATAGTTTATACGGGTCAAAAGCTTTGCTACACAAAATACCATTGCACAGATAATAGGATAGAACATAGTACAAAACTTATTTCATAATCACAGGGGGCTTGTAATAACTCTGAATAATGATTGGTTCTGCTGATGTAGAAAGCAAAAACATGCAAAATTTGTGTTGCTCTCATTTCCGTGTAGACGTTTGCTCCATTAAGCCGTAGCCGAATGGTGTATAGGATCGTTCGGTAAGTGGTAAACACGCGTAATCTGTCAAAAATATGTCATTACGATTTTAACTGTCACGGGCGTCGGATGTTGTTTGTTTTCGCTCGCGCTATTAGGAGTTTTCCAGTGACCGTTTTCCTCACCGACGGGAAAAACGGACTCCTCCGTGATTAGTGCAACGAGATGCATCCATTGTCGATACTAAATTGAATAGAACGAGTGTAAGGGAAGCAGAAACCACGCACTAACAGATTCCGCACCGTTCTGTAGCGTTCCGCAGGAATCGAGGCACGAACGGTTGTGTTGTGTTTTTGTGAAGTGTCGCATTTGTGTTGTGTGCGTGCAATTGTGAACTATGCGTGGAGCAGCTGAGTGCGCCCTGTAAATCCCAGCACTAAAGTCCCAACAACAGCATAAGTGAACGGACAACGGAAGCTGCTGGGCGACAGTCGAAGAAAAAATAAACGCAAAAGATGTTTGCGATTGTTGCCGTCTTGCCGTACTCGCTGGTGCCTCGGTACGACGTGCCATATGCCGTGCGCGTGTGTTCGTGAAACCGACCCGACGACACGGGAATCCGGCGCCGCAGTGTGCGTGTGTACGAAATTTTTGCGCGTGAATGCACCACACGCAGCTTTTCGGGTATTACGCGCTTTTGCTCGCGAAAAACGGCCCTAATCGTGCGACGATGCAAGCAAGCATGCAATCTGGTGCAAGCACAACGACAAACGTGTCAGCTCGGTTCGGTGAAGCAAAGTTCGCCACGCGTTAACCAATCCGCCCACGTACGCGAGGCTCGGACGGTCGCGTAGATAATCCCGCCTGCGGGTGACAGATATTGTTCGCGCCCGTGTGTGTCCTGTTCCATTGTTCCAATCGTGGGCTCCACCGCCTTTTGTGGGTCAACGTCATCTCGGATCGCCCAACCTCGGACCGCGCGCGCTCGTCGAAGAGCAACAGCAGCAACAGCATCAGCGCAGCAGCAGCAGCAGCAGCAGCAGCAGCTGAAAGGTGTGCGTCCGCGTGAGAGCAAGAGCGAGCGAGAGGCAGCGGTGCCGAGCGAAAACGTCAATCTCGCGCGCGCACCGGTAGTGCGAGAGAGAAGGCGCGCGAGTGTGCATGCTTTGGAGCTAGAGCGATGTGCAGCAGTGTTGTATGGAGCGATCGGAAGCAGCAACAGCAACAACAGCAGGCCGAAGAGAGCGAAGATTTCACAAAGTGTGCCGTGCGCTCGGCGGGTGTCATCTGTCCCGTTGTCGACGTCGCCGTCGCCGTCGCCGTCGTTGTTCCGCAATCTCGTTCTTCTGCGTAAGATAAGCAGTATCGCTTCGACCCGTGCGAGTGTGCAAAAATTCGCAAAAAAAAAGAAAAACAACTGCCACCCATCGAGGTCGAGGGTGGAGAAGAGTGCATGCTCTCGTGGAGCGTTTGCGTGTGCGCGCGCGTGTGTATTTGTGTGTGTGCGCGAGTGTATGTGAGCAAATGATGGCCAGAACGGCAGGTTCGCCGTGCGAAATGGTGCAGCCATATTAAAAATAAACCCGCGTCATCGCGCCCGTGGGTTTGTTGTGTGTAATTTGTGCGTGTACGTGCGCGAGTTTCGTGTTTCCGTTCGCGTGTGTTTGTGCGTGTTTTGTGTGCAGCCCGCGTGGTGAGCCATTTCGCCCCGTGGGTGGTGGGTTGAGCAGGCGAGAAAAGGGTTCTTGCGGTGTGGTGTGGTGCGGTGTGGTGGTATTAGTACCCCCTCCCCCTCCAAGCCCCCCCACAGGTCCGTTTCCGGTTGCACATTCCGGTTGGGTTTCGGGTGGTGACGTCGTATGCAACGCCACCGCTGCATCAGTGCGTAGGGTTTTCCCGACCGCACCCCCGGCTCGGTCCTCCACCACCCTTCGCCCTTGGTCCGCCCTTCCCGGCGGAGGTTGGTTGCGGAGAGGAATGTGCAGCAAATTCGCGCCACGCAGCCGCCCAGTCCGACCATGGGAAAGTCCAAGTTTCCCGGCAAACCGTCGCGTTTGGTGAACAAAAAGCGCGTCTCGGTCCTGTCGCCAGCCGGACTCACGTTGAGCGATGAGGACAATCAGGAGAACGGGCAAGGACAGCAGCAGCAGCAGCAGCAGCAACAACAGCAACAGCAAGTACTCAGCGCATCAGCTGCTGCGGCCGCTTCGGTGCCACCTTCCTCACCATCGTCGTCCGCCTCCGCGGTGGCCCTTCGAGCGAGTGAAAAAGGCTCCTTTGCCCAACGCAAAGAGCAGCTCGCATCGACGGGCACGAAGGCACCGAAGGGATCACCGGCCAATGGGTGCTCCACCGCATCCACCGGCACATTGCCTGCCGTCTCGCTAGACAGCACGAATGGAGCTGCAAGACGGAACGGAGGCGATCGAAGCGCTGATAAACACGAAGCAGCAGTATCAAAGGTTTGTTAGCTCATTTTAGCTTTTTCTCTTCATCCTCTCGCTTAACCTAACCGCCCTGTTTCAATAATCGCTTGTCATACAAAATAAGAAACACGAGAAAAAAATATGACTGTCACTGATGCTGATGAGGGAAGAGAGACGGAAAAAATCTAACAACTCACAACTCCTCCCCCGAAACTGCTCGACTCTCGTTGTGATGTTCTCATCATCATCTCAACCGCAGATCGGAAGAAGCATTTAGGTGATTATTTACCTCCACGGGTCCGCCCAAACCCCTCCCCCACACCCGAAACCCTCCACCGATCGGAGGCGCCGAGTGCGGTGTAATCAAATACCCATTTCGGTCAATTATTAGGCCTCAAATTATCTCAAATTCAATTTTACTGCGTCGGCCTTTTTTTCGGCTGCTGCTTCTCCTGACCTGCTGGGAATCCGCGCACCAGAGGCGAATGAATGGGCGAATGGAGGCAATCAGCTGCTGGAATTTTTCCCTCGCCGAGAAGCCGGTGGCGATCGCTGCTCGAATTTTCGTTTCCCGTCCGCGGTCTCGGGCTCACCGGAAGTGGAACACAACCACGCAGGAAGGAAAACGGAACAGATAATAACACACTTCTGCCACTTTCCGGGTTCCGTCCTCACCGTCGCTGCCGGCGTCGTTTTGCACCGCGTCCGTTCTTGTTGTGATCGGTCTGCGATCGAAGGCAGCCAAGGGAGACTGTGTGCGTGCGTGTGTGTGTGTGCATCTCATTTCTCCTCCCCCTGCGGCGAGAAAGGTCGAGTTAAATTGGTACATGCCTCCTTTACCTTTTGCCCTTCACGCAAACGTTACGTTTTTGGGCTCGTTTTTCTTCCTCCCTCCTCGGTTGATGCCGCCGTCTCGGACGGACGAAGACGTCGCTTTCCTGCGCGCCTCGCACCATCATTCCCTACCTGTAAAAGGCCCTATTTGGCAGTGCCGTCGATGCAGCGCCGTTTGCAACACATGCCGCGTTGCTGCTTTGCCGCATTAAGGGCGCACCAAAGCGTTTAGCAGCGCGCGTGTGTGTGCGATCTCCCTGTCGGTGGAAGTCGGCGGGAAGCCCAGCCAGCCGTTGCTGCTTCCAGACACCCCACGGAAGCGAACCCGGAAAACCGGCTTCGAAGGCATGTCCACCAAGGGCAAGAAGAGGTTGAGAGACGAGAAGAGCCCAATCCAAAGGAGGGAAGAAAAAAAACACCGCCGTAAACGAAGGGCGGCGTGTGTGTGTGTCGTTGTGCGGCGTGATCACTAAAGGAAGGAAGGAAAACACCAAGAAAGGCACGGAGCAACGGTTGATGGAAAATGCATCCCATAAGCAACAGCAGGAGAGAGAGAGAGAGCGCCCATATGCTGCAGCGTGGTTTCGATTGCACGCGCCGCGGAGTTGCAGCGCGGAGCAGAGGGGGTCGTTTAGTAAAAGAGGGCTGCATTTTTTAAAAACGGTCCACGATCGAACCCCGAACAGCTGAGACACGGATCGAGGGGAATAAAAAAAAAAGAAATTCCCCCAGACCGCGGAGGATTAATACAGTTTCGTTAAGCGTCCGTCGAGAGCGCACACACAAACACTCACACACTCAATAGTTGACCCCCCTCTCGTGCTTCGGCGCTTCGGTATGAAAGGGTTTTTCTCGCGGCAGTAGTTTTCCCTACGTTCGAAAGAAGGAAAGAGGGTTCATTGCGAAACATCGATTGCATCGCAGCCGCACAATGTATAGCATTTCCCCGGTCCTGGGACCGTAATGGGCGCACATAATCGATATTATATTCAATCGCACTTACTACTTCAAGCGGCGGTACAGCATAATTGCGGCTCGCGGCACTAAGGACCGCGTCAAGAGGGCCCAGGCTAAGTGATAAAACGCCAACAGCAGCAGCGTGCTTGCCTGGTGTGAAAGGGAGTCGTGCTACGGTCATTAAACTAATTTTATCAAGAACAACCACCCCACCGGCCACCGGTGGTGTCTTCGTCGACTTCACACACGTCGCGTCGGCATCGGTGGAATGAAGTGTCACGCTTTCTTCACGTTGCCTTTCCTTGAATAGCTCACGAGAAGGACGGTATGAAGGCGACAGGACGGAAGGTCCGGCTTTTCCGAGGGGACCAGAGTCCTGGTGGTGGGCCCTGTTGTTGCTGCTGATGTAAATGTAATCCATTATTAAGTACACCGGTCCGTTGCTCAAGAAGTGGAAAACCTCCTCCTCCTCCTCCTCTGGTATTCATTGGCCTCTTCCGCTGGTGTGGCCCATCGGCATTATACTTCTGCTTTGTCTCCTTGTTTGTTCTCTCGCGCTCTCTCTCTCTCTCTCCCCGTTATCGGTACGTCTGTTTGTGCAGAACACACCGTACGGCCCTCGTGCTCCTGTGGTAGCTTCTTGTGCGAGGATCGCAAAAAGGACGATGACAGCGCCGAAACACCGGCAAGTCCCTAGGGGGGAAAGGTGGGTTCTCGGTACACGCGGGAGGGAGGGCCAAATAAAAATTGGTTCCAGGTGCAAACGTAACCAAAACGTCCCCATTGCCGCCATCACCACCGTCTTCGTTCTCGACGTCGTCATTGTCGTTTATGTTTTTAGTCCCTTAGTGAGTTTTCCCGCCCCGTCGCGCTCGATGGGTGGGGGGGGAGGAGGGTGCGTGATGGAAAGACCCGGGGGAGAACTGGTTACCGCGTGTCTTTCTCCCAGCCCCTTCGCCAGTGTGTCACCTCCAACGGCTTGCAACGCCACGGACGAACGAACGAACGAACTAAAAGCCATTTATTAATCGATGCCGATGCGGTCCTTTCGCAGGACGATGGTGTGTGTGTGCCCCCTTAATTTGTGCGTGCTCGTACGCGCCTGTGTGTGTGTGTGTGTGTGCTGAGGTGTGAGCGTACGCAAATCATCACATCAGCCGTGCCAGAGGAATTTGGGTGGGAAAAATTGGGCCGGCTAAGAAACGGAAACAAAACCGTGCGCTTTTTATGTATTTTTCAACGTCTCGCTTTCTCTCACGGAATCGCACCACCAGAGGAATCTCGCCAAAAAGAAGGGTGTCCCCGGACGGAGAAATGATGAATTGACTTTTGGTTGGTGTTGTTCTCGCGCGACGACCCATTCAAGGAGGCGAAATCCGTTTGTAAAAGCTGTCAAAAGAAAAAGGGACACGCAAGCTAAAAAAGGGCGATAAATAGCAACCCGGTAGGGAGGTGACGGGGTGGTGCGGTGGGGGGTAGTGCGTGTGCTGGCGAGGAAAATGGTGTTTCGGGGAAGGAAAAAAATCGTCAATAAATTAACAATATCAATTAGATAGAACGGCAAAACGTGGGACCGATAAATAAATTATCCGCATCACGACGATATGTGAAACATGTGCGTGCCCCCAGTGGTGTGCTGGTGGGCGTGTATGTGTGTGTGTGTGTGTGTATGGAAGTCAGTGAAATCAATTCCTCACTAAGAATTTGAAAGTGGGAGGGGGTGGCGACTTGCTTAGGGGTGAAAATTTCGCTCACCCCAAACAACAAAAACACACAAAGCAAAACGCGCGAGCTCTCACTCATTCACATACACACACACACGCACACCGCAATGACCAGGTGCGAGTTCGTTGTGGCCGTCGCCCCGGGCATCCTTCCGCCCTTCTCAACCCCCCTCCCGCCGGTCCAGTACCTTTACATCGTCGCGTTTTCTGCATCGTCGCCCAACTCTCGGTGGTGCGCGTTTTGGATCAATTTTTACATCCCTTGGCTCACGAGAGAGAGAGAGAATGAGAGAGCGAGTGAAAACTGTGGGCCCGGGAGGGGTGGTGTGGAGCTCGGCAACCCAAACAAGCGAAGAACCACACGGGAATGCCGGTAGGCAAAACAATGAGAAGGGCAACCCTAAAGGGGGTGGTGGGTGGGTTTCGATTCCCTTCATTGGTATGACGCAGAGAGTGAGAGAAAGAGGGAGAGAGAAGTCACTCACGCACTCACAACAACTCGGGTTGATTCTCTCAGCAACGATCCGGTGGATGATATCATCATCATTACGATTGCCGTCATCATCATCATCATCGCGCCCATCTCTCCCACGCCCACCCACATACACACACACAGCCACAGATCCCTTGTTGGGCGGTGTGTAAATACGAGCATACCTTTCCTCGCGATGTAACATTGGGGTTGCTGCTGCTGCTGCTGCTGCCTGTTTCAGTGTAGTCGTGTAACAAGGTACAGGGAAACCTCCCCCCGGCGTTGCCCTTTTCTTCCCCTTTCCCTCCTCCTCCTCCCGCCTCCCCCTCCCCCGCAGGACTCCTTCACGCTTCACCGACGCTGACGTCTCACGGTAAACTCCCTGAAAAGAAAGCCCAAAGAAAGAGCGTGCAAATACCGCCGATGGGGGTGAGAGCGAATGCGAGAGCGAGAGGCCTTCTCGCATGGGCCGGTGCGCGATTAAGCGAGAGAAGAAAGCCAAAATGTCTGCGAGTGCGCAGTGGCCAGCGCGCGTGGTTGTTGCTTTTATTTCACAACAACACTACACCACCACCCCCTTCAGTTGGGGTGCGTTTTCCCTTCGAGCCGCCGCCCTCTTCCCCACCAAACCGTGGCTTCTTGAGCATGTGTTTTTCGCTGTTGCGAACGCCAACGCCGTCCTGGGAGAGAGAGAGAGAGAGTGAGCGCGCGAGAAAGTACTACACACGCGGTTAGCAAAAACGAAAAGAAAAAACAAAAACAAGCAACTAGCGTAGGTTGCTGGGAGAATGGGGAGGGCAAAAAAAAAATAGAAAAACAGAACGCGATTAAATCAGCACAAGAGAGCACATGATAAGAGCAGCAGCAGGAGGTCGTTCCTGTGCAAGGATGAGTTTTCGCACGGCACATTCCGGAGAGGATTCCGAATGCAATCCTCCTCGAATCGTGCAGTGGGTGGATGAGATTGGTTTTCCCATTTTTTGTTGTTGCTATTCTTTCGGTTGTTCTAATGAAGAGCGAGAGAGCGAGAGAGACCACCAGAGGGATTATTGCAGGCGATAAAAATTACCATCCTGTGAACTCCTGCTGCGGTGGTCGCGTGCAAAAACGCTGGAGCTGAAGCACACCCCATAAAGAAGAAAGCTTAATAAGGATGAAGGAAATTAAATTCTACTGCTCCAGGGTTACGGGACGGTGCACGGGAGGCGGCCTCCAGGACGAGAATCCTGCCAACACAAGGGCGTGTATTGGGTTGTGGGATTCAATTTTTGGTGGTCCCCCCCCCCCCCCCCCGCTCTCCTGCGTTTCCTGTGAGTGTAAGCTGCGGTGGTGAACTCTCGCGGTAATTCTTACCTCGCTGGGGTGGGTCACACACCAATAAAGATGATATCCTTTTTCCGACCTGCGCCCGGATCGGGTTCCAGCTCTCGAGCGCGCCAAACGAAACCGCAGGAATGTCGCTGCCTTGTTTTTTTGCCTCTCTCTCTCTCTCTCTCTCTCGCTCTACACGCCTTTGTGTTTTCGGTGGGTTTTTTGGCTTTTCCACCCTTCGGGTGCTTTCTTTTGTTTCTTCACCAGGGCCCACCCTTGATCTGGCTTGCTCTGTGTATGTGTGTGTTTGTCCTCGTTGCGAGTAACCTTTTGACCGAACCGCGGACGAACGCGAATACCAAGGTGAAAGAGCTCCTGTCAGAGAGTGAGAGCGATGATGCAGAGCAGCCCAGCCTTTGATGATGGATTGCGGGCGGGGGGAAGGAGCCGCGGGCGGAAAAAGGGTGTAGATGGGAGAAATTTGATATGAAAATTTGGGTTTTCTGTTGGGTTTTCGATGCGGGTAGCACCGCGCAAGGTGGTCGACGAGGAAAATGAAACCGTCGAAGATGAAGACACTCAAAAAAGGGGGCGGAAAGGAAGAGCAAGGAGGGAAGGAAGAAACAAAAAACAGGCGTAACCGATCAGGCCACCTAAACGGAGGGAAATGAATATTTTATTGTCGTTTAATCGCGGCCGGCGGCGGTGTCGGCGACGACGGCGTGTTTGGATCGCAGAAGCAATAGAATGGATTTGTTTGGACCTTGTGAGATATACGGCCACGATGGACGAGCGTTTGTCGCTTCTTTTATCTGTCCTTAACTTCCCACACCCAACCACGCCAACCCCCACCCACCAAAATGATAAATGGGATGCGCGCGTGTGCTGCGTGGAAGGGCTCAGCCGCGGAAGGGCCGATAACGATAAAAATAGCGTCGTAAAGTCTGCGGCTCGCGCTCGAATGACGCCTCACTCTACGCGTTCGCTCTTTCTCTCTCTCACTTTCTTGGTTGTGAACCGTGTCGCTTGGTATTGGATTTTAATTCGAATCGTAATTGGGTGGTGGTGAGAAAAAAAAGGGAAGGAAAAAAATAAAAACACGCATAGCATCACCTGGTACTCCCGGGGGGGTTTTAGGGGGTGGGTTTGGAAAATCGACCAACCGACCGCCCTAGTGAGCTAGTGTATCGAATCCCCCCTGGGAACCGGTCGCTTCCGGTCGCGGCGCAGCATGATGGCGCCGAGAAGCTCATCCCATGAAATGGGGGAAAAAATTGGAAGAAGAACATTTCAACGTCAGCCCTTGGGCGCGGCGGTAGGGGTGTGAGGATGATGAGCTCGCTCTCGAAGAGGGGGGGGGGGGTGGGCCCTCGAGAATGTTGCCCTTTTCGATGTCGTTGTCGTCGTCGTCCTCATGCTTTGGATTGTGTGTGTGTTTTGTGCCTTCCCTAGTTTTGCCCTTTTTCCCTCCCCCCAAACTTGAGCGAATCACACACACCTTGCGTGAACTCGCCGTTCAGCAGCGCCGTGAGAGCCGCCCGGTGTGTGTGATTGTGTGATTGTGTGCGGGAGAAGCGTCCATTTTCCACGGTCCTCGGGTTGTTGAAGCGCCGTGTCGATAAAATCCGCAACCCAAGCGCGCGCGCCTAAGAGAGCCTGAAACCGGGGAGAGTTAATTTACGCACATACAACCACCCACCCACACACACACACACACACACGCGCGCGCGCGACGCCCATCGCAAGAGAAAGAGAAAACCCAGCAACAACGCGGCGGGCTGTTGCGCTCCGTCACCACTGAACCCGAGCCATGTGATGTGAGTGATGAAAAATCCAACCACCCAGAACCGCCCGGCAAGCTACTAGATTTCGCTTTTCGCCATCCACCACCTACCATCGTTGGTAGGAAAGAAAAATCGAGCATTATTCACACGCCACTCCGGCTCCGGGGGAATTTTTTGGATGCGCAATAAACGCCCGCAGCAGCAGGCAGCGCAAAGGGAGAGGTTGCGTATTGATTACCTTTCCGGTTTGGGCGGTGGGTGGGCGAAGGTCGCAGGGAGTGTTTGTAATGGCGGGGATTTTCTTTTAAAGCCCCCCGGGAAAACGCTAGCGAGAGAGAGCGAGAGAGAGAGAGAGAGAGAGAGAAAGACAACGCATATTCAATTCGCCGCCGTTTGGCGCGGGAAAGCTGCTGTTTGTTTGTTTGCCAGCCTCACTTTGTTTGGCGGCTGTGTTGTTCGATGAAGTGTAAATAATCATTTCGATTTCTCGTGCGCACCAACAGGACGTCCTGTTCTAACTCTTTTATTTCGCGCTTCGCAACATCGCTAACAGCATGATGAGCTCGCCGCGCGTTTTGATGTGCGTTTGAGTGCGGGTATTTTTCCGCGCGCACCGCGGGATACATCGAAAGCCGCGAAAAGCAATGAAATGAAAAGTCAGGGAAAACGGATGATAACCAAACAAAAAAATCAAAAATCCCTCCCGTTCATCCCTTAACGCGTTGACCGCTGGCCGAGAGGACAAACGATGAGCTCGATGATATAGCGCCGGGATTGGATTGATTTTTCCGGCACATCACCACCGAGAATCCTTGGCAGCGGAAAATTGCTCGCTTTTGTGACGCGTTTGCGATAACACACAAACTCCACGCGGAGGGGGTTCGTTTTTCGTGGCGCTTTTCCGCCCGATTCGGTCGCACGACACGTGCCATCTCCGGTGCCGGTGCTATTAAATTGTTGCACAAAAACGGCTCAATTCACGGAGGACTGTATCTGATGCAGCACGGGCCCGCTAAATCGGGTGCATTTAGCGAAAACAAATACCTGGACAGGGGAATCGCGACATGGCGAATGAATCACGCACGGGAATAAAAACTATTCCCCGTTGCCAATGACATTAGCGAAGGCAAACAAACTTCCGTTCCGTCCGTTGTCTGTCGTTCTCGAGGGTAGGTTATTTTTCGCAGCAATTTTGAACCGAACAGGTTCCGGGGAGTGAGCAAAAAAAAAAGACCCGACACGAAAGCGGTCGCGAATGCAGTACAGGCACACGTGAACAAGGACATGACTTTGACGTGACGTTTGTGCGATTGAGTGGTTGGGTGAAAAGTGGACAAAAAACCAGCTCCCCAAATCCGGCCCACCCTCAGGTGTGCAACGTTTGCGATGGAAATTCGTTTCTTTGCCGGCTTTTGTTCTTGCCGATCCGTCGCAGTGGAATGTGGCTTCATTAGTCGCCGTGATGTGTAGCGCTTTGTAACAAAGGCACGGGTGAGCTAAAGAATCGCCTAGACATTGACATCCATCCCTTCCGGCAAGTGGGATTCGATCGAAAAACAATTCAATCCACCCGAGAACCGTCGCCGAACACCTTGTCACACGCTGCAGAAGCGGCAGCGGATCGATCCTTGCAGTGGACGTACACCGCTGCAACAAGGACACACGCTCGGTTTCGAGGGACGTCCACCAAAACTCTCTCTCTCTCTCTCTTGCCCTGTTGCCGATGCCCGGCAGGGATGGGCCGAAACGATGAGGGCACGGGCACATTTTTGGCTTTGTGGTTGATTGCATGCAAATGCCAAATTGAAAACCGTACGGTCCGGGCTTCATCACTCCGAAACATCGGTCCTGCAGTTTCCCCATTTCGGTCCGTTCGGCTTCGTTCGAGTTGCAAAAATGCATCCAAACCCGGGAATGGCATTCGGCGAATAATTGCTAATTGCTTTGTGGAAGCGAAACGGCAGTGGCAACGAAAAGCCGGGAGTGGCCAATCCGACACAAGCATGTCTCTCGCTTTTTGTACGGCGAACTTTCTCGCATATTGATTGCATGATCAAATTTCGTTTCTAATGAATGAAACGACCGGTACGAGGGTGTGGGCAACGAGAGATGAAACAAAAGGGAAGACCGGGCGGCAGAAAAAAAAATAATGGAAAGTCGGGAAAACCCAACCAGGAGCGTGTTACAGCTTTTCCAGTGCCCTGAAGCGACTAAACCATGCCCAAGACTGGTACCGGAGACGGATTCGTGATCGAAATGCGATTTCCCGTTGTACGTTAGCGTTTGTGCCTGTTGTTTTTCCCGCGCCGAGCATGTTTATTAATAAAAATGAATGTTTGCCTATCCCAGGCCCCTACTCATACTCCTGGCCTTTTATCAGGATATGCCGCAATGGTTTCATTTTCCAGCCCCACACCGGGTAGATGGGGGTTTTCCACGGCAGGTGGATCTCGTCGGTTGATTGTAAAATCGATAGACATCGCTCGGGTTGCGGTTTTTATTCCCTCCCTGTTAGGTTACGTTCACGCCCGCCCACTCCCGGTGTCGTTCCCGGCGTTTCCCAGGTTTTGTGGTTATCGAATTAGAAGACGACATTATTATAATCCATTCGTCGTCGCCGTTGTCGCGCTTGTGCGCCAGGTGGAGCCCGAGCCCGACAGGGGAATGTCACCTCGCTCTGCATCCCTAATTGCTTTTCGGAGCAAATTGAAAGAATAACATTTTTACGAGACACGAGAGCACAGTTTGCAATTTGCCCAACGGCCCTGGGCCGTGGCGTAATCGGTTGTGCCAACGATGGTGGTGGCAGCGACGGCGTACAAACGCCGGGAAGGATCTAATTGCATTTACTACATTGGGTTGGTAACAATGGTGCTGGAAATTGTGTGTGTTGGATCATTTCTCCGGCTGTGTTTCTTGGGCAAAAATCTCGCCCTCCTGCCGGTGGGCGAAAATGTTGTCACCCTTCTTCTGCGGGTTTTTGGGCATTTTTTCTCCATCGACTTACATCCTTCTTGTCGATTTTCCACCACACCGTGTGTGCGAGTGAGCAAGCACGTTTTGTGTCGAGAAGAAAGGCGAACCGAGTGAATCGAATCCTTCCGCGGCGCCTGGGCGTATGGTGGGGGTGGAAATGCGCACGGAAAGCGAATTCGTGGGACGCAATTCAATTATTCTCATAAACCGGCTCGCCACCGCCGGTAGGCGAAATAATGGCCACCTCCCACTACCGGGAGCGAGTGGAGGGAAACGATTTAATCAAATGCTACATTTCCTTGCCGGTTTCCGACCGCAGGATCCGGCTCCGGCGGTTTCGGTCCTTTTCGGTCCTTTGGAGTTGCGGCCAGGGACCGGGTTTATCGTAGTAATTGCATGTCGAATCGACATGAACGATGGAGATTCACATTGAGGCGCATCATCGACCGAGAGTACGAGTGATGAACATTTTTGGCGAAGGCATGAAGGGGTGTTTCCGGCGTTCGAAGAGAGCACCCACCAAGCGCCTTTCCAGTGCGTTGTAAGTGAACCAAAACGATCCTTTTCCGGCGCGAACCGAACCGATGAGCATGAAAATTAGCCATTCGAAAGTTGCGACCAAAAACAACCACCCCCCCAACCGGGGGTGGTGATGATTTAGCGCGCAGCCCCCGCGCACTGTAAAAAGCGAAGCCCTATCTCGGGCACGTTGATCTGATCATGTTTTGGTCGATGTCGTCGCTCTCCGGATGGTGCGAATTATTTCGCTCCTTCAACACCACCCCCTTAAAACCCAGGCTCACGCAGTTTGACAATTTTCACCACGCCACGGCATGGCATGAAAGCGTAATGAAAGAGTGGCGACTCCCCAAACCACGCGCCGGGAAAGTTCCTCCATTCGTTTGTTGGCCCGTTGGTGTGGCATCTGCTGGTGGCGCAGGACTATTTCAGACCTAGCCTTCCTGGGTGGCCTGGGTTTGGGTTGTTTGTGTGGCGATGTCCTAGCAAAAACGATAATGTTCTGCCACCGCGAAAGAGGGGAGAGAGTCCTTCGAACTTCGGAATGCTATCGCTCTCGCACTCCCTCACTCTCTCTCTCTCGCTCGCTCGCTCTTTCTCTCTGTGCCAACTGCATCCTGTGCGCAGTGGGTTCCCCACACCAGCCGTGCATAATGTTTGCCATCGCGATTATTTATTCGCAAAACGGGATTTCGATCAACACTTCGGGCTGCTGGGAGGACTGGCGCCGAGGCGGGAATTTTGCTTTCTCTCCCGCTCGTTGTGGCGTCGTCGTCGACGGGGCTTATCGGGCTGGGAAAACATATTTTCCGGTTGTGCGCGCGTGAATCGAACTAATTGAACGCGCACTCTATCGGATCGAATGTGCACTTCGGGCCTCGTAGTGTCCTTTCAGCGTGCGAGCGACCGTTTCTCGTGCGGGTAATAAATTAGGAAAAAATTTCCTTCCACGGTTCGCCAGCTTTACTACTTCATTGTTGGTTTAGTCGCACGGGATTGTGTGTGTGTGTGTTTTTTTTTTTCATCCTCATCCTACTCGCCATCCCCAAGTGCCATTGACAAAGTTTTCCCGTACATCTCAGCGCCACTCGACGGGCATCGGTTCGATCGATCCGCTTGGATTTTGCGAACGCAACCAGAAGGGCCACACGACGCACACAAAGGCGGCACCGAAGGGTCCTCTTTTTCGACCCCCCGTCGGTTCACGCTCGACCGCACGAAGGCGACAATAAATGATGTGAATATTTAGATGGTCGCAGCGGAACGATGTAATTGATTTTCCCCGCTAGCAATAATAACAATTACCGGCTCGTGAAGTAGCAGCCAGCCGGAAGCCAGAAAGTAAATCTCCCTCTTCACCACGACCCTGAGAGGGGGGAGGTTGAGTTGCAAAAAGGATATTGTCTCGCTTGATGGACGGTTCGAGAAGCGGTGTGCAGTAAGAGGATAATTTGTTTCGCGGCTCGGACTTGTGCTCTCGTTCCCGCTCGATCGGAAACCGGAACTAACCGTAACAATGGAAAACAGCGAATAAATAGCTTCCCCCTTCGCTGCCCGCGCCAGCTCGCGACGCGTCCTTTCAGAGGTCGCGTTTTTGTTCAATTGTCGAGTGGCAATTTTTCATTGCCCCTTCTTTTGGCTGCTTGACGTGCGGGCAAGCGCACAAATCGATGCTTCATTAACTTTTGCCATTCCACAAATGCAACGCTTGCCGCTGTTCACGTACAAATCGGTCTTCTCTTCAGCATGAGAATGGTTTCGTTCGGTCAAACGACCAAACCGGGTGCGCTTTGATTTCCAATTTGCCAATTTCTCGAATGCATCCGCGCGCGAGAGTGGCTGTGCGCGTCTGCGAGGAAGCCATTTCTCGGCCCTTTGGCGCGCGCGGTCGACGAATATCGAATTTGCGTTGCCTAAGTTCATCAAACGTGTCCTGTTTTCCTGAGCGCTCGGATTCTGGCACCAGAACCGCAAGTGCGTTTGATTCCGATTTTGGGCTTGGTTTGCGTTAAAAGCAAACCACGTCACGCGAGCCTGTGCCGTCGCGAGCTTTCCATGCGAGCCTTGTCCGTGTCATCACCGTGGGGTGCGATTTTCCACGGATCAATCGTGTGGTGCGCATCGATTTTCCACCCCTCCCAAGGGGGGGTGGGGGTTTCTCCACCCTGGCGTTCATCGTTTTCCACCGGCAAAGTCCGACAGCTGTGACGGTGCAATGCGAGCAACACTACGTGGTATGTGTGGCACGGGAAAAAAGCTCTCATCACTTCCGCTCCCGGTGGGGGTTTAGCTCTTTTGCTCTCCGTTTCGAGCTGTGAAAAGCTCTCACCGTCGCGTTGGGGGTGGGAAATGCACATAACACCGAATGATCGATTCCTCTCTGGCTACTAGTGAGTGCTTAAAAGGTGATGTGCCTTTGACGCGTGGAAACGCTGCCCCAACGAGCCGACGGGTGGAAAGATGATACCCCGTAGGAAAAATGAAAAACCAACCCCTTTGTGTGGTTTTGCGCTAGAACCACCGCGAAGGAAGGTAATTATTGCCTTCGGTTTCAGGCGCGCATCCGCTTTTTCCGGCCATTCCGTCGGTGATGGTGGCGGCTTTTCATTGTCTCTCGCTC
Source organism: Anopheles nili (assembly GCF_943737925.1). Lineage (NCBI taxonomy): Eukaryota > Metazoa > Arthropoda > Insecta > Diptera > Culicidae > Anopheles > Anopheles nili. The sequence continues at coordinate 15,884,008 of NC_071291.1, forward strand.
TCTCACTCTCTCGCTCGTTGCGCTCGTTGTTCGTCCATCGAGCACCGGTTGGAAAATGCTGCACGCATCGGGCATCAATCAGGCGTTCACAGACTGCTGGAGCACAGCATCCGAGAGGTGCGCTCGATCGGGGAAAAAGGCCGATTGGCGCCATTGTGCCCAGTGGTCTCTAATTGGATGATGCTCGAACGAGGGGCAAAAACACAAAAAACCCCCCTCCCAACCGGCGAGGAGATGATCTTGTTAACGGGTGGTGTGTCGGCCTTTTTACTCGTCCGTTTCTTTCGCAAAACACCACCGGGAGTCGATTTAATTTGCTGTGTTGATTTCAACTTTTGCTTCAATCGCACGAAGTTTCGGATTGTTAGGGGGCTGTTTTTCTATAACCCGGTGTGGCACCGCGCGGTTTTGTGCTTTTTCTCTCCCCTGCTCGAACTCTCGAGCCACGCAATGCGCTGGAAAAGCGTACCAGTTTGAGCGGAAAATTGGGCTCCATTTCGATAATCCCCGAGCGGCGCCTGTGACAGGGGGATGATTTTTGGTGGTAGTTAAATTACAACACCAACACCGCCCGCTGGTCGGGCGAATAATTTACACCGATTCGCTAAGCGAACAGAGCGCCTGCTCATGATGCGCGCAATTCACTCGCTAATGCTCCCGGACGCTTTTGGCCCGAAACACCGAATGTGCAATAGGTTAAGTAAACAGAACGTAAAAATAAATCCCATCGCACGCGCGCGATTACCTCGCGGTTTTTTTCTTCTTCTTTCGCCTCGCTTCGTTTGCGGCGTCTGCCCGAATTTTCATGCGCCTGGTTTTATGCTGGTGTGTGTGTTTTTTTTCTTCTCGCTCTCATGCTGAAAAGTGCCGAAAATTTCTATTTACCTGCGGCGCAACAAGCGCGCAAATAAATGAGATCATCGTGCAGCACACGGCACGGCGTCCTCCGTCGTCCGTTTGTTGCGGTTACGTTTATTTTCATTTTTGAATCTCACCGAACGCGCGAACGTTGGTCATTTTATTTGATGTTTTGTTGGCAACGTTTGGGCAATGACTGCTTTCTTTGCCTCTCGCCATCGTTTTTGGGGGAGTTTTTATCCGTGCGTTTATTTGCTTCTTCCCCAGGTCTTTTCTCTCTTCGTCCTGTTCGAGCGTTTTACCGGGTTTTTTTTTGCCTCCAAATGTGTCTGGCTTCATCTTTTTTCCGGCACAAACACGCGCGCGGGGTCATTTCGCTGGCGCTTAAAATCTGCTCAAACCCAAAACCGAAATCCAAACCCCGCGTCGTCGTCCACACGCGTAATCGCGCTCCTGCAATTACCGCCACTGCGTCGTTGTCGTTTCGATTTTTCTCCCCACTCGTCTGACCCCAACCAACGTGTGTGTGTGTGTGTGTGGGTGGGTTGTTTGGGAAAAGAAAAATCGGAATCGCAACGCCACGCCGTCCGCCAGACGACCGACACTTAATCCATTCCTTTCCGATTGCTTAGGGGCGTGTTTGGGTGTTTGTAGCCTTTTTTTCGTCGTTTTTCTTCACTCTCCAGGGAGAATGCGTCTTATGGTCGGTATCGAAATTGTGTCGGCTTACCGTGGTGGAGGGTGAAAATCGTGTATCGATTCGTTTTTCGCTTTGTTTTGCGCGACGGTGAGCTGGGAGAAAAATCAACCCTTCACCGGCCAGCGAAAAGGGCGAAAACCCGATCGATCGATCCCTCCGCCTGTGTGTTGGTTCATCGATCGCGAGCTCGATTGCACGATTTTGACGCTTTGGTTAAGGTTTGCCTCGATATGCACACGAATATGTGTGTGCGCCATCTCGAGACAATCTCATGTATGGTTATAATTTATTAGATGTGCCGCCGATTATCACCTCCCTGCCGCACACACACACATACCCACACACACAAACAGTCCCATCGGAAGATTGAGCACATCCGCTCGGAACGGCTCCAGAGCCACCGTGGTGTGTAGCGCATTCCGTGCCTTTTCCATGTCGTAGCGAAACGGGTTTTAGGGGATGGAAAGCGAGAAGAAAACTACACAACACACAACCCAACCACCCCATGCGAGCGCGAGATCAAGCTCTTCTGTGTTCGCTCGACGTTTCGCGGGCTCCATCGACGGCACACCACATCACCTTGGGCTTGGAAACGAACCAATTTCCAATTCTCCACCAACCACACCAGGCTCTCCCATTCGGCCACCGGGGGAGCAGGAGGAGCAAATCCCGTTTCGAATTCCGATCGCCGCCGCCGCCCGTGAGTTGAATGGCTTTTCCGCACATGCACAACTCGGGGCTCTCGCGTTGCACCCTTGCAGCTTCCAAGCGGTGGCTTCTCGTGTCGTTCATCGCCGCCCTTTTTCACTGAACTCCCCATGCCGGGAGGCGGTAGATTGTGCACTAAACTCCCGTTCGTTTTGCTCCCTTTTTTGCTGGCCAACGCCACGAACGCGGACGCCCGCGCGCCAGATGGAGCTGGCTGGCGAACGAGGGCAAACTCCCACGCGCTCGCTCACGGGCGCACACACACAGATGGAAGTGATCCCGTGTGACTGGATCGGACCGCCGGCTGGTTGTGTTCACCCTTTTTTGCTTTTATGGGCATACCGAGCAACAACGACCGCGACCGTCGTGCTGATTATCGTAAAGTTCACGTGATTTATACCGATGTTAAATAGGGCTATCTGATGACGATTTACTGCGTTTCTATTGAGACGCGCTTGAGTTCTTCGAGCTGTGTATGTGTGTGTGTGTGTGTATGTGCACACCGTGTCGCTCCCGAGTTGCTCTAGAATGTGGTGAATTTATTGTGCCTTTTAACACGCAAACGTGCCCTTTCTTGTGTGTGGTGCGAGTTTCCTCGCGCTTCGTTTCATTTTACGCCAGCTGTGACCTTGCCTGGGTTCGGGAGTTTTTCCTTTCACACACGCACGTAACCACACACACACACGGGTGCTGTCCGTGCGATTGTTTATCCATCGATCACGGGCAGGAATCGACCCCACCGGAAGCCATCGAGCGACAGCTGACAGCCGAATTATAATCCGTTTTGGAACGGCAAATAACACCGCACCGGGGCTAGCGAGGGCTTTTTTTCGGGGGGGGGGTTTTTTTCCCCGAGATTGACGCGTGTGAGCGGAATATTAAAGCGGGATCAGCTTTCAAGGATCGAAGCTAACTTTCTAGCTTCCTTCCTTCCCGTTTCCCTTGTCGATTTATTTTATTTTATTTGATTCCCTTTTTTGTTTCGCTAAGATGACATTATGCTCCCCGGGAAATCCCCGATTATATGCGTGATTGAGCTGCGAAGGGATGATCCCCAAATTTGTATGGCGGCGCGGTGCGGGGTCACTTGAGGAAGGGAAGAAAAGAAAAACAAATCTCTCTCCGCAAACCGTGCCTTACCCTCGCACCGGTTCATGGCTCATCGATGGTGAGGAAAAACGAGCTGCGTCGAGTTAGCGCGGAGTGGGATTAGCGCACGGAGTAGCTTTGTCGTTTTTGTTAGGGCGGAAAATTGGGTCCAAAATGAGCTCCTCGGCGCCGGGGTGGTGGAAATCCAAATGGAGGTGTGTTTTCTTCGCCGCTCGTCTACGCACAAGTAGCACTTTTTCGCCTCGAGAGGGCGTTAAGGATGCTGAACAAGAGGCTAGATAGAGCTCGGTATTTCTCAACAACTAACGGCATGAAGCTCAGCTCAATCGATTGGGGTCTGGTTTCGTTTTTTCTTCGCCGAAGCGAGAATCGGAGAGAGTGTGAAAGAGAGACAGAGAGAAAGGCAAAAAATAAACTAATGCAAATTGGGCAAGACAAGGCCAGTAAATTGCGAATCGAAATTTTGACATGTTTTGACGCGTCGTAATCACCCCAGCGTTCGCCGCCCAGGGGTTCTTCGTGCCCTTTTCTTCGAAGGGATTTGGTGAACAAAGGAAAAAAAGGTCACGCCGACACCGATTCCGGGCAGAGCATTGGCCGCCGCCTCGTTTATTCGCTTTTGGCGCCATCTTAGCCCATTAGCCCGCGGGTAATCGGGCTGATTCTATCCGGTCCCGGGTCTTGCCTGTCCGTGGCCGTGTATGTGTGTGTGGTCCGCGTGAAGATGGTAGATGCTAATAGACAACGAAAACGGATGGCAATTTCTTGCAAGAATGGCGTAAAATAATTGCCCTTTTCCGGTGGTGTCCCTTTTTGGTTGCAATTAGAGAATGGCGGTGGGCGCACAAAAGGGCGCACCGGTGAACGGTGCCATTCACACACACACAGACACATACACACACAAAACTGCCTCGCCCAACAATCGCAGCCTCCACGGTTTCGGCGAAACCGGCAGTAAAACCGCCTTCCTAGTGCTCTTCCCGTGGCCGGTGGCGCCATCGTGTTGATCGGATTAATTTGATTTAGAGCTCTCGTTGGGTGATGAAGGGGGTTGCGGGCGACGATGGGCGAGAGGCGAGAGGGTTTTCCACGCTAGCAGAAGACAATCGGCCGCGCTGGCGGTGTTTGCAAATTAATTAAAGCTTTTAGCCTCCGGTACCGCTAAAAGCCCTCTTCGCTTCGACTCATCGACGACCCTTGCCTCTAAAGGACGCTGACCGGCTGGAAGGCAAGGGAACCGCCCATCCCTAGCGGGTTGGGTGGGGCCCGATACCCGGTCTGTTCCTGCCCTCCCCCCATCTGGAGCCAAACGTACGGTTCAATGACATCTTTATGTAATTTTGCCCGCCCTTATCTATGCGGCGTCATCTCTCTTTTCCACCTGTCAGGGCGATGACGGAGGGCAGCAGGATTTGAACCGAATCCTAGCGAAACGGGCGCGGAGGTGGAGGGGGAGGGTGAACTTGGGAGGAGAGGGGATGCTGGAAAAGGTTTCTAGCAATTTCACAATCGAAACGGAACGATGACGGGACGTGGGTTGGCTCGAACGAGAGCGAGATTTCCTTTCAACCGACCGAGAAATGTCATCGCGCTTCGAACGCAAGAGCGATCGTTTTTCGCCGCTTTGGGATCCGTGTTTTTCTTCTGCTTCTTCTTACTTCGCTTGCTCGCTCGCGTCGGAAGGTTGCGAAATTTCATTAACATGCTCCGTGTGCTGTGCATAATTAACGAATTTAGCTACGAAACGCACGCAACTGGGCGGCCTGGCCTGGCTGGTGGCGTGAAACTCGCGTTCGGAAAAGCCTGCTTTGGTCCACCGGGGGGGGTGTCGTTGCCGTGGTTGCGGCTATAGCTGTGGCGTGGACGTGGCAAGAGATAGAAAATTAAGGCAACAGCAGCGTACTTCGACTCAGTGAAAAAAAAAGGGCACAAAATCGAGCGCTGGCGGCCTTTTCTCCTTGCCATTTGCGCGAGCGCTCGTTCGTCCTTTTGCGAAACGAACACTAATGCCATTAACGGGTGACGATGGAGTGGAACCTCCCACCCACCTGGCCTAAGCTGTGTCTTCACCCACACACATACACACACACACACACACACCGTTTCGGCGCATGATCGATGTTTGAGCAGCGAGCGAGCAGATGCTGGCAGGCTGGCAGCGATAAGGTGCATCCGCGTCAGACGTTAACAGACGTTAAATGACAACTTAACACACTCGATTATTCACTATCGAGCACCGCAACCATTATTCGGCAGCTTCCAACCGTGTCCGGAAGGGGGACCACATCTTCCCGGACACCTTCCGTCGGTGGCGAGTAATTAAACACCCCTGAACAGTGTAGTACTGTACAGTGCTCGCGAGGGGAAAGCAATTTGCGTGAAATGATTCGAGGTTTTGGTGCGAGTTTTCGGATGCCACATCACCCACCCCCCCCCAGAAACACACAGACACACACCCACGCACACACATTTTGGCTGGGGTTTCTTCGATGGGGGTGAGTGGGTGGTGGGTGGGATTAATTCAGCTTCACTCGCACACAACCCCCCCCACCCGACGGATCATCATTAAAGATTTGTTTGCGTAGAATATCGTAGCGCGCGCGTACACAACAGAAGCGTCTTCGTCGTCGTCGTCGTCGTCGTCTCTGCTGGTCCTTGGAAGCAGTGTCCTTCACGCGACTTCATCGACTCTTCTCCCTGTGCTACCGTTGCCTTTCTGTGTTGCGGATTAAATTAATGAGAATTTGCCGAACCACTGCACACGCTGTGCCACCGCACGGTGGTTCGTTCGCCATTTTCTCCCTCAGTGGAGAGACACTCGAGAGGCGACTTGACTTGCACTGGCTGCTGCTGGTGGCCGCAAAACTTTGGCAATGTTTGGCAGCGACGTAGCGAGGATTCTTCGCCCGACCCCCGGGCGCCAAATTGGGGTATTGATCTATTTTCCTGCGAGCATTGACTTTGCCTCGTCTGCTCGCGCGCCTCGCTCGCGTTCGTATGGTTTATTTATCGTCCCGGTAGCCTTGGAAGGGGAGCGCTGGTTTTACTCGGCCGTGGGCACTACTACCATTTGCCATTTGCCCGCCAAAAAGGACCCGAACCGGTAGCGTTTCGTCCTCTGCGCCAGCGGTGGGAGATACACACCATCCCGTGCGAAGAAAGTTTTTCGTTTTCCGGGCTTTGGGCGGGTTCTCGGGCGTGTCACATTCTCGCCGTGATAAAACTCGTGTCCCTTCTCGGTTTTATGGCAAAAAGGTTCTTGCATAAATTATTGCCTCCCACCACTCTCTCTCTCTCTCCCTCTCCCACCCCATGAGCCACACTCACACTCACTCTCGCCCGCTCTCGACAGTCGGGTTAATCCGGCCTCGAAAGGGAGTTAATTAAAAAGTGACACCGACCGCGGAAGGGAACACAACCGGTGCAGTGGTGGCGGGGCAGGACGAGAAGGTTTGTCCTATAGAACGCGGCCCCAAGATGGTAGAGGCAAATTTATTTAGCAAAATAGCAAATCTCTCCCTTACCGCCGTGGGGGCTTTTCTCGGGATCAAACGGGTTTTGTGGTGCGTTTCCCTTTTATGCTGCCGTTATCGTAAGTGATGGCGTGATTTCGAAGGAAAACAGGGCTATTAACCCCCTAGGGGTCGCTCCCGACCCTTTGGGGTTCTTCCTTCACTCCGCTACCGGATGCATCCGGAAAGCGATGGCCGACTTCCTTTCGGGAGCAGAAATCGGTACAGGAGTTTTGTGCAGGACGTCCTCAAAGCGGGAAGCAAAGTGGCCGTACTACGGCTTGAAAGTTTATAATTTCATAAAGAAAATCCAACCCTGCACTCAAGTTTTTTAAGGGTGTATGTGTGTGTGGTGGGTTTGCTTTTTAAAATTCAATCATGATTATTATTTGCTGTACTTTGGTGCATTCGTGACCGCAGCGAGCCATTCCGCCATGTTTCCGGGTGCGTTCGCAAGGAAAACCAACCCCCCCACCGAAGTAAGTATGCGCGTGTGTGGTTTGACCGAAGAAAGTTAGCCGGTACTTACCCCTCCGGACGGGAAAGTGGTCGAGTTTGTTAAGGGGTGCATAATTAAAGCCTATTTCAGCAGCTCCGTGGGAGCGAAGGACCCCCTGGTTGGTTGGTGGGAGGTCGGAAAGAAATTAAACGGTACCTGAAAATTACGGGTGTCGTGATCGCAAGGCCGACCGCTCTGTGCCGGGCTTAATTGAGGTCTTTTATTTACTCAAACATTTACCCTGCGCCACATTTTCCGCCTCGCACCGGAAACGGTTCCGCGGTGGAGGGAAAAACGGATGCAGTTTGGGCTTTTCCTGCCCGGTGCTACTTGCCTGCTTCCGTGCTTGATTTTCCCGTCAAGGACTCGACTGACTAATGGCCCTTGAGGTGCATGATTTTCCTCCCCACAGGCGCTCGCGGCAATACCATTTCGGCTTATCGAAACGTGGTTTGATTCAGTGAGTGGAAAATGCAACCAGAAACTGCGGCCAACCGGTGATGAATGATTTCTTTTTTTTTTTGTTGTTATTGCGTTTCCCCTTCGCTATTTTTCGCTCATACAACGTGAGTGCAATTTTTCATTCCGTATTCGAGATGGGAAGGGCAAAATGCAACCCGACCGTTCGAGTCCGTCCGTTCCCAGCTCGGGTCACAGGATGCCCTTTTATTACCCTGTCGATTGTCGACCCGGAAGCGAGAAAGAGTGAGAGAGAGAGCGCCTGTTAGGTCGTTGGTCCTGTCTGCCTAGTTGCATGCCGCCTGCCGGCAAGAAAGGCTGCAAAGTTTAACGATTCGGAAACGCAAAAGTGTCCTTCCATCGGTCGCATGTTGTGTCCTTCCACCACCGGTGTTTTTGTTGCCAGCACACACACACACGCGGCGGAAGTCCATCTCGCCACACGATAGCGCGGTTTGGCGATAAAACCCTACGGGCGGTCATAATTGGGCAGCGCGCCTCCATTGACCCTGATGCCTTTCACGATCACCGAGCACACCCAACCGGTCAGCGTTCGCGCGGACACAAAAAGGACACGACACGTTCGCCGGAAGTCCTTGCGGAGTGAAAAATGCCTCAGCACACACGCGTCACGCTTCATTAGAGCGCACTTCGCATCGATTGTGCTGCCACGTGGACTATCGATGACGGTTTTGTTCACGTTGCCGTCCAGCAGCCTAGCGCGTGCGATCGTTTCGAACTTTCGCGGAAAAGTTTACATGTGCGGTTCGTGTGGAGTTTGCGGTTAGCTAATAAACGGTTACCGTCCGTGTGTGTGCGCGCGCGCACGCGGTCAAACAATTTCTCGACCATTTGCAGTGGCGCCCTACCGCAGCGGCATGAGACGGTTACGATTGACTCACCCGTACGGTCTTGATGCGGTTCTGTGCCCACGCCGTCCGCACCAGAAGGTGCTAATCCATGGTTAAATATGTTGCGTTATTTAACTCACAATGGCGCAGATAAACGGCCCGACAGGAAATAAAGAACGAAGGGAGCGAAAGAGAGGGAAAGAAGACGAAAAAGAAAAAAAAAGACCAGGCATCCGGTAATAAAACATTTACGCCTGCAAAACGCACCAACCACATTTCCTTCCTTCTATTCATCAATTACCACCAGCTTCTGGCTCCGGTTTTACCGGTGTGTGTGCGCGGGGGTGCGAAGGTTGTGGCCGCGGACGGGTTGTGGCCATAAAACAAAAGCTAAACTCCCCGTCAATTTTCCACCGGTCGTTTCGCTAATTTAACAGAAACACTCTCGTGTCCCGGCGCGTAGGGTCAGTTCGTTCATTTTCTTCTCTCGTTTTCTTTTAATTTACGACACCGTGTGTATGTGTGTGTGTATGTGCACGGGTGGTCCTGGGGAGGTGAACCGAGATGTGTTCGAGTAAAACCCCTCCAAGAAAACGCCGGCCGGTGTTGTTGACTGTAATAGTAGCAGTAGTTGGATCGCGGGGATCCGTGCGGAACGATGGAAGGGCATTTTAAAAAGGTAGATGAAATCGTTGAAAACAAAAAAAAATATGTGGAAAACCTTCAAAGCGCAACCACCGCCCTCTCCCCACCACCATCCCGTGCGTATGAATGCGGAACAACGGTGGACCGTTTTTCAGGTGTTTGGGTTTTGTCTGGCAATTTTGTATCGCCATTTATATGAGTGAAGTTGGCTTTTTTTTTCTCTCCTCTGTATCGCTTCCTGCGTCCGTGCGGGCGAGCGTTGTTTTAACGCTACCGAAAGGTTTTGTCCCTTCCGTCCGCACCTCCACCAGTTGCACCCCCCTTGATACGGCTCTCCCCTCTGCGAGGGAAATTTCATTTCCCCGTGCTCGGGGATGCTGCCCTTTTTTTTCGGGAATTTCATTCCGCTTCTCGACCGTTTGATCTTTTGAGCAGGCATTTTAGGTGGATGGTTTTTTTCCCCCGGTGGAATCTTGCTGTTTTCGCTCCCCATCTCGCTCTGTCGCTCTCCATTTCATCCGTTTTAACGGTGCGTATACATTTCACCCACTAAAAGTCAACCGTGCGAGGAGAGCGTTTGCTGTGTGTGTCGTACGCGGGTTAAAGAACGAAGTTAAAAAAAAAATCAGAAAAGAAAGTAGCAGGAAAACAAGCCCCGTATAACAACACACCGTCACCGTCAAGTTGTCGGTGAGGCGAAAAAAAAAAACCGCGCCCCGGTTGCAGTCGTTCTGGAATTATTCCCGGTTATTTCTGTCCTCCCTCGCACGGCTTCCAGGCTGACTGTGCGCTGCAACGGCTCCTTTTCCCTCCTACCATAGTGTCGGGGCTTCTGCAGCAATAATGAAAAATCCCGTGCTTCTGTGGCGCGCAAAGCGGAAGAGGAATTCGCTCGTCTTTGATTGTTTGTCTTGCTCGGGACGCCGCGAGCCGGAACCGAAACGAATGATGGCTGCTAAAAGGGTGGCATTGCGGTCGCATTGTGGGGGCCGCGGAGTTGCTGCTTGATTTTTACCTTTTTTAATCACCCGAATGTGCGGCCTGCCTCCCACCCCATCGAGGCAGACGGAGGAATGGTCGTATGAGTGGTAGAGCTGCCGTGGAAAAACCGTGCGGCTGGTGAAAAGCGCGTGTGTGTTGGGCCAATCTCCGCTCGAACCGTGGAAATGCTCATGTCGAAGCCGTATCGGTGGCTGGAAAAGAGGGGGCGAGGGGGGGGCTGGCACAAGGGAAGAGGGACACAAACGCAAGAGCGTACGAAACAATATCATCCGGAAAGCGCGCGCGTGTGTGTGTGTGTGTATTCTGCAAGTGGAAAGCCGCCACATTCTTCTTTGTGTCTGAGGCTTTTGGGTTGGGAAACGAACGGTGGGGACAGTGGGGGGGGGGGATGCAACAAGAAGGGCAAGAAGCAGTCAGCAGTCTAGGACCCTCTCTTGCCCTTCACCCGAGATGAGTGCTGTCACTTCAGATCTCTGGAGAGTCGTTTCAGCGCTTCTCAGGTGCACGTCGTTGAGGTTTGTAATTAAAATTGTCCGCATTCACCGCACTCACACCCCCGCCCATTGGGTGGGGGTGGGGGGGGGATGGTTGGTGTGGGGATGAGCTCATAAAATAGCATGAGACAAGCAAAATCCATTCACGCGCGAGGATGGTCGTAAAAAGATGAATAAAAACAAATAAATAACAACCGTTCCGCAGGACGGCGGCACCGAATGGTTGGTTGCAAATTTTGGCAAACGTCTTACGAGCGTCGAAGCGCAACCATTACATTGCCTAATGATGCTTCTTCGTTCCGGGACGGTGTAAATCGAGAGCAAGATTATCCCGGATTACATTTCATCTTCTCACCGGGCGCTTCCGGTGGGGGCCCAGATCCTAGCGCAGGCGCCCTTTTCTTACGCCCGCAAGCCGAGCAGAAGAAAGGTTTTTCCAACCCAACCCACCGCCGAGTGACGTTGACGTGTTGCGGTGTTACAGCCCTCCCTTCCACGCCCCAACGGGCGTGGGTTGGTGTCCTCTTTGGCCCCGTGAATCCCCCGATCGATGATTATGTAAATTTTACCTGCCAACCGCGTTTTGCGCCTTTTTGTGCCCACGCGCAACTAATTGACACCTGAAACGCGGCGCTTTTTCCGAACCGCGTATACGGACGGTTGCGGTTGGAGTTCATCCTTCCCCCCCCCCCCCCCTGGGGCGTGGAAAGCGAACGGAAACCGCGCGCGTTTCAGTAAAAAGAGGATGTCTTCCGTGCACAGTTTGCTTCCTGCGCTGGGATTGTGGTTTTCTTGCTTTCCCCGACTCGAGGGAAAATCGGGTGATGCGCGCTGTTGAGTGCTTTTCCACGAACGCGCGCTGGGTTTTTCCCGCTCCGAGCGAGAACGGGTGCGCAACATCGGTGAGTGAGAGGGAAGAAAATTAAAAAATCTCGTCCATTACTCACTCTCCCGGTGGCAGCACCACCCACAGCCACCATCCAACCCACGACCCACCCACAAGCATCCTGGCTCCGCTCAGGCTGCGCTAATAAATAAACCAACAATTCGTCCATTTAACCGAGCTTGATTCCCTCCCGGGAATGGAACCGCGTACACACGGGAAGGAGGTGCGTTTCGCTTGGCGTGTATTTATGTATCTTTCTTTCTCTCCCCCCCCCCCCCCCTTCGGGCGAAAGGATTGGTCGTAAGGATAACAGCACTCTCCCCGGTCGGCGTTCCGGCTGGGTGAGTTTCCTTTCCGTTTCAATTACTTTTCCGGGTACTTTTCGGGTGCGCATTTCCCGGGCTTTTTTTTCTCGCTCTCTCGACGTTGCTTTTTTTTCTTCTTCGTCCCCTCAGCGAGGATGAACCGAGTGGGCAATTTGTTTTGGGGCATTTTTTTTTCCTACGCCCGGATGAATCCCGGATTGGGCTAGTTTGTCAAAAAGACCGTTTCGAAAAACAAGACAGCGAGTGAAGCAAACCAAAAAAAAAAGACACACAAAACACTGATTCCGCAGCCCGGAGGCAATCGGATTTGAGGTTCTTCTGCCGGCTAAGAAAGCACACGCAAAGAAACGCCCATCCTCGTACGAAGGTAAGGGCTGTGTTTATTTCTCTGGTTTGCGTTTTTTTTCCCTTCACGCTACGCAATGTCCAATCCCGAGGTAAGACACCGTAAGCTTACCTCATCGTTTCGTCATCCAAAAACCGGCACGGCAGCATGATCCTTTCGCACGGTACGGGTGCCATAAAAAAAAAGGATTTCTCATGATCCTCGCGCAGGACCGGTTCGACACGTCTCCATCGCCCAAAATGATTCCCGAAAGTGGTGTCCGTGGGAAATCGGACGTCTCGTTGGACCGGTAATTCATAACAAACGACGCCCGTTGGTGTCCCGGGTGGGGGAGCTTAAGCGGCCACTGGCCTTCCATTCCGACACGAATTCTCCTTCTTCAGAAGGGTCCCGCAATCCTTGCGCCAAACACACACACACACACAATGACTTACCAAAGAGTTATCGACTTCGAGATGTCCGGAACGCGGCCAGTGAAAGCACTCCAACCGTGAGTTGGAAGCTAGCACAATTGCGCTGCATTAAGTCTGTTGTCCGCCCTCTCTCTCTCTCTCACTCTCTCTCTCTCTCGTGACCCCGCAGCACGGGTACGTGCTTCCGGCGCCACAGGAAGTATGTCCGGCAGTACTGGACCAACTTGTTTCGCTTGGCCCTTCTTTTTTATGACTTCTTCGGCTTTGAACCGCGCGATGCAACCGATGCCGCCGCCGCCGCCGCCGCTGCTGCTGGCAAAGGTCCTTACAGTCAATTTCTTCACCGGCTCGACCGGAACGGGAGTGTTCGGCAAATGGATTTTCCACCTCGTGCGGTTTTGACCGGGGCACGAGGAAGCGAAGGATTTGTACTTTTGTGTCCTTTTTTGCTCCTCGTGAGGTTGGAGGTTTTATCCATTATTTCGATCGTACACTTCTCCGTCCGGTGGTGGTGGTGGCTTTTGTGAAGAAGAAAAGGGTTAGCAGTGGTTACGGAGGCGGCCCGGTGTCGGGGGAAATAGTATTCAGAAAGTCCTGCCGCCGGCCGAGATTGTTCTGCAATTTTGACCGCGCCACAAAGGTCGGTCGATTTGAGTTCGGTTGCTCCGGTCGGCGTTTCTTCATTGCGGGCGAAGTGTTTTGCAGACATGGCGCGAGTGGGGGGGAAGGAGTGTGGGAGGGAACGAGGGAAAAACGGATCAACATTTTGCAATATGTTTGTGTGTTGTGTGTAGAGGCGTTAAATTTCCACCACACTGAATATGGATGGAGTGAGGTGCGCTTTTCCACTCTCAACCTCGAGTGTTGCCATTTTGGAAAATCCTAATCCCGCAACGCATTTCACCTTTCTGCTGTCTCTCTCTTTCTCTCTCTCTCTCTCTCTCTCTCTCTCAGATCGTAATCCGATTCATACAGCACAACTTCATGATCTTCTTTCTGCTTGTTTTCTTTCTCTTAACAGGTAAGGAACACATACAGAGTCACACAGGTCCTCGGTTTCGTCCTTGGTCTGGCGAAAGACGAACAATAAACACACAGCGACAGACTGTGGCCTTTTCCCACCACCCCAACGGGTGGTGGCCGTGTTTCTGCGAGGTGTGAGTATAATCCATATTTCAAGGGTTTTCTCCCGCCCCTCCCTTCGAGCCACCCGTATTCCCGGGAATGTCGATGACCAACACCGAACGGTCGAGGGAAACTTCAAAAACGTGTTTGTCACGGCTACCTGCAGCATCCGACACACAGCCAGCCGTCAATGAGGGGGAAAACGGCTGCCAACATCACTAACGCACACACGCACCCTTCGAAAAAAAAGGGTCAACAAACGGGGCGCCAGGACATTCGGTCCCGGCAACTCGGCAAAACCCGACCACAAAATGGAGCGAAAAGTGACGACATTCTTTCCGGGAGTCCCTTTTTCTTTTGCTCTCTCGTCCCGGGCCATCCCGTTCCGCCGCATAATGGGCATATTTTTTGGTCACTCTATGATGCGGGCCCCCGTCATGATGGGCTGTATCCTTTTTCCCCGTTGGTGATTTTTTCTCAATCACACTCCACCTCCGCCAGCGGAAAAAAGGACGCGCGGCTTTGAGACAGGATCATCGCCAAAAACCCCATCGTGACCGAAGGGGGCTGGGCTGGGTTTTTCACTAGTGTTGTGTATCGCCTTCCGCTCGATGTATGTTTGAAGCCAAGATTTTTCCTTCATTTCCATCTCGTTGCGGGCGATCGATTCCGTCAGGAGGGCTGGCTGGTGGAAGAGCCCCCCCCCCGTCCTTCTCCCACCTCCTTTAGAGACAATTTGTTGCCGAGAACTCTTTCTTCATCCTTGCGTGTGCTTGCTCGGGCTTGCGCATGAAAGTCACGTACGCCGCCGGCATTTGGAGTGCTTTTGGGCTGCTTAATCAAAGCGCAAAAGTGTCGGGTCCCCTTTCATCCTCCCCCACCCTTCTCCCCTGCGACGTTAGACAGTCCGGTCACGCAATATCATCACGAAAATTGACAGTCTTTAGGGTAATGGGACTTTGGGCCCGATGGTGGTACAAATAATACGTAGTTTGGTTGTAAATAAGGCTCCGACAGAATCGGAAGCCTTCGGCTTCGGCAGCCCTTTCGAATTTTCGCATCATTAAGCGGTTTAAATGGCGCTCATGCCTCCGTGACACCGCTACCTTCCACCGGCCGGCCGGGGGTCTCTTCTTCCCGGGTGCCCGGTCGCTTCCTATTAGTCGAAATTATTCAATTATCACTCACAAAGCCACATCCTGGCTACGTGTAAAACGTTTAATGAACCTCCGCCAAAAAAGCCCCGGCTGTCGGGAATGGAAATCCATCATCCTATTTCATCCTGTTTCCCCCTGCTTCTTTCCCTCTCCCCGTTCCGGCGTCCTTCTCCCCCCCCCTCCCCCTGGCCAATCGTGTGTCGTTCGTACGTTGGCTTTTCGCCGGGAAGAAACACTCAACGCGAGCTATCGTGCTGAAGGGTATATAATCCCTACCCCGTACCCCGTTTTGTTCGTACCCCGTTTTTATTTTAATTTGTTTTTTTTTTTCTGTGCCCTTCCTTACTTTCGAAAAGCGAAATGAGTCCCATTTGTTGCCGTGCCGACAGTGGCCCTTGCTTTCGGGTCCTTGTTGACGGAGCCGGGTAGGGTAATGAGCTGGCAGATTGTCGGCGCGCATGGATTCTAACCCTCCTCCACAGTCATCGACGCGCTACCACACCCAGGGACTCTGGGTTGTTGAAAATAATTTTCGCATGACATGGAGCGAATCTATGGGGAGAGAGGGGGAGTATAGAGGCTATAGGGGGGGGGGGGGAGAAAGCGAGAAAGTTGTGCGCTTTGTTTCGAGGCAAGCACTTTCCTCTCGAGGATTCATAAGCTTTCAATTATCTTGCCTTCGTTTTCGATTGCCTTGTTAGCGCCGGATTACGGGCCTGGGGATATAAATCCATCTGTGCGTCGACGGATCCTTAATGCGAGCGAAACGGGAAAATGGAGTCAGCGAAACATAAAAAAAAAATAAGCGAAAGTGAAAGAAAACACAAC
Source organism: Anopheles nili (assembly GCF_943737925.1). NCBI lineage: Eukaryota > Metazoa > Arthropoda > Insecta > Diptera > Culicidae > Anopheles > Anopheles nili. The sequence goes on from NC_071291.1 coordinate 15,899,927, forward strand.
ACCACTCCCTCGTGGTGTGGAAAATTCAGTTTCATTTCACGGCGGATCGTCGATCGGCGTCGAGTGTTGGTTGAGTGTTTTCAAAACATTTTCCCTCGACTCCATCACAGAGAGAGAGAGAGAGAGAGAGAGTCCTTGCGCGCTCTGTTGTTCGCTTCACCTCGCCGCAGACTCGTAGTCTCGGTAAATCTAATTTGGCAAAATCTGGTCTCCAGCACGTTTGAAATCCATAATAAATGTGGCAAATAAATAATGCAATCACGATGTTGCCACCATCTTGCTATGAATCGATTATGTTGCAAAGCGGAAGATGAGGAAAACGGGAAAAGGAAACGAAGGTGGTGGTGCGCCGAAAAAGGTGGACCCGTTCCGTTTCGCAGCCGCAAAATTATGCATGCAAACGCAAATAAGCATATCGTCCTGTGGGTCGTCCTTTCTTCGAGCCGAGCGACGTTTCGTCGGTAAAACGGGCTTCGTCCGAGGAATTTCCAACGTGGGAAGGAAACATCGCTGTCGGGGCGGGGGGGGGGTCGCCCGTCAACCCGCACACCACCCGTCGGATGGTTTCAGTGTAATTTATGTCACCGGAAATAAATGATTCCATTCCACCGGCACACCACCGGGCTACGGGCCAGCGGAAGAGACCAGCATCATCGTGGGGGTCTCTCGATCGGCGAGTAAAAGACCACTTATTCGATTCTAACGACTGCTACGTGGCCGAGATGATGGGTTTAATGTGGATGTTTTAAATGAAATCTGCATGAAATTACTGCCTCCTTGGGTCGGCCATCCCCGGCGACCTCGCGCTCGGTTGCGATTTTCATCGAACAAATAGGAAAGAAAAACGGATCGAAGCCACAGCGAGCGCACACAACCGGAACGAATTTGGATCGATTTTCCCGGAAAGATGCTTTCTTCCTTCTTCTTCTTCTTTGTGTGTGTGTGTGTGTTTTCGCCGCCGGCCGGTGAGCTGTGATTGTGCACAGCTCATGTCCCGGAAGAGGACACCACACCGAGTGTCGCGTGGAGAGAAAATAAAACTTCATGAAATTATTCATCAGCTCTATCGCCCATCATCTGGCCCGGCTCGTCGTTTCGCTCTAGCTTGCCCTTTTCTCCTTTTCGACTCCGCAAACGACACGAAAGAGTCCCCGTAATTCAAACACTGTCGATCAAAATTCAGCCCGTTTTGCCGAGCGGCGGGAACGTGACCGGGCGCATAATAATAATTTACAACGCAACCGTGCCGCGCCTTTTTTTTACCTTCGCTTTGCTTGATGATGCTTCCTTTTTGCCATCGCAACGGCTGGTGCGTTCCTTGCGCCCTTGCCCTCGAAAGGTGGAAAATGAAGGCACTGCGCGACATCCTGCTGCGTTCTATTCTTTGCGAATAAATTTTCTACGATCACCCCACCAGGGGGGGGGGGGCTAAGAGTGGGTGGGTTGGGAAACGCATTAAACTTAGCCATTAGCAGCAAACTTGATAGGGTCGTCCCTTTTGCCCAGCTGCTTTCGGTGGCGCTGTTTTGTGTCCCAACGCGTAAATCAGTTGCCGCGAATCCCCAGAGTCGAAGTGGAGTGTTTATGCAAAGTTGACAGACGCTCCTTTTCGCCGGGCTTGAATGTCTTTTTTTATCCTTCTCTCGTTCGGTCTCTCGCTCTCTCTCGCTTCGGGTGCGTATTGAACTTCGTTTGTGAGGCGTTTTTCGCTGGTTGCTCATCTGATCTGGCTTTTCTTCCGTTTGCGGAATGAGCCTCAGTTTTGGTGCAACAATTTTGCCCTTTTCACCGGCCAGGGAAGGGGGGAGGAAATCGATGGTTGCTAGGATGAGATCCTGCCTGAGACGGGGGCCATTGAGCAGGTGTGATGCTCGTTCACCGCTAATGGGGTGCTTTCGAGTGCGCGCGCGTTCCACTCGTCAGAGTACTTTTGCTCGGAAAAACAAAAAAAAAAGAAAAGGATGGCATCGCACTCGGGAGTTTTATGCTCATTATTTGCATATCATCGAACAGAAGTAATTAATATTCCATTTTATGGGATGCTTCCCTACTTTTTACGGATGTTTTATGTTTGTTTTATATCCGAGGAGCCCATCAGCACGACGAGGAGGCTCTCGAGGGCGCCGTGATTGTGCGCCTGTTGTGTGCCGGATTTTCGCATCCTTTGCGGTGACTTAATTTTTGCTTCTTCTCTCTTTTGTTTTTGTTGGGCCGGCTTTGAAGTGCCTTTCAAAGCCGGAACAAAAACACTCGCTCGGTGCGGTGTGCAACCTTGCGCGACCGGCGAGGGAGTCAATCCGTCGAGGACTAACCTCAAGATTAACCCCCTGCCGGGGGGACAATGGACCGGAAGGGAATGGTGGTGAGTCATCGCTCGGTAAACTTTTGCACGGTTTTACGCGTCAGCGTTAATATGTCGGGTATGTCGGGGTGAGGAGTCTGATGCGTATGCGAATTTACACGCATCCGTACACACATCGCGCTACCGTGTGCTTAAGACGATGACGATGACGACAACGACGACGACGACGACGCAGCAATGGGTGACAGCAAAGACGGGAAGCACATAAAAATATAATCTTAATCTTAAACCCACCCTTATTGAACACAGGCAGCTTCCGCCAGCGAGAAAACCTTGGACCTACACGCACCGAAGGCCGTACGCAAAGATACTTTTACGAGCATCGGCCTCTTGCGTTTTGCTCACACCCGGCGACACCGGGACTGCTCTGTGATGGCTTTGTGCTGTCTCACACCCCATTCCCCTTCGCGCACGACACACACACACACACATACGGGGAGAGCTAAGAGAAGGGATTTCATTTTACTCCGTTTGCCCGCCGGTTATGGCTGAACGATCGAAGAAGTGGCTGGCGAATGGACTACTTCCCCGTGCAAGAGATATTCTCCTCGTTGACTCGTTCTCATTCCCTGGCCCCCTGGTAGAAGAGGCCGTTCCGGTGCCGAACCAGATGTAGAGAGCCCCTCCGATGGCCGCTCGACACCGTCACCATTCACCCGATTCACCGGCCTTTCTTTATGCGGTCCCGTGTGTGTGTGTGTATTTGTGCGCGCATCCTTGAACTGTCTGTCGCCGGTTCCGCTTCCGAACCACTGTTGGTCCCTCATATTTCGGGGCCATTCCTGTCCCTGTCCCCGTGTGATTGTGATGAAAAAAGAGGGCTACCACGAGAGGGGAGAAGAAGCCACATCGGCCCTTCATGTGGCAGATTTATCCTTCGGTAACGAGCGCGCGCCGCACGGGGGCGCTATTTCGGAGCCATCCTTCCATCCCTTTTCGGAACCGCGACCTTATCCCCCAAAATGGTGGATGCGAAACATCGAAATAAACCGTACCGCAAGACACCGTTCGCTTTTAATGTGCCGCCCTAATGCGTGTGTATGTGCCTCTGGTTTTAATTCCGTTGTGTGTGCTATCCTTCTCCCTCGGGCGGTATTTACGCGCAGTATTCATTTCCGTGCCTTCCCGCTCTATTATTAGTCATGCGTAATTTTCGTCACCCCATTTTCCGGACGTGTGACGAGTGGAAAGCCACTTCTCCACCGCACGCTCATCGGAATGGAAATGGAAAATGGAAATCGAAGGTCATTCCATTGTGTGCGCGCGGTTTGGGTCCCCATCTGTGGCATCGTGGTGGTAATATGGGAATTATCGGTGGTCGGCACCAACAGGACAGCTCACAAAAAACACAGGAAGGGGCCCACTCCTGCACGGGGCTAACTATTATAGGAATAATATTTTAATCCCTAACCCCCCCCCCCCTGCTTCCGGACAGAGGCGTCGTATTATTCTCAAGACGACTTGTGGGCTGTTTGCTTTCGAAAACTTTTGTCCAACTCACCTCAAGCGAGAGAGAGAGGGATTATTGTGTGTATATTTTCGGGGGCACACGGGCATGGGCAAGGGATGACATCCATTTTGTTCGGAGTCGTCCTGTCATTGCGTGTGTGTGTGTGCGCTTCGTCGTCGAGCTGGAAAAACACCTCACACCCAGGCCGGAATCCCGGGCAAAATAAAACACTCCAACAAACTGGCTTTGGAATCCGATTGAATCTTCCTTTTTTCGTTCTTTCCTTCCTTGCATTGTCTCGTACACCACCGTAGCTGGGGATGATTGGCGTGGAAAGGAAGGAAGCACACTTCCTGCGCACATTTGCACGCACCGAAAAGGGTTGTTGGGAGGCTCGTAAACAAAAAAAAATCGTCCCTGTTTTTCGCCCGCTTGTACAAACGCTCATGATTGACGTGCACGCAATGGGTGCCGAAAGAATCGGATCCCCGTTTCGCTGAATAAATAAAGGAACATAATCTAAAAAGGGCGGCGGGAAAACTCACCCCGGCCTTCTCCCCCCGGTCCGCGCGGCCGGATGCTAATTTGTTTTTCAAATTTCGTGCTTTTTTTACCGTCCTTTAATCGAATCATCATATCGCTGTTCCGGCGGGAACGGTGGCGCATAAAAAATGGATCAAATTTATTATTAATAAAATCGCGTTCGATAACTTCGTGCAAAGTTTGTTTTGTGCGGAAAACCGGCAGGGAGGGAAAGGAGGTGGTGGGTGGCCGCTCAACGTTACCCCCGGTACGGTTGCAAGTGCAAACCGGCCATTTCCACCGGGGCATTGCTTCCGGGTGGGAGGGCTTTTCTCTAACCAATTGCAGGAAAAAAGTCGCCGTCCGTTGTTGGTCGTTTTTCACACATTTTCCTCGCGATTCAAGCGGCTGGTGAAAAGGAAGAAACAAAACGTAGGAAAAAAACGCACACACACACTCGCCCGATAAAGTTGTTAGTGGTAACCACTTTCCAAAGCCGTCAACATCAGCCGTGGCCGTGAAGAGACGGAAGGTTCGAAATGTTTTGTTCCTTCCTTTAACCGTGGTATGTGCGAGCGTGTGTGTGTGTGTGGAGTTCCGATGGCGCCCGAGTGAGACGTTAGAATTGCTGTTGATCGATCCTTTCCCGGTTCGATGGCAGTCCTCGGGCTCGGGCCTGCCTTCCGTGCACTAGGGAAGATTCACTTCAGCGAATCTTGACGCCGGCCAGGCGAACGACGACGCCGTACGGTATAAATCCATTTCCCAAAAAACGCAACCCCCAAAACCGGCTACATTGCTGGCGGGGCCGTCCTAGGGAGATGGGGTAGATTGATGGGGTGTAGCGGCGGGCATCAAAACGCGATAAAAAAGCACTCATCCGCCGTGAAGAACACAGCGAATTGAGTGGATTGGCTTCGACGTCTGGCGAGGGATTCATCGCACAACCCTCTTTTCTTTCGAAGGTCCTTTCGGTGAAGGGATGAAAAACCGATTTCGGATCGAAATCAATTCCAGGTGCAATCCTCCCGCACTGCCCGAGAATCCTTTCTTGCGGCGGAGGTTTTGTTTTGGCTGTCGCGCTTTTATCCATTGTCGTTTGGAAAATCGCGCAAAAACGTGAAATGCGTTGACGTTGACGCACGGAACTGGGCCACTCCCAGGAAGAAGGTTACCGGTCTAGGTTCCGGTCGGAAAAACTACTTCAAACGCAAGATCAACGGAACGCGGAAACAAGCAGAGCTCTCACCCTTTACGCGGAAGTGTCAATTTTTGTGAGTGTATCATCGCCGACTACATCGGACCTGATCGCTCTTATACGCGGCTCGTGTCGATGGGAATGGGTCGGGAAAATCCGCCACCTGGCAACGGAAAGAGCCGCGTGTAAGGACGTCCCGGACACCCGAGATGGGGTTAAAAGCTATAGCCCCGCAATCCTACCGCGACGGCGATATGATACGGCTCTACATTTAATACACACCTCCCGGAACGCGTTCCACCTCTCGAATGGATTGGATTTGAGCGGGCTTCGAAACGGGCCATCAAAACTCATCATTCGCTGTCGGTGCGATTGGCGGAAACGTGCGGGTTCGCGCACCGTTGTTTGCCAAACCGTCCACCGGGGGTGGGCTTGCGGAACCGATAAAGGGAATATTTGAGGAGCAATCACGTGAAAAAGTTTTCTCCCCTTTTCTGGAGAGCGAGCGAGAAACATCAACACACACACACAGACACAAAAAAGCGCCACCTCGGAAAAAAGGGATCCGGACAAACATTCCCCCATCGGATTTTCCCCGGAGGCTGCGCGGCCAGGCTTCGCCCAAAAGGCCTTGCTTCCTGTTCAATTGAACCTCGGCCGGGTCGCACTGGTGTGGGTGGGTTTTTTGTTCTCTTTCTCGGATTTCGGCGCTCGGATACCGGTCTAAAATTGGGTTTCCATAAAATTTTCCCGGCAGTTGAAGAAGGAAGCGAGCAAAAAAGCCAACCAGCGCAATGGAAATGAAAAAAGAACCGAACCGGGGCTCGATTTATTCCAGACGATGATTCTCTGATTTCGATTCCTGGCGCGCCTGGCGTTAGGGTGGGGAGTTTGGAGCGTTGGGAATATTTACCAAATTTCTCCCGAAGGAAAAACCACCCGGGCAGAAGGGAGAAGGAAAAGGGGAGAGAGAGAGAGAGAGAGAGAGAGAAAGAGAGAACAAAAAACGGACGGAAGAAAATTCAAACAGTTGTGTGTCGGTCAAGCGCGCGGTCGGAAGCGGTCGGGAAAGCGGAAATGTTCCAGCAAAGTGACCGAAACGAGAGGGTCGGCCAGCAATTCACAATTTTCTTTTGGGTTTATTGATCAAATAGAAGGTTAGATGAAATTAAATCAGAACCATCTGCTGGGTACTCGTATTTTTTTCTACTTTTGCTACATCATCTCTCTCTCTCTTTTTCCCGTGATGGACTCTCGTGATAGCTTTCCCGCTGTGTGTAGCCATTTGAACGAGCGCTACTTGAGCCACCCTGCCACTGTTATCCACCCGAAATGGGCTACGGTGGGGCCTGGTGGGTTGGGGGATTTTCCTCCCACCCTCCGGTTGTTGTTGTTGCTATTTTTGCCCGCCCTCTACCACGATGAAGCTATTCAGCCGGCGCCTGATGATGCCAGCCAGCGATAGTCGATTGATGTCGATATTGACAGAACTTGACAGCGAGGGCTGCGAAGGACATCGCATTTTTTTTTTCGCTTCCTCTTTGCGCCACCAATAAGCTTCGGAATTCAATTTGGTCGATTTACATTTCCCGGCACGGCCCGGGTCGGTTGCAAACATCAAAATGGAAAAATATCATATCCATCAGCAATCGAACGATGTGCTGGCGGTTTCCGGGAAAGATTTTCCCCGTTCCCGTTCCGGGTTTTGGCGCGGCTTGCAGAAGCAGCCAGGGATGGAGATGCTAAATAAGACCTTAATTTAGTTTGGCTTCTGGTTTGAACGTGTTCATCTTTTTTTTTCTCTCCTCTCTCTCTCTCTATTGCCAGTACCTTCTTGCGTTATTTTTCACCCAAAGTAAGGAATGCTGCTTGCCATTCCGTAAATTTCGTCCTTTCGTCCTTCGACCGGGTCCTAGTAACTTTCCCAGTATCCAGTAACCGGTGCATTCCCGGTACGCAAATACTCCTGCTGCATTCTGAATGGGAAATGTCGAAAGGAATCTACGTAAAGCGGCTACCGTGGGGGTGAACCGCTGCTATTGGTACTTTGAATATTGAAGAAGGCACTCAAAGCTAACAAAAGTGAAGAAGGTATGTTTGGTTTGTATTTCGCAACCCACCGATCGGACTCCTCGCGATTGAACTCTCTCGTGATCAAACGAAGCACGAGGCTAATGCAGCTACTTTACCATCCCCGACCGGCATCGATAAGGCAGCGTAATTTCTCCGATTGCCATTTCTTGGGATATGCTACTCGTTTCGTTGAATCGATTTCAAAGCGGTTGAGCTTTTCTCCGGCGGTGCTGAAATGCTGAAACCCCACAGCAGCGCGAGGTTTGTGTTTATACAGCACTTGAAATTTGCTGCGCCACATAACGATAATTACGCACTTTCGCGGGGTTGGACGGCGGTCTCTCCACGTAAGCTGATGATTTAAATGCAATTAAACGGCGGCTCGAGCGCGCACCGGTGGCAAAATGATGCCGAAAATCCGACACTCGCCGACGGTTGCATTATCGCAGGATTATCACGTTGCATTAATGTTTTACTTCAGGCACATTCACACGTGGTGTGGTGGCGGTGGGGGCCTCCCTATCCGCTGCAAAATGCCCCAAAACCGCACTGTTGCGGGTTGGATCCGAAGCACCGGTTTTCCCCCCGTGCGCCCGGTGCGCGTAAAAGCACAATCGAAAATCACACAATCCCCCGGGCGCGCATTATTTATGTCATCGCAGCAGGCGTGAGGTTGCGCGCGTTCACAACACACCATCCATTCCACCGAACGGCGGGGGCCATTTTGTGCCGGTGTCCTTGTTTTTAACACGCGCACTCTTTCCCCCGTGCGTGCGGGTCCGGAATAATTGAAAGCGCACCCCCTCCCCCGCGAAAAAGGGGTGCGTGCTCGCACGATCTGAAATCGCCTTTCAAAACAGAAAGTCACCAACCGCCACCGGACCGATCTGTCGCAGAGGTGTGAAGTGATTGTAATCCACGAAATGTGTATGTGCTGCCCTGTTGCGGTTCTCAGTGGACGTACACACACACACACACACACACACACGCACACAATTCCAAAGCTCGATGAGGCACGGTTTTGCTGATAATGATTTGGGTTGTTTCTTTTTTCTTTATATGACGACCTCTCTTTGTGCCAGCTAACCCCCAGGGAGGGAGCTTAAATGCCCCGGAATGGTCGGGTGTGAACGTGAATAAGGGATGATAACCACCACCACCACCACCACCACCTCCCATCCGAGCGAAGGTGTCATGGATGGGGGAAAAGTTAAATAAACAGCATCATTATTGAAGGCTTTTGTCATCGGGTGAATCCACCGTCCACCGTCTGCTGCGTCGTCTCGCTAGCCGTGCTTCGTTGCTATGGTTGCTAATTTTCTCCCTCCGTTTGCGTGTGTTGCGCTCACCGGCCCGTGGAAAACCTGTGGCCCAAGCGTACGCTCGCACACACTCGCAGGGGACTTGAACGAAATGTCAAATTGGCATCGGGCATCATCATCGTACGGGGGGTTGCATTAACCCCCGTTTAAGGGTGGCAAAGGGCCACTTGGTGAGGGAAGAGGGTTAAAGATCGATCTCGGAATGTGCGATGGTGTTGAGGGGCAATGGATAAGCGGAAGGGTAAGTGATGGTTGCGCAATCAAAACACATGCACACACACACACGCATACATTCGTGCTGCACGGCGCCATGTTTATTTTGTACTGACGAATGTGTGCCAATTACGTCGGGGCGGTGTGTTTTGCCTTTTCGCGCTGGCTTTCGGTTGCGGCGGGTAATTTCAAATGAAAATTTTCGGGTTTTCCACGCCTCACTCGAAGCCGCGTGTGAGTGTGGAAGGTAATCGGGGAAGGTAATTTAGCGCGCTTGATAAGTGTGAGTGATTGGTGCTCCATCGAGCCGAATCGATGTTCAGCTGTCTTCCTTCGCGTTATTCGATCAGTCTGTCTGTGGATGCTGCGTTGTAGAAGTTCTAGAAACTTTTCCCACCACCTTCACCACCAGCGAAGGTTGAATCCCCGGCCCACAGTACAGACACACCAGCATCATCATTCGATGTAAAGTAATAGTGCCCCCCTGCTTCTGCCCTGCGTTTAACAGCTTCTTCCTGCTCACCACACGTAGAGTATGAAGTGTTTTTGCATAAATTGTACCTCGCGCAATTAGCCCATTTGCCCTCTCTCGTGTCGGTGGGGCAGCGAGAGGGTGGGTTGGGGTTGAAGTTTTTCGTGCCGCGATAATTGCGGGCTACACAATTGAATCAAATCCTTCCATCTCGTTCTCTGTATCGCTCCTCACCCGACGATACCAGTGCTCTTCTTTCTGCTTCACGAGACAACCACGTCAGTGAACCGGCTCGAGATCAATCCACCAGCTTCGTTTTCCATCTCGCCGGGCAAAAAGTCGATACCGCCCTGGCCGCTAGTTGCCCTGTTTGATTGGCTTGCTCGTGGTTTGGCTTGCTGGTGTTTGTGGGCCGGCTTTCCCAGCGCGTTGTTTGTTTGTTTGTTCGCTTATTAGCTCGTTATTTGCTCGTTTAGCAATCGCGTAGATTCGCGCTGATCGTTAAAATCGCCGGCTTGGCTTTTCCACTTTTGTGCTTCTCTTCGTTTGCATTCGTGCTCGTTTCCGTGGCACTTTTCCCGGTCTCTTGGGGTCGGGCTAAGGTTGTGGTTTTTCCTTCCGTCGCTTTGGCTGAGATTAAGATGCATTAAATTGCATCGCGCGGTCGTTGTCGGACGGCAACGAGCTCACAAGAGAGGCCTTTTTCCTGCTTTCAACGCCGATTAAGTGCGCCCTTTGGGCTCACCCGATTCTTACAACGTACGGCCGCAAGGAAAAAGGAGAGCATACAAGGAGTTTACCGCCTGGCTAACGTAAGGTGAGCACGAGACGGCCTTAGCTGGTAGCATTATACGTGTCGGGTGCCTCTGCGTCATAAAAGCGTCAATATTTATGGTTTCTTCGGCCCTTCGTACGCCCGCAGGCGGCACATTTCACGTTCTCGGGTCCCTTGGGGGTGGAGTATCATCGCCATCGTTATTTACGGCCCGGGCCCGGTTTGCAAGGCACACAAGACGAAAAGGATTCCTTCACGGATAACGGCAATTAGCGGTGCGTATACGAGCTGCTAAGAATGCGCGGAATGACGCCCACCCAACCAACCAACCCCTCCGGGCAGAGCGGTACATTTTCCTGCGTTTCTTTTTTTTTATGGCGCTCGTATTTGTGTATCGTGTTTAATGGATTTATGGTACCGGTTTTGCGCGCCCCCTCGGTAACTTCTCTTTCGCCAAACCTTGCACCTCTAATGTGCGCCTTGTCTTCGCCGATCGGTTTTTATGTCGGCTCATCCCCCCTGCAATGGTTTTAGTGGGTGGAGGGTGCAAAACATGGTGGGGCCACATTAATGGTTAAAATGTTTCGCCCCATTTCGAACGCGATCGTACGTGAAAACCCTTGCGATGCCGACGCCACCTTGAGCCGTACTTACGCGGGTTATTATTTGCGCCGGCTAATCTGTCATTAGTTGGCTTACTTGCCTTGGATCATCGTGCGCCTTCACTCGATGAGCCAAATTCACACAACAACCTCCTCGGCGTCCTTGCTAATGTGAAGTGATGCACGGACGATGGTTTTTTCATGGTTTAGCTGCCCGCCCAGCCTACCGTCGATTCGCATGAGTTTGCAATTTTCACTGCAACAGGCAGGGTTCGATTCGATACGTGTCAGAGAGCGGTTCGTTTTTTTTATTGGATCCTCTCACTCTCTCTCTCTCGATGTGTGTTTTGCTTTATATCTGACCGCCGGCTATGGAGTGGAAGCGGAATTAAGTGCGGATTAACAGGAAACGAATTTGGTACGGTTGTTGAAGGCACATTAATTCAAGCAATTGGGTGAATAACGTGAATTTAGAAGGGTTCATTTTATCTGCCCCATGGTGGTGGAATTTATCTCTGAGAGCATGTACGCGATGGCGCGCAGTACGTGAGCAAGATTGATCGGGGTGGGGTGTGTGCCTTCTTTTTTGTTCCTCCGTTGGTTAAGGGCAATTTTCGAGCGGATGAAAATATTGGCCGCAATCCAATCGCTCGGAAAATCGGCGCATTTTTTCTGCTGCCAAAACCACATGGCTGTGGTGTGGAGGCGATTGCGCGCGATCCTTTCGATGCATTTAAACGAGCTGGTTTATCGCATTTTTCGAGCAAAGAATTAATAAATCACAAATGTTCTGTTTTGTCGGTTGTCGGTCGTTTATAAATAGTTTCCGTCACGGGTGGGTTTTCCCATAAAAGGCTACCCCCTTCTAACCGGAATTGGCGTCGCACGAAATTGATTTCGAATAGTTTCCTCGCAAATGATGATGAAGCACTAATGCCTCGGGTTTGATTTGAGCGATTAAATCCCCCAGCTTCACACTGGTGCACAGTGCGCGAATGCGTGTGTATGTGAGTTTGTTGAAATTAGCGAGATTATTGTCGCAGATAAATAGGCACATCATTCGCTCAAATTTGCCACTGCACGTCGCTGTCATCACGTCCGCCCAGAGCGGCATGGTTTCGCAAGGCACTCGCTGGTGGGGCCTTTATGGTGTTTTCGTGCTCGTAATAATGCGCAGATTTATGAGGAACGAGCTAATTACTAATAGCGGCAGTGGCACCCGGCTAACGTTTGCATCATCAACCGTCGAACGGAAGAGATATTCAAGCTGTCGGTGTCGATTTGAGTGTTCGTGTGCGGTTGGTAACGATTGGCTGAGAACGAACTAAAATTATTATCTTAATTCGCCCCAAAACCATCCCCCTGTACCGGTGTGATGCGGGGGGGGGGATGGGAGTACGTTCACCTTCCACCCTTGCACCTGTGTCCGTACCCTGTCGCGAGCCCATTTGGTTTCGTTTTATTTGCGAAAACTGAAGTGTGTGCTCAAGCAAAAGCGCACACGGGCAAGTGCCGTTCGCGGCCGTTTTACGATTATTGCACGCCACTTAATGGACAAAGTTTCAAAACGACTTTCGAGCGCGATACTGGCGCGATTTCCTCCGCCCAGAACCGTACCGGATGTTTGCAGTGGGTCGGGTTTTTTTGTATCTCCCGATTTCGAACCCATTTAAATGAACCTCACCCAGGGTTAGAGAGGTGTGGTTGGTATGCATGCATCCGTTGCGATTGCCGCGGGTGAAACAAAAAGGGGGGGGGGGGGGGGAGAGTGCGCAAAAGGGGGTTTGAAATGAAGCACCATTTTACACGCTAGTAAAAAACAAAAGCAAAGCACCTATTTTGCCCGAGAATGCCCAATGACGGCATGATGATGTTTTGACGCAACGAACAAGATGGCTGAGTTAAAGCCCTAACTGCGATTGTATCGTTTGTATTGAGCGAAATGATCTAGTTCAGCGATCGCGGTGGCCGTATGTCGTGTAAACTGGGAGTTTGGATGGTCATATTTTTATTTCCCCCATATTAAATGGCCAGTGATGATTATTATTGTTGTAGTACCGTTTTTATGATCGATGCCGACGTGAGCGGGATGATCCAACGCTACCGTCACCACCGGCGCGCTTGTATCGGACAAGCAATAAAAACCATCATAACTATTACTTACATTTCCCGTTCCCAGCCGTTTTCTCGTGCGAAACATCTTCTCGTCACGTACGCTGCAATCGCTCCATCATTCCTATCATACCCGTCATCATCATCAACACCCGGGGGTCTGATGATTTTCCAGCAGGACGATAGTATCGCTCGTAAATTTATCTACCTTCGAGCGGAGCCGGAAAAGCGGGATCGGCAGGACGGGGGACCGCGGCACCAGGTGGCGGTGTTCCGGGATTAGCAGAAGCTGCCCTTCCACAAATCAAGATACTGATGATGATTTAATGCCGATAACGTCATCGCTCGAACGTGAAACGTAATTGCGACGGTTTCGTTGGAACGAGAAGCTAGGCTCGTGTTGCCATTTTGCTGTTCTTTTTTTCTTCTTCTTCTCGTTATCCTTCCCTCACTCTATCACCAAGCCTCACTCTCTCTCGCTATCTCTCTTTCTCACGATGTTTGCGCGTTGTTATACAAAACGGCATTCACAAAACCGCAAAGCGAAACGAGGACACTTCGTTCGTTGCGTGATTTTATCCGATTTGGCTCCGTTGTTGGGTTGTTGCTATTTTTTTTCTCTCCTCTCTCTCTCCCCGAGAAACCAACACTGCGGAAGGGGAAGATGGGAAAGTGTGGCGGATGAACGTGAAATCGGCACTATCCAGTAGGTATTTATTTGTGCCTCTCACGTACATACACACACACACATGCCGAGCAAACCACAAGCAACTTTTAATCGACGATGTTGTCGATGGTGACAAAACAGCAGGCAGCCCCACTATTGAAATCGATCGATCCACCGATCCGGGGGCTTCTTGATGCTGAACGAAAAAGTGCGCACCGTTCAAGGATACACCGTGGCCCGAAGGACACGTGCATACGTAATCGGTCTCTCTTTTTCGCCCCCCCAAAAAAAAAACCTGTTCGATTGTCACAATCCTTCCAATGCGACGAACACCGCGGGCGAGAACATGTGACCAATGCCATTTGGGTTCTGTTTTCCGCGCTGTGTCACACGAACGAAAACCCATCCACACACACGCGCGCGCAAGATCCGCGGTCTCGCCTCACCACCCACACCACCTGGTTGCGCGATGGAGGGATGATAATAATTGACGCACGGTTTCTTGGTTGACATTTATGGACGTTGCTGACGTGTGTCTGAGTGTGTGTGTGTGTGTAAGTGAGCTGTGGAGGTGAAAAAAAATTAACAACATCGCCTTCCCCTTGTGAGGTGGGGATCTTTTGTTTCGCATGAGAAAAATAAATTATGCGCTTAAACACACCGTCGCGCTACTGAACGATCCATCCTCTCAAACAGCCTTCTTGCCTCCGGACGCGCTACTGGTTCAAGGACAACCCCCGGTTCGCGAGACCGAGTTCTTGGCGTTAAGCGTCAGCGTCACCAGCATCACCTCTACCCTCCACGATTCAACCACCAAAACAACCCAAACCGGTGGCCCATTGTGTGCGCGAATCGAGTGTCCGGAAGCGCCATTCACAGGGTGAGAAGCCGGTTACATTATTGGCCATCTAATACTCCCAAACCAAACAACCCCCGTTGCCGCCGATGGGGTGATTATGATGACACACGGAGTAAGCCGTGAAAACCGACTCCGGGTGTCTGATGGTGTGGCATGATTTGCTTGGGTGTAGGTTTTAGCGTCGTTACCCGAAACAAGCCAGATCGACAGATACAGATCGGTTGAGGCCAAAGTGAACACCGGGCCGCCGCGACCAGTGAAGGGTATTTTGGATTCGACCACTCGGCGGTGGGTTGGATCGCTTAAGTCTCAGCTCAAGGGAACCGGTGCGCATCCGTCAAAGCGGATTAGCAGTGAATTCCCGAAACGTTTAGCAGATACGGATCTCGGCGCGGCCGAGAAGAATGGCGGGCAGATGCTGTT
The DNA here is from genome assembly GCF_943737925.1 of Anopheles nili. Classification (NCBI taxonomy): domain Eukaryota; kingdom Metazoa; phylum Arthropoda; class Insecta; order Diptera; family Culicidae; genus Anopheles; species Anopheles nili. The sequence goes on from NC_071291.1 coordinate 15,914,977, forward strand.
AAAATGATTGACTCATTTGGTCGGGCAAATGAACACGGCCGCCAGGACGACGGGGCAGCTCACTATCACTGCCATCGACGGGGCTTACACGATCGACCTTTTTATTCCGGCGTTGCTGTCACCGTTGATTAATCCACAGCTCGATGTGCGGTTCGTTCCCCCTTTTTTTTCTTCTGTGACCGTTTGAAAATTTCGTTCAACTATCAGCATGATCACACACCGTTGGGCATATGGCGTCCGAGATCCCTATCTCTCGGCCAACACACACACACACACGAGCACTAATCGAGAATTAGCGCGATTTTTATGACGCGAGGGGTTTTTTTTTCTTTCTTTTTTTGTTGTAACTTTATCTCGCCCATTGAAGTTTATTTTATCTTCTTTAAACATCAAAGTGGCCTTTTAGCGATAAATGATGTTTTTTTGCTTCTTCTTCTTTGTCGCTTCCCTCCTGTTAGTGGTGCGTGTGTTCTGCTTCGCTCTGGAAAGCTGTAATTTGCATGCGATTATGGCGTGCGTTTATCCGCGCTTGAGTAATGTCATTCGATAACATTGTCCTGGGGGAGATTTTTTTTTATTTATTCAGACAGCATTCTTCTCTGTCGGAAAACTGCTGAATCCTTTGAATTATTCCCGTGCGTTGCTTTGATCTTGTATTGGCAGAATTTCACAATTTGCATGCATTCCACGAAATCAGGCAAATGCTGTGCAAAGTTGGGAAACTCTCATAAACTCCCGAAACCCGCATATGTTTGTTACGCTTGCTTCGTACGTGTGGCTGCAGCATTTCACCAAACAGTGGAAGGGATCGTACCCGTTCCCAAACGGTGTTCAATAAAAAGCTGCGCCCCGCAGACTTTTATCGTCTCTCTGCTGTAATCGTTTTGCTAACCTTGAGGTAAGCGATAGTTTTACTGCGAAAATGAAGCCTTTAAACGCCTCAAAATGAAACTGATCCCAAGGAAGGCGGTGTTCGTATCATCGATGGAATTAGGCTACGGTCGAGGACCCCCCGTATCGATGGCTCGAACAAGTGGTTGGTGCAGTAAAATATATTGGATGCCATAAAATGGTTGTCTTCAGAGTGAAATAAAATTAACCCATCACTTGCAAGGATGGTGTGCAACTACGTACGTCGTGTACACTTTTCCTTTTGCTTGTGCTGTGTTTGTGGCTTTGTGACGGCAGTTTTAATCCGTTACGAACGAGCATGTTTGTGTTAAACTTTAAGTTTTTGACTCTGGTTTTAACTGTGGCTTTAGCTCTTTAAAATGGAGACGATGAAAATGTTTAGGTCCATAAAAATAATTGCGTACATTTCTGCCGCCTACCGTCTGGCTTCTGACTCCGAGAGAATGAGGGAAAGTGGATGAGAAAATTCTTCTGTTAATTTTTAGAATATCCAAATAAAACCCCTTTGCACATCCCCATGCCATGTGGGCTGTCGTTGGCAGACAGGATATGAACGAGACTGGACCTTCCACCCGTCGCTTTCATTTCTCTCTCCCCCCCCCCCCCTCCCTTACTGACGGTTGAGTGACATTTGCTACAATCCAGAGGACCGCTACGCCCCCGCTCACAAGTGCGCAATTTTAATGCCATTTCTTGGCTAAACAGAGACTGAGAATGTTGTCCCATGGGGGTGAAACGGTCGGGATTGAAACGTGAGGGTTATTCCGTCCCCTCGCCCAGGCTCGTCTCCTTCAATCAGTGAATCTTACGCCATCCTCCCTCCCTGCCAAAACCCATTCCTTCCCGAGGCCGGTCCATAGCCTCTCCTCGCTCGATGGTTCGCATCCGTCAGAATAATGCGCAATATGCACATCATGTTCTCGAACCGCCCACTCAATCGTCGAACCGCGAAGGCCGACGCCACCGGAGGGATGTGCGCCAAACGACGGCGGTGTGCTCATCACTCAATTCAAGTCATCCGTCACCTGGTGGTACAGATGCTCTAATCATCCACTAACTGCAGCTGTCAAGTGGTTCGCTGTTTTTTTTTCCGCCGCTTGGCGCGCTCGCTCGTTTCAGCCTTCTCGTCAGCGCCTTTCAATTGGAAACCCCTTCTCCGTTCTTAGGTCGCTATAGGAAAACGACGGTTACATTGATAAGTTCCTAGAGTTGCTGTGCGATGACAACCGCACCAGCACCGTGCGTCTAGTGACGTTTCTTCCATTTACGACGTGACGAAATGATTAATTTGCATACGGGGTTTGGATGTCGCTTGAAAGTGGTCATCATAAATCAAAAAGCCCTTTTGCGCCTTCGAGCCACAGCTTTCGATCAACGAAAACGGGTTCCGATACCACCGGGGAAGGCGATAGGCCGGAGAGATAGTTTAAAAAGAGTCGTGTTCTTCTAAACCGATGAATCTTTGATCGGGTTTATTGTTACCAGATTGTTTATTGCTTCATATGGCGTCGTCTCCCGGGCCGTTTTACTGTCGGGTTTTACTGCCACCTTTTGCCACGGTACGGAGAGATTAATATCCGTGTGCTGCTCGGTAGCTGTGATGGGAATTAAAATTAATAATTTGAAGTTCATTCTCATTCCTGCAGTTGATTTATGGAACGCGCGGGAGAACCTATAAGAGAGAAGCAATAAAAGAAGAGACCCTACCGAAGCAGCAATTGACGATCGTTCGCGTCGTTTGTGATGCGTATATTGATTTAATTGATATTGACAAATACCAGCGCGCGCATCCCGCGTATGCAAATGTGCGCACGGAATTGATCGTCTTGAAAATCGGCTCGACTGTTTGCGATATCTCGCGAAACTCGCCCGCAAACGGCGAGCAACGGAGACGGAGCAATAAAGACGCTCCAAGCGAGGCTCGGATTATGATCGTAAGACACTGATTCGCTTTGGCACCTTTTTGTATTACGATACGCGCGGTGATCAGACGCAGAAGCGCGTCAGGGTGAGATGTTCCGAAAGGGGTGGCAACACCGGTTTGGGGTGGAACGCACGAGTTGTTTGTGTGTGTGCGTATTGGGACGCGTGAAAAGCAAAACCAAACGCCACAGCAATGATCTGAAACAAATGAACGGCACGCAAACGAACGACGCCGTCAAGGTTGCACGATTAGTTTGTTTCGTTGGAGAGAAGCAGAAAAAAAATCTTACCCCCAATGCGAGGAGTTGGTGGGGTGGGAGGAGCACTTGGGGAGAAGGGATGAAGTCTCACAAACGCGCACGCACACACCGCCAGCGCTTAGGGGATGGTTTGCTTTGCGTATGCACGGCTTATGAACACGATATTCTACCGCTAATGAGCAAAAACACCAAGGTGGAATATATAATAGCGAACAACAAAGCATAACGAAGCGGGACATCAGCCATTTAGCTGCAGATCAGATTCACCCGGGGGTGTGTAGGGGGCTTTTTGGGGGGGTGGGTGCGTGCGGTGGCTCGTCGTTCCTCAATTGTGTTGCATGTAATTAGATATATTACGGACGCGCGGGCCATTTTAAGGCGCCCACAAACACACATTTAATGGAGCCCAATTATTAAAGTAATCCGGGGCTCGTATTATGTTGCGGCATCTCGAATTTCGAGGCCTTTTTTCCCACCAGGCGGTCCGCCTGGACAGCGTGTGTGCGGTTTTGGGGGTCTCTCTCTCTCTCGGTTGCTCATGCGTCAAAAGCCCCAAGCTGCAATTTGCATATTTCTGTATGCATATCGCACAAAAACACATACACACGAATGTCCAGAGATAGAGCTGGGCGCGTATGAGTAGTGTGGGGTGGTTTGAAAAATGTCGTGGATGACATGAAAAGCAAAAAAAAAAGAAAAACAATGAAAAAAGCGATATCCACACGCAATGGAGGCGCGCGCGCGCGCGATCGACACTACGCAAACGATCGCGCGTTGGAGCGTCGTCAAGAAGCTGTGAAGCTGGTTTGTTGGGTCGATTGGAGCGCCTTTTTATTTTCGCCTTCTTTCCATCGCTTCGCACCTCCAACCGAAACCCCTCTTCCGAACCGCGCGGTGATTAACCTTGAGATGGAACGATTATTATTAATTCAAAATGGCGACCCATGGCGGACATCGATGAAAGGGGAGAGTGAGAGAGAGATCAAGTAAAAATTGAAACAGACAGACGACGCACACGGGAGAACGACAGAAACGTGGCATATGTAAACGATCGGTGAATTATAGGAAGCAACTGAATGGCAAAATCCGTCGTTTGGACGCTTGGACGCTTGGGCGAATGGGCCGGCGAGACGACGATGATCATACCTTTTCGCCCGGATGTTGCGGGTTGGTGGAGCATCGGAGAGGGTCAAATGACACGCCATTATCTCCCCCAAGACGGCTCGCTTGTGGCGTCGAAGGCGAAACCAAGTCGTCCGGGGTGGGTGTGACGAAGAAGTTGGAAGTCGGAGGCAGATAAGCAGAGCCCCAGGAACGCCACCCTAAAAGCCACCCCTCGACTAAGGGAGGGGGCGATCGCATTGGGGGAGATGTGACGAGATGAGCCCGAGCGCGTTGTTCGAAGGTTTCCGGTGAAGGTCGCCCGTTCGCTTCCCATGTCCGGCAAGGATGGGGTAGCCTCTTTTGCCTTTTTTTTGTGCCTTCTCCACGACAATCGCGCAGGAAATAATATCCTTAATCAATAAACCCCTGCGCTCGATTCATTCGCAATGATTAATGTGGTTCCACTTGGCATCGATTTAATAGGATCATGCGCGCCGAATGATGATGGGGTGGGCCCTCTTGAAAGGGTTGTTCGCACACAAAAACCGACACTTAACTCCGGTTTCTTTTCAAAGCACCCCCTGCTGCCTGCTGCCTTTGGTCGATCAATTGTCGACGCACTCGCTTTTCGGCTCGGCTGCTGCTGAGATGGACGAGTTTGTAATGATCCTCGCCACTTATTTCGTGGTTTTTCTGTCATTTGTCGGCCATTCGCCCTCGGGGCTACTGCGAATGAGGGGGTGAAAAATAAAGTGAGAGAGAGAGAGAAAGGAGAGCGAGAGAGAGAGCGAGAGAGCAGAAGAAAAACGCGCCATGCGTGCGGTAATTCCCCTCAGTGTGTGCGTGATGGTTTTGTTCGAAGGTGAGAAAAGATTTCGTTGATCCTTCGTGGAGCCAGGGGGTAAAATAAAAACCCAAAAGCGGCTCGCCAACAATGTGATCAATGCTGCGCCGTTTCCGGCCCTCGGGGTTGAAGTGTGTAGGATATTAGGGCATGAGTTTATTAAATGAGCTGTTTGCTTCTGTTGATGACTTGCACGAATCCATTTTTCATCAGCTCAATGGTTAATCGCTCATTTCCTTCGGCATCAATCATTTGCTGCGCGCCGGGCCGCCGCCAGCTGGTGGCCGCCACCGTGCTCTCCGACGGGTTTGCAATTATTAACGATCCGGTAGGATTTCGAATCGTCTTTGGAAAATTAAGCGCTTCTCCAGATTGTGCCCCTCCATCAATTGGTTATGATCGTTTATTCCCCGCCGCCATTGCCGGGCACACAATAGAACTCCGCCCGGTTTGTGTGATGTGTGAAGGAAGCGCGCGTTTTTTTTTGTTATCTCCATTCATGTGCATATAAACCCTAAAAAATCCACTTCAAAAAGAGACTGATTGAGAAAAGGCAGCGGTTAACGACGTTTAATCGCTCGTTCGCTTTGGGCTGCTCATTTTATAGCTTACGTTTAGTACATATATATATATCCCATTTTTTTGATGTGCAATCACAACAAAGCTCACTTCCTGTGGGTAGCAACAACTCCTCTTACTATTTTACACCCGTTTGTGTGCGGAACGGAACGTGCGCAACCATGCCACACACCCGCTGCTCGCTTGCCGTGTCTTTCGTCTTTTCCACATCCCTTAAACGTGCCCACGGGTCCCAGAAAAATGACATAAAGTAAGAGGCCAAAACTCGTAAAAGCGAAGATTTGTGCGTCGTAAAAATGCACCTTGTTGCTTTGGGCTCGGATTATTATCGATGCCATTTTATTGCCGTTCGATTTATGTGCGCACACACATACAAAAAAGAGCATGCTTTAAGGATGGAACATGGAGCCGGTGAACAGAGGAAGCCTTTTTCATAAACCATTAATCATGCGCAACTATGTTCGCGTTTGAATATTATTCAGCAAAGTTTTTTGGTTATGCCATTTTGCAGCGAAGCATTGATTGTTTTCCCGGTTTAAATGACGCTCTCTGCGTCTGACGTTTCGCCGCCTCCTTCGCAGCGTCGACACATGAAGCTATGAAAATGCAGACCCCGGAACCAAAAGGGACGAAAAATACGAAAACCAATAAAGGCGCTGTGAACAGCCGGAGAAAAGTGAAGGAATATCATAAAACAATCGAAAGCGCAAGTAAGGAAGCGTGAATGCGGCTCAAATGGAAGCTTATTTGTTGTAGCTTCCTTATTTAAAGTCTTCCTTTTCCCCGTTCATTGTGGTCCGAGGGTTTTTTTTGTTGTTGCCAGGAAAAAACATTTTCAACCGTCCCTTGGGCTGTTTTTTTATTACGCGCCAGGTATGTTTATTCATGCCACCACCGGGCTGCTCCGAAGCTGCTAATGATTTGCACGTTTTATGGAGCGTTTTATGACGATATATACGATGCGGTCGTTCTACGCGCCTCACCAGCAGCTCGAAGTGTGGCTTGCGGGACTTATTTGGGGCGAGTAAATAATGTACAAGTCAAACTAAATACGCGCAGATGTTTGGCGAAGCCTAAGCTAAACGGCCGTCAAACTCCTCTTCGTTACGATAAAAAGTCATCTCCGGAAAATTTTTGGACGGGATTTTTCCGCGCTACCACCACACCGGTTGTTCTAAATTCGAAGTAATTTATGAAACGAGCTCGACAAACATGCTGCATTAATAAGCTCCGGTACGGACGGCCACGGTTGTTCAATTATCCACTGTGCGCTGTATTCACCGGGACGCTAAGCAGCATTTAACATGGTTCCAGTTGGCCCGAAATATTCCCCGCAACGTGTCGCCCGCCTTAAACATCCGCGAGGGGAGTTCTAGTAAACCTCTTATCGCCGTTTACGCACAGGAGTAGCGTTCACGTTGAATGTAAACAAAACACCGGCAGTTTGAGATTGGGGGAGAAAAATATGCTCTACTCTCGAGTCCTGCGCGCTACCGGAAAATGTTCCTTATTGACGGCATCCCGTACCACCGGAGGGATGACTATACGCATTCTCTAGCACGTTCCCTATTTTCCACGCCCTTATGCTCGATAGAGAGAGAGAGAGAGAGAGAGAGAGTGTGTGTGTTTTTGCTAGATTTTTCCCACCCCCACGTTCGAACGTCGAAGCCAACAAGATTGAGGTTCGTTTTTTCCTAAGCAACCACCGGTTAGTAGCGCTTGTCTCTGGTGTGGACAGTTTTACCGAGCCATACCTCCACTCGTCACTGGAAGCTGTAATGGCAGCATAGTGCCAAAACCGCACTACCCACAAGGGAGCACACACACACACGCCGTCACAACTACGTAATCACGAGTAAAAACCCCCGGAAAACTCCGACCAAAATGCGGACGAGAGAAGATCCCAACCCAAAAGGGGATGCCAATTTGCATCCAAATTTCACAAACATACAATTTTCGTATTACCTACTCTTTGAACTTGTTCCCTTCATTACGGGGGTCCACCGTTTGAAGCGAACTGCTGTTCGGGGGTTGGGGGCTCTTTCCAGTCATTAACCAAGCTTTTCAAGGGGCTGCTTTTTCTTCGCATGCCCGAATCAGAAACCTGCCTCTTATTTAGTTAGCGGTAATTGACGCGGTAAGCGAAGCGCTTGAGAAGAAGCAAAAACATAATCCTCGAAGATTTCCCTTTATTGAACGCCTTCAGAGGTTCTTGTGCTCTTGCGGGTAAATCGAAGCAAAAATCACTGAAACCAACCCCTCCCGGTGGATGGCGGGTCAGCTCTCATTTCTTCGTACCAGAGGCGGTGCCAATTGCCAATCAGCGCACGGTAGCGGCATTAGTGGCTTATTTTATGCGCTCGCCAGCGCCAACATACGCAGCACGGGGTTTCGTTTCGCATTTGACCCACATTCGTCCCCCATCATCTTCTCGATGTCGCCGCTCGCCGGGCAGAAACTCGACGCGATCGATTCGGTTGCGCGCTCATACGCAGCACGCCAATACCGCACACGGTGCTACGCGAACCGGCCACGTGTGTACGCGTCGTTATTTGAGCCACGTGTTGCGTAAACGCTGCACCTTGACTCTGGCCGGTTTGCGGGGTCGATCCAACTGCACTCGGTATTCGTTCGCCCTCTCGTGCGTTCGTGGGTGTAATTTTAATTGTTTTTGGTATCTGCAAAACCACTTGGCTTGGTTTGCCATAATCATTATCTTTTTCGCGCGCTCTCGAGCGCACCTTTCTCTGCGCGTATGCCACCCGGGCGTTGTGTGAAGACATTAAACCAACAGGCAGTAATTAGCACTCCGGCCGCAATGCATTTTCCGCCATATTGTGTGTAGGTGTTAATTATGGTAATTGCCTCCAACTGTGCCGGAATGGCGCGTGTGTGTGTGTGTGGGGGGGGGGGGGCTCGCCAGATTGAAAGCGAAAGGAATTCATCCGTCGGTCGTATTCGTCACCACGACGGTAGACGGAGGAAAATAAACGTCACATTTGACGGTTGGAATCTCCCGGGTTTTGACCATTTACCAATTTGACAGTGAAAATGTGTCATCGGTTGGTGCGCCGCGGGTCAGATTTCGCAGCCAGCGCATCTCTCGCACTCTCTCTCTCTCTCTGGGGGTGAAACCGTGGGCAATCCTAAAACATGATGGCGTCTTTGACGACAGTGGCCTGTCGACGGTGGCGTTTTCTCGTGTCCGATTTATTATGGGGCGGACTTATCACGATGGCGGCTGATGCCATCACAACCGCCCAGGGTTAACCATTCGGCACTCCCAAAACACACACACACGGGCGTACATCAACCGTGCTCGCTAAGTGGGGCTCGTTTTTCTTTTGTCGAAAACGCTCACCTTTCTCTTGAACCCGCAGCGCAACCGTGAAAGTTGGCAGTCAAACATCCGCCCGACGTTGGGATGGATGCTCGGAAAGGGTTAGCTAAATTTCCCAAGCTCGCGCACACCTAGACATACACATACACTTACACAAGAGCCGCCATTCGATCGATCCACGTTGAACCATGAACCACACACCGAAGCCGTCGTGTCGGTTCTGATCGTGAAATGAGTGTTTTCACACGATTCGTTGGCGGTGGTTTTCTTTTCAATTTTCGTTTTAACCCCCCCCCCCCCTCCCCACCCTCCCCCGGCACCACCCTACATCCGTCCATTCGAGAGCGTTCGAGATGGGCCAGTTTTTGGGGTTGGTGGCCGTTAAGGGTCGTGATCAAAGCTCCGGTTTGTCTACAACACGCCGCGCAGCATCTTCTTCTCGCTGCCCTCAATCGAGCCCTCGGGCAGAGGTGGTGGTGGTGGGGAGGGGGGGGGGGGGGTAGGTGGAAAGGGGTTGAAAAAAAAGCGCCGCGGGACATTAATGTCGAATCCGGCCGCGTGCTACAGCTAATGCGGCTAATCTGTAAAGCACCGCTCGAATTGCTCTCGCTCGCAACCTGCAAGGTGGATGCTAATGTGGGGCTTGTGGGGCTTGTGGGGCGTCGTCTCTCTTGGCCAGCATCTCCCCCTCCCCCCTTGATAACCACCCCACCTTGGGGGGGTTGATGATGCCGCGCTTGATTCACGTTTGGGGTGGAGAAAAAATGGGGCCAGCCAAAGGGAAGAAAACAAAATAACCCTGATACTATAAACAACGCGTCCCTCTACCAACACACACACACGGCCGCTTTCGGAGCCCTTTCGAGGCCCTATCGCGCCTGCTATCATCGCCACCGATCGATCGGTCGTGTGTAGGCATGCTGGCGATGAATTTCGCATCCGCTTTGCTGTCGTGTGGTGGCAGTGGTGCGTGCCGCAGGAATAGCTGTTGCGCGTCCTTGACGAACTGAACTCTGCGGTTGGCTAATAATGGCGTCGATGGGGCGCCGCCGGCCAAGAACGGCATGTGGAATGTCGGAGCACAAGCGAGAAAGCGAGACAGCACGCGTGTGTGCTTGTGTGTGCTGGGTTGCCCTCGAAACCACCAGGCCCGTTGGGTTGGGAGGTGAGCAAGTAGCGAGAATACTAATTTTCATCGTGGGTGACACGCGAACGTTTCGCGTTCGCACACACACACACCCTCCCTCCCACAACCCAGACGTCTGACCAGTTTGTGGCGATGGCCAGACACTGGCTGCTTTGCATAAGTGTTACCAAACGGAGCGATTTCGGAGCTTATTTTTTGCTTCAATCTCGCATTATCGCGCTTTATCGTGGCCCGGTCAGGATACACGCAGAGGTGGCGGCCCGCCGCCTGCGTGTGTGACAAATAGAGTGAAACCATTATTGAACGTGGCACGATCAATCATATCGTGTGGTGGAAAGGTGGGAGAAAAAAAAACCGCGCAATAATCCAGAGTTGGAGCACAGAGGTGTGATGAACCTTCGGGATTGACCTATCGTCACCACAAACTGCCGACTGCCGGTTTGCGTCCGTCTGGTGGACAATTTGTTCAAATTCTAATGCAAATTAATTCCACGCCACCTCGGTCTCCGTCAAACACACACACGCACGCACGCGGGAATGATTAATATCGGCATTAATAATCGTGTGTAAACCCATTCGTTTATCGATGCGAAGCGTCACCTCGGTTGAGCGGGTCGAAGGATTAAAAAGACGCCGGGAGCGGGGGGGGGGACATTAAGCAAAATTATAAAACAACCTCCGATCGGCTTCACAAGATGTAAATGCAATTTTAATGACTTGATAATATTCTATTTTCCCCCGTGAGCGTGACGCGGGGAATGTGAAATCAATAAAACGTTCTAACTTTTAATTTTTCATTTCTTCTCTTCTTGTTTTTTGTTCTCGTTCTAGGTGAGTTTGCCGCACTCGCATATTCCATTGACGGCTTTGCCGAAGGTCGCAGAGGGTCAGAAGCCTATTCTTTCCATGAGCATGCCGAATCGCAGACCGTATCCGGCCCGAAGGGATACAATTTCAGTAATTAACTGTGCATGATTGTGAAAAACTGCCCGCGGTGGTGACGCTGGTTTTCTAGCATTATTCCGTGCCGTATATATGAATACATTTCCCCAGGCGCAACATTTCTTTTTGCCTCGCGCACAATGCGTAATAGACCGGGGAAGCGAGCGCACATTCGCAAAAATGTAAAAAAAAAAAATTGCCGAAAAAGAAACAGGTTTCCAATTTATGGTTCGTAACAACTTTATGAAAGTTCAACAATAACGAAAAAGCCACCCCACAAAACGCTGCTGCCCGCCGCGGATTGCGGAGTCTGTCGAGTGCAAAGGAAGCAGGACGAGCCGAATAAAAAAAAGAACCGTAGCGAAACTCCAACATATTCTTCGCCATTTGCCCGGATGCGGATGCAGTATGAAGAGCCAAAGCAACAAAAAAAATCGGCCGTCTCTCCCTTGGGGAGAGAAGGGGCAAATGTTTTGTAAATGAGAAAGCAAAATCCAGAATAATATTCTCCGGCACGACCAGGCCAAATGGCAACCGTTTGGCACCAGTGTGGGGTCGGGACGAATAAAGCGCTGCTGTCGTTTCCGCAACGTACACTGCCACCTCGGTTTCAGCTGTTTTTTTTGCATTCTCGCTCTCTCTCTCTCTCTCTCTCTCTGGAGGGTTGGGAGGTTTTGCTAATGCCACCGGCGGATGCTGATGAAGTTTTGAATTCCAATTTCGCATTTGTGACGAGAGATATGAGGTTCAATTTCGGTTGTCAAACGGTTTGGGAATCGTCAGCGGGCACGCGTACCATTTGTCGCCCTCTTTTTGGGTCCGCGTGTGTGTGTGGGTGTGTGTTTGCCTCAGGCAGCAATCTCGCGGAAATAGAAGCAAAGAAAAAAGCGAATGGTCTCCACATTTCGGACGTTCCAACATCCGGAAGTTTTGACGCGACCACGTCCAATGATCCCTTTGCCAGGCGGCGCCTAATAAAAGCCTACCGTCGCAGGAACGGATTTGCCTTTTTACCATTTTATTTTCTTCTTTCCGCTTCGCTCGGTGCGCGCAATCGTTTTTCGAGCAAATTTTCATCTCGTTTCGATCGCAACAAAGCGCGCGATTCGTGGGGCAACCCCGAAAAGGGCATCGAGTGCATTTCCAATGCAGCGCGCGCCTGCAGTCAGTCCGTTAGGAAATGGAACGTGGATAGTAAAGAGAGAGAAAAACAGCCTCAACCCGTCGACTCTCCTCTCCATTATCTGTCACTAGCGTCGCGTCGGTGGCTCACCCCCACTCACAGAGTCCACCAAAAGGGGGGTGGGTTTTGAACGTTCGTTTCGAAACTGACACTTTTCGAAAGGAGGAAATCATACTTCGACAGCAGCGGGGGGGGCCACACCAGCTCGAGCTCGATTAGGTGTTGGCACGCAGACGATCGAACCCCACGGTCTCGCTAGTGTGCTAGTGGATGCTGCTTTTCCGTCTATTTCACAACCCAGCAGAGCTGAAGCTTGGCGGCCTTTTACGCCCTACCCTCGGTGTCGATATCGCCCGTCGATTGGGCCACGCTAGTAAGCTAGCATTTTACACCCTTTTACTTGCCCCACCAGCTCGCGGAGGAGAGTGGATTGGGTGGGGCGGGGTGGTGCGATGCATCAAAAACCCCCTTCGTGTGCGCCAGGACGGGTGAAGTTATCGAATCGCGCGGATCTCGTGCGATTGAATCGAATCAAGGCACTCCCGCGGGTGTCTATCTCGTGTGGTTGCGAGTGCTTTGAGTGCGAGTGAGCCGGAAAATGGGAAGCTTATAAAGTTTTCCCCGGTCTTTGGTCGCTTGCTTGTGCGCTCGGTGAAGCCACGTGGAGTGGTTGTTCGCAACTTTCTTCGCAAGCAAAAATTGCACAGCGCCGCGCGCACGGAGGATGCTGGCTAATAAAGATATGGCTAGATAGTGGTCCCTTTCCGAGTGGTGTGGAAATTGAGTTTATTATTCAATTATATTTGCTTGCCAATAATCCGCCCGGAGTGTGCGCTCGGATATTGGGTTCCGATCGATCCGCTCAAGTGCCCGGACATTGCCGTAACGCGCAGTTAATCATTTATTTGACCGCTGAAAGCATCCACACACACACACACACACACACACACACACGCACGTTATGCTCCACACTCTCAAGAGGTGGAAGCTGTCCAAGCCGAGCGAATTAATTGATCTTCAACGGAGAGTAACGAGTTCCGACGTGTGTTACTCCATCTGCTCCCTTACGCGGTCCTCAAGGGATGCTGCCGCTGCCGTAGTCCATAGATGACTCATTCATTACGCATGTGTGTTCAACAAATGGGAAAACAGTAGTCCCCTCCCCCCCCCTCTCCCCCCCGCCTTCTTCCTCTATCCCCTTTCCACCCATGACCACTTTGCCACTTGGCCAAATGAGTGCACCGTCACCCCGACTTGGTTGGTTCGGTGGAAAGTGGAACACGGATGGGGTGCTGGTGATCCAGGGGGGTGAGCGGAGGTCCTAGGGAGGTCGGGTGAGGAACATGTGTGCGGCAAATGTGTGTTTCCATCGAGCAAAACGCGAACCCACCGGGGGTGTCGGGGTGGCCTCAAAGAGGCTTTGCTCACTCACTCACCGGTCGAGCGCAGACCAATTCGCACACGGGTGTGTGACAAGTGTGTTTAGGCTTAGAGCGAAGACCTGTCAAACGCCATCAACCTCCCCTCTCCCCATCCCCCCACCCGTGCTGGGCCTGGGCCGCCCTTCCCTTCGGGTGTGAGAGGTTTTGACGTTTACCGTGGCGGATTTGTTGGTTGCTTTTTCTGCGTTCTCTGGTTCGTTGGAGGCTGTTGGGGTTTAGTTGGGGTCGCAGATGGGGGAAGGGGGGATGGGGAAAGGACGGTCACGGTGGGCCGACTGTGTATGTGTGTGTGTGTGCACACCTAGTGTGCCGCAAGATGCAGCAGAGTGGGCAAATGGTAACAGTTATTGACGATCGGCGATTATTACTTGCCGCGTCGTTGGTCGCTTTGCTCCGCTTTTGTGCGAGCTCGCGAGCTCCCCAACACCCCCTGCGGCGTATAAGCTGTGTGTATGTGTGTGTGTGCCTGGTGAAGGGATGTGGCCAGAGGGGGGGGGGGGGGGGGATTGCGCTTAGAAGTTCATTGACCGCTGCCAATGTCTTATGCTGTCCGGTGGAAAGCGAAAAGCCAGCGACAGAAAAGGCGACACGTTTGTGTCTCACTCTCGGTCGCTCGGTGACGGTGGGAATGGATTTTAACACACCCAGCATCCATCATGATCACGGCGAAGGGGATGATGTTTGTCGGTGGAAAAGGCACAGCAGTAGCATTAATGCTCACCGACCGCTCACCGAATGCTCACCAAAGAACCAACCGGCGGGAAGGCCAACAAACGAGGCGACGTAAATTCTTGTCAACACCAGAGCGATTGTGTGTGTGTGTGTATGGCGCTGTTTGCGGATTCCACGTCAAACCTGTGGCAGGTTTCGAAAAGCTGCAACTCTTCCTTGCGCCACGCTAGACCTTCCGTAGGGAAACTCCAATACAATGTTTGTTTGACCACCGTGTTTAAAACCGCGTGTGTCAATAGCTTCTCTAAGCAGCGACAACAGCGAACGATGATTAGTTCCATGTTGCGCTTCCTTTGCTAGGGCGATACCGTCGCGCGTTCCACGCCCTTGTTTGGTCGTAAAAAAAGACATCGCAAACTTGTTTCGTTTTTTTTCTGGCATGCTTTGTTGAGCCAATCTCGCGCGCCGTAAAGCCCGCATTTTTCGTAAGCGCAAATTCGCGCTTGGGACTTAGCAAACGTTTTCATGGACAGCTTTGGGTGGAGAGGTTCGTCATCGCTCCGACTCACCGCTCTAATGCCTTTTCGGTCTAGGTTGGAATTGAGAAGCTCAGAAACGCGCCAAAAAACATAATAAAAATGGCGCGGTGACGAGAAGAGCGTTTCCGCGCGTCCCAGAAACGTATATCTCATGATCACGAATCCGATCGTTGACCTCAGAGGGGGCTCTGTGTGTGTGTGGGCTACCTTTAGAGCTGCTCGTTATGATGCATGAGCGCAAACTGGATCTATCTAACGTTTTGTTACCATTTTGCGTTTCGCCTCTCAGGGGTGGCATTCACCACGCGGGTAGGGTGGTATTATTTGCGCGTTTATGTTGTGTTTTTTATGCTGTGCTTTTCCCACGTTCACACGACCAACGGACAACGGTGGGGAGAACATGTAACGCAAAACCGCCACCCTTCACCGGCACATAATGGCGTCTCTCGCACGGAAAAGCGCACCCCCGGAAAATGCGGCAAACGGAAGCTTAACGATATATTATTTGCAACTAATCTTCTGGTGTGCTGTTGGCAGACGTTGTACCAAACGACCAGAGATAAGCCGGCATCCAGTGGCGTCGGAGAGCTCACAACAACGTCACCCCAGACGCGCAACAAATAAAACAGATCGAAAGATCAAAAACCCGCAGAAAAGCATCGGGCACCGGAGCTCGGGCAAAGCTTCTCATCTTCGCGAAAAATGACGCTTTTTGCTTAGTTTTCCTCGGGCTTGGGCGAGACCGGGTGGGACAAAGCACAACAAAAGGGCGGCGTCGGAGGCGGCGGCATTAGCGTTTGTGATATAAAGTTTTAATGCTGCCGCGGCAATCCCGTCGAGCAATTCCGTTGGGGAAAAGCGAGCGAAAGGACGGTGGAGCTTTTTGCTCCCCGAACCCGAGGTAAAGTTCGTAAACCTTCCGAACAATGCTCGTTGTCGAAGGTTAGGGCAAAGGAATTTCCCCAGTGTGCTACCGCCGGAAAGGCGGTTAGTGCTTTTTCTCGTTTGGGTTTTTCTCTCCCTTGCATCTCTCGCTGCGTATCACCCGGGGCAGCAATGCGATGTGTTATGGCCGTGCAGCAGAGCAGACTCCAAACAAGGCAGCTAATTGTCACCGAGATGATGTAATGCACCGATGGAAGTGCCTTCCCATTGCGCTCGAGTAGGTGATGGCAAGCGAATTAAAAATAGCAAAACAGCCACCAGCGAGATGCATATTGTGCGATGGTGGGTGCCCTTCATATGCAATGGCGAGAAATGGCAGAACAGCGACCGTTTGTTTGTTCAGCACGCGTTTGCTTGGGATCGTTAATCAACGCTGATTGGATGCGATGACGCGTAAAATGTAATAGCTCTCCATACGCACACTAGCGCGCTTCCGAAAGAGGTCGGGGACGGTCGTAAATTACCGCTTCCGATAGAACGCAGTCTGACAGCCTGCATGTGATGCATTTTTTCGATAGTGCATCTTGCAACAGTCACACTAGGGCCCTTTGCTACCGACAGCATCTGATTCGGTGAGCGTTAATTGATATTTTTCCAAACCATTATTGCCGTCAATTCCGTTGAACACGCTGTTTCAAAGCACGTGGCTTTAGTTGTCAGCTCAGACCTCTGATAGGTTTAGGCGACTTTCGAACCATCCGTCTGCCCGATCTAAAAAGAACGTTTACCCTAACAAAATTGATTGATCCGCTTTCGTCACTTCGCTTTCCAGTCGAAACTCGAATAAATCTAACCTCACGAAGCAACTTTTTCTTTATCGGATTATTTTTCTTTTCCATGGCTTAAGTAGAACTGTGCGGTAAAAGGCTAGCCACGTATTTAAAACGCATTAGCATATAGCGGCTCCGCTGCTTCGGTGGAGGATTTAGATAAAAAAAAAAGAAACGAATGGAAACAAGTTTAATTGAAACCCCGTCCAACAGCTACAGGTATAATTAGCGAGCAAATCGTGAGGAGATCATATCGCCGGTAAAAGCTGCAGCGATTTGTTTTCCTTTTTCTCTTTCTCGCCCACTGACTGCGGTGGAAGGCGGCGCTTCCACGATGCCGGTGGGAAAAGTCGTGATTGTGAGGATTTGCAAGCGCTTGTGCTGACGTGATAGCTCGCTTCATAAATTGTGATGAGTGCATGATTTGCTGCTCCCACGAGAGCGGGCGATTATTAACCCGCCAGCCAGCCAGCCAGCGCTTCGTTTGGTTCTGTGTAAGCTCATTTGTTGAGAACCAGAACCGAGAATAGAACAGCACACATAATAAGCTACGGCTGGCGGAACAGATTGTATCTAAAACAAACACTAATGCTGGGAAAGCGACGCCCGAGCTCGGAAGCAAAAGCGGGGAAAGCAACAGATCGGCAACGGCGGAAGAAACGCGTCGACGGTACAAAAGAATCCACTTTACAAGCGGACGGTTCAAACGACCGTCAAACTATCGCTTCAGGACGAGACAGCATTTACATAGCACCCCCACATGGAGGGAAAAACATCAAACAAATAAAAAAAAAACAACGAACCGTGTACCGATATGCAAATCGCATGCATTAAGCAACTAGCGCGTTAGCTTCTCGACAAGCGGGGAATTAAATTTATAATTTCATCACACAAGAAAACATTCTGTTTTGTTTTCGTTTTGGTCGCCTCCCAAACCCTCCTCGATTTAAACCCATTCCACAGTTTAAAAGGCGAGAGAAAAGATGCTATCAATCCCACACTCAGATCCCGCCCGTGCGTGTGGCTATCGACCAAATCGGGGCCTGAGAATGGGACATTTTTGTTTCCAAATGTTCCCAAATGTCTTTAAGATAACATTGATTGATCGTTGTTTATCTCTATCTCTCTACCGGCCGAACAACGACCCGTGCCTAACCGGGCCGGACCAGTTTCCAGCATTAACGATTCGGCGTCACCCTTTCATCCCCGAGACATTTCTGTTACGAGGACCGGTTTGTTGCGCTCGCCTTCCCCAAAAAAGTTTCCAAAAGATAATAGAACAAAACACCGGAAATGTCATACTCTCGAAACTATGCTCGAGAGTCCGTGGGCGGTTGCGCCGCCCGAGACCCGGCGAAGGGTTTGCGAGGGCCGTGCACGGAAATGGACACGGATGCTGCTCCGTATGTTACGTGGATTACATTTTTTTCTTCCTTCACTGCTTGCTTCTTCCCTCTGCCTTTGTTGAAAAAGTAATTGCAAACGAGAAAGTTGTGCTTGTTGTAAGGTAAGCTGCACCCGGAACGACGCACTCTTCGGGCAGACAACAAAGAACAGGAAGGCAGGCTCTCTCGCAGGTGCCGAGGCGAGGGAACCGAAAGTTGCTAAAACTAACTGAAAAACTTCCAGAAAAGTGAGCACCACACCGAAAAGCAGCTGGGAAAACAATCTCGCCCGGTCCCCACGGGGTGGACCGGCGGCGAAAAACAATCGACTGATGGGACGTACGGGACGAACCACATTTATCTGCTATTAGTCCGTAAGGTGGCAATGGGTGGCCGATTTCCACATTTTCGCACTCTTTTTTTTCCGGTGCTCTCGGTAGCGCTTCTCCCCAACTATCAGGAGGAGTGACTCGTGGTGACTGCAAATAAATGGCCACCACCCATCGGCCGGAGAAACACCCAAAGCGGTGGATCCTGAGACACCCAAATCCGGGTGCCGGAGATCGTTCCGGGTGGTACCGCTGGGTTACAAAAAATTAAATTAAATCCCTCGAAATGCAATACCATTACGGGGTGAGCCCTGCGTTTCGGGACCCGGTCTCGACATTTTCCGGCCACACTACCGGCACGCCGGCAGCTCGGCGCTATGTGGCACGTCGTTATGTATTATGCTGCTCGTTTCTAGTTCGTTGACAGTTTTGTCCGTAGTTACGACGCCCTCGCCGTGGTCGCTACCGGGCTCCAGTGTCTCGTCATGGAGCGCTGAAAATTCAGCTCGCAACCGAGCGAGTGTCCTTCGACTCGCCAAACGACCCACCCTCCTGGTGGTGGAGTGAGTGTACAAATACGGGGTTGTGTGCTCGTCCATTGTAGGGGTGATTTGGGTAGGGTTTGGGTGGCGTGAGTGAGAGAAAAAACCCTCCGGTGGGAGTAAAGTGAATTTCAAAAGTGCAACTTTTGCATGAAATGAAACCGTGGTGTGTCCCACCTGGCGGAAAAGGCTAGCCAGTGCCGGCGAAAACACGTTCCTTCTGCTGGCTGTGGCTCGCTGCAATCGCCTCGGTTGGCAAATGTTTGGTCCATTTTTTTCATCCTTTCCTTTCGGTTCCGCACGTACGTAGACGGGCGTAACGTTTGCTGCCGTGGCGTACGAATCCTTGAACGCCAGGCGGCTGTGGCTGGCTTGTGCCGAGGGATATATATATATATTTTTTGAATAAAACCCTTAACTGCTTGGCAGCGAAATCGGCACGCTAGATGCAATCAACTTGCAATTTTTCATCCACAACCATTCCGTTCACCATCTCTCTCGCTCTCTCTCTCTCTCAAGCTCTGGATCGTGTGTGGCATAAAGGAAAATTAAATAAAAGCATCGATGTGAAAGCATAAAACTATTTCTCATCGGTCTGCGCGCGAGCGAGTGTGAGATTAGGACGCTATATGCTGCTTTCGCAAATCCACCCGGCAAATGTCAAGCTCGCTGTCCTGGGCGCAGGTATACGGGAGGGTTTCCATTTAATGCTGCGCTCGATGTTTTCACATTCCTTATCCGTTTAAGCCCGCAATGCTCTCGACCCTCTCGATGTATGGAGAATTTTCTATCGGAAGCACAGGGTGACCGAAAAGTCGCGCCACGTGCTGCTCTCGAGAGTGGCAACAGAATGCTCGAGATCCGGGCAGTGTTTGGGGGTGAATTGATTGCATCAATGCTTCGCGCAAAAGTTTCCACATTTTTATCTAGCCCACCCCTTGCTCACCCCCGGTAAGGGGTGGAATAAAAAAAAACCCCAGCGTAAAATATGCAAACCCGCACAACCCGCTTGGAGATGTAGATAAAAAGTTTGTCTACGGCATGTGGAGACCTACGGCTAACCCTCGCATGTGTGCGATCATCTTTTAACACTCAGCCAAGGCTCCCATTTCGATCACATAAATTATTCGCCAGACGCGCGCGCGCGCGTGAGCGCTTAAGCTATCGCAGCTTATCTTCGAAGTTCGCGCTCCGAACTAAACTGTTCACTTAAGAGTTAATGAAGCGTATATGTTTCTGTGTCGCGTCTTGGCGCTTTGGTGCTTCGCGTCCTCGTTTCCGTTGTATAGCTTCGCGTTTTTTCGCTCCACCCCAGGCGTCCTTGATGGTGTTCGCCGTCCGATGGCCGCGCGTTCCTCGAGGCTTTGGTCACAACTGCGAAAAATGCCTCCAATCGCTGCGCAACCATTCGACCGTCCGACCGGTCCGGTGAATCGGCGAAATTAATCGAACATTATCGTGCTCTTTGTTTTAAATGCCAATCAACTGCTCCGCACAGCAGTAGTCACTGGTCCTGGGCGCGTGTGTACTTGCGCAAGATTGCCTCACTGGCGTGGCGTGGTGTGGTGGTTGCTTTCGCGTCGGGTGACTTTTCCACGATCCCTTACGCCCTTTTCGTATTCCCGAGCTTCCAGTGAAACAAACCACCCTCTGCCCAGGTTCGGACCGTGAAGCATTATTTTATGAGCTCTCAGCTCGAACCCCCACCCCCAGCAGACAGCTATCTCCGGCAGTGGCTACTCTCCGAACCACGTTTGATCTTTTTGCGCCATCCCGGCGAGGGTTGCCATGGTAACGCCGGAAAGCTGCCAGGCTCAATTTATGCGCCCCAGCTTCTCGTAGCCTGCTTTTATCCCTTCGCAAGTAATGTTGCAATTGCAGCCGTTCGAATAGTTCCACCAACTATCTTTATCGACGGCAACCACCCGTCCGTGTTTTCTCCAAGGGCAGCGTGGCGTCGCCTTGCCAAGGATTTTCCCCATGCCGTGTTACCATACCAACCCCGACCCACGCTCGTCGAAGTAGCTCGTTAGCGAACCCATGATGGAATATGAGCTTTCGATATCCATCCCCGGCTCTCTTCGTCGAGGATGACTTTTTTGCTCATGTCTCTCATCACCGGATGCTCGCCCGAAGCAACGAAGGTTGGCAATTTTAATAAATTTTATGCACACCACTTGACCGACGTCGCTGACGATGCCCGGGTGTATCCACTTTTCCAATAACTTTCTCGAGTGTGCAGAGCTCCCACAGCAAAGCAAATCCCCCGAGTGGGGGGAAACCGTGCACCCACCCGCGCCATCCTTTCCACCCACGCCAGGCATCTCAAGGATTTCGCGCACTCATCCCTTCTTTTTTCCGTCTCGAAAATTAGTCCGCATCCGTCTCGTCTAGTCTCCTCGTTTCTAGTGTTTGCGAAAAACCCTCTCGTCGCTACTAGGGCTGGTGGGTTCATTGGATTTTGCCCCTTCGAGAAACCTGCGAGCGTCTACTTTCGGGCGTCTAATTTTCATCATAATTGCCAAACGGATCCCTTTACGACGGTGGTAGTGCTGTGGTGGGTGGTTGTGGTGGTTGCAAATGTACACACACTCGAGCTCATCGATTTTCCCTCAAACACTGGCTGGAGCCTTGAATCGAAGCTCCAGCATTCGACCAACGTCGACGTTTCCAGGTGGGAAGAACCGTGCGGGCAAAAATCAATTTGCAAAAGCAATCCTTTATGCTGCTCTCGGTGAGGTCACATGCGCGGGTGACCCAGGGGTCGGCGGGGGGTTAAATTGTCAAGGAGTGGAAAATATATGACGACCCCACCCGTTGCCGGTGCGGTCGGTGTCCTTTTCGGTTTTTGGCTTGGGTTTTTGTTTTGGGATTTTATGTATCTTTTGCCCTCCTTCACACGATCCTGCCCTTCAATTAACCCCTAACGGTCGAACGGTAGGGGGGGTGAAGTGAAATGTCCGGACGGTGGAACAAGGATACACAACAACAACGGCAACAAAAAATGCTCCCATCTCGTCGCCCCCTTTTGCCCTCTCGCGCTGGCCATTCGCTCTTAATGGCCCTTAAAATGCGGTCCCCCTCCCGCTCTCTCTCGGTCTGTACCGCGCCATCGTCCCTCGAACGGGCGCATAGAACCGTGACGTGAAAAGTGCCGATTTTTTGTGTAAAATAATTCATTTCCCTACAACATAACCACATTCTTGGTTGTGGGCGCACCCGTCGCTAAGTGTGTGCGAACTCGCCGGCATAATAGGGCCACCGGAGGGGATGCTGGAAAATGCTGAAACAGAAGCAAAACGAGCGATAAAGGTCAACCAAAATGTCACACTAACGCTCGCGTGGACGAACCCACGACAACATCGACGTCAGATGCGGGACATGCGATGATGGCCACCAACGGCAGCGCACAGAATCCTCGCCACGGGAAGGGTTGCGTGTGCTAAGCTCATAAATGTGGTGCGGAAAAGCGCTTTCCCAGCTGGCTCGTGAATGAAAGTTTTTTTTCCCTCCATCCATCCGCTCCCAATCACCCACTGGGTTGCCGGGGTGAGAATTTTCTAGACATTCTCGAAACTTCGAGCGCGAGACAAACGAAAAAAAAAAATCCGTTCACCTTCAGGAGTTATTGGACACAAATGATTCGGCAGGTTGTTTCTCCCACACACAAACACACGTGTGTCATTTTCATGTTTGTTTTTTGTTCGTCCCAACCCCCGGCCGTCCCGTTTCCACGGAGGTGGAAAACTCGAGCAAGAGAATATGAATTTTCAACCCCTCACTCTAGATGCCGACATTTTCCATCCTTGTAACGGTTTGCCTCGTACCGTCGTTTTGGGGCCGGAGTCCGTGACCGAGAAGAAGGAGCATGAGGAGAACGTCTATTTACTTCACATGGCGCACAGACACACCTAAGCCGCGCTCCCTCCAGCCGCGTCGTGGAAACTCTCGAGACGCTGAAGCATCATAGGGATGTGTCCACTTGGTTGCGGGTTGAGTGTGCGGTTGAATATGCGCAAAATTGCTTGTTTAACAAATTATTTAACCACTCGCGAAAGCGCTACCATATGGAAGGGATGCCGGTCGGTGTACGAGTCAAAGGTACCGAGGCCAAGGGCAGAAAGCGGTCGCGCGGCGGTTGCTTCGGACAGACTAATTAGGGCGTAATGCTCACGGTCCCGGTCGTCGTCGTCGTCGTCGTCATCATCGCCGTTGTGCGTCGTGGTCGTGGAGAGTTGCCAAATAAGCGATTTCATTTAATTATGTACAACTTAATAAGTTTATTAATTTGGCCCGGTATTATTCGCTCAAACATGCTGGGTAACGCAATTTTTCAACCAAAGAACAGGCAATTATCGATCGACGGCGCGTGTTGGCCTAACAATGCGTAAGGGTTTGATCATTACTCATCGTTTCTAGATTATCCCCTTTTGTGCCTGTTCCCACTCTCCTCATGGGCCGGGAACGATGCTACTCCAACAGCTGGCCCGGGGCGGAACCTTAATTTCCGAACACTCACATCCGGTTACAACAATCGCCGGCTAAAGGGGTTCTTGAGTAGCCCAGCTTCCAGAAGGTTGGTTGCACTTCTCCGCATCGTCATCGTCGCCGTCGTTGTCGGACGGTTCGAGAACAAAGCGCGGCGGTAACGCCAGCGAGTTAATTCTCGAAAGCCAAACATCGTAAAATAAGAGCTAAATGCAGCTGCGGAAAAACGCTGATGATGCTTCATTAAGCACGATTCTTCTGTTTACCCACAGCCTGCCGGTGGCTGCTGTGTTTCTGTTGCAAGCGCTCGCGTTTTCCTCGATCTCACGCCGGGAAGCATGAGAGCATGAGACAGCGAAGCGAAGAGCTTTATTGTCCAATTTATCCAAACAGCCCTCGTCCGGCAGGGTGAGCTTTAGCTTGGGCCACTCTCGAACGAAGGACCTTAAACGACCGAAAATAATCCTTCGTTTGGCTTCGCTACTCCCGCTTTCGCTGCCTTACCACGGCCAATTTGTTATCTCCGCCCGGTGAGTGCACGCGGCGACACTAACACCACCGCACACTAAAGAAGGTGAAAATTGCTCCCCTATTGTTTCCGTCGAGCGTAATCTAGCTGCCCCATTACGCCCGACCACGGGGACGCGCCGGTGTAACGATGAAAAACGATCGCTTGGGGTGGCGCAGCGCGCGAACTCTCCTCTCGATGATGCGGTGCCTTATCGGGCGTGGCAGAAGAAACCTGTACCACCCACCGTCGACCCTCTAGGGAGTAAGTCCGCTACCCACAAAAACCGAATGGTGTGGAGATTTTTCAGAAAACTTTTCCCCCAAACCACACGCTCTCGGAGGAGAGTCCGGTGCGGCTCTAACGCCGCGTAACGACGACCCCACGAGAAAGATTGCGTCATTTGGCGTAATCGTGTGCGCGCGCGTTCCTCCAGGGAGATTTTTCCAGGTTGGTGTGTTGCTGCTGCTGCTTTACTGCTACTGCTACTGCTGTTGGGCTGCCTACCAGCGGACCAGCGACCACCAAAACCCCAACAGTGGTTAAAGGTTTGCCGAGGCGAATAAACCGATTTATCGGTGTCGTTTCGGGGCTCCGGTGCGAGAAAATGAACGAGCGTAATTGAGAGGATGAGTTTTATTCATGAAACCAGCAGCACCACACACATACACACACACACCCGCTGGCGGTCGCGTGAAAATGAAAAAGAAAATGAACAAAAAAATGTTGCTGCATTCCCACAAACCACCTCCCGTTTTCCAATTGGAAACGGGAAAACAAAGCGAAAGAGCAACATCATAAAAGCGATCAATTCGCCACGCTCACGCTTCGCTCGATCTGGTGTGAGGGAAAAACATCTTTTTTTTTTTGGTTCTTCTTTCTTCGCACATCGCACCGATCGGCGGCTGATGCTGCTGCGTTTCGGACTAGCACCAGCGCAAAGAGCCCGAGGGATGTTCCGCGGGAAGGACGCGCGAGACACATTCATCGGTGAAATATTTTCATCATTTTTCATCGCCATTGTTGGTGTGCGCTGCTGTTTTGTTTCGGATTTTCTCTGCGAAATTATTTAAATGCCAACCAAACGGTGCAACAATAGAACGGAGCAAAAAAAACCGTCGTGGAACGTTAAAAATCTGCACAAAGAAAATCCCACCCCCAGCCAGCGGCACTGGTAGATGATATTGTATCGGAAAGTCGATTTTTTTTGTGGCCATTCGCTGAGTCCTTCCAGCAGAGCAGAGATGCAAAATTTATATGCTCGTCGCATTTTGGATGCTGTTTCGAAATTCACCCCAAGCTGACCTTGCGGGGCTGTCTGTTTTTTTTACCTATAATAGTTTTTTGTGCACTCTTTTCGATAGCAGAAAATATTATTTGCGCGCGTTGCTGACACCGACCTGAGTTATCCGTATTCATAAACCATCGTCACGTGTCCCCCCGACTGCGTTTGTGTGGCCACCACAAAATCCCTCACGTGCGTGTAGTTTCGTAGTTCTGCATCGTTCCAAACCAACTAACCGGTCGGCTCGACGGCCAAACCCCTACCAGGAGGGTAATCCGTGCCACCCACACTAATCCTTCGGGGTCGGGGTCCGGAAAACGAATCCGACAGGCGGCCGGGTTCCCTCACACACCGGATCGAATCGTTTAATCCGCTCGGAGTGGTTCCGTTTATGCTTCGTTTTTGTCCTTCTGCCCTCGCGTTCCGGCGGCCACACGTTTTAAGCGGCGTACAAACCACACCGGTGCGGTTTGGAACGGCTTAAAAAGTGTGGTGTGCCTAGGCGGCGCTTGCTTATATAATAATTGCGCGTGGGGGTGGAGAAAAAAAGCCCACCCTCTCGGTATGCCGCCGTCGACCGCAAAGCTCAAAAATCCTTGCAGCTACACTCTCGCAAGGATTTTCCGCCCCATTGGGTTGCCCGGTGGGGTGGAAGGTGGTCTCGAGAAAGTGCTCTGCCCTTCGTGACCGGTCACCTAAGCTGCGTACGGGCGAAGGATTTCAACCCCCAGCTCTTGAGGTGGTGCCAAATTTTCGCCCAAAACCCCTCCCCCGATTGGTGTTGCTTCTCGAGATGAAGCGCAGCAACTTTTGTTACAAATATTATGCCGCCTTATCCTCCGAGCGGTTCACCCGGCTACCTGAACGTTAGTTGGCATGGAAAATTCCACATTTCCACCGTCTGCGGGTGGCTCCGCTTGGGGCGCTTCGGGGGGGGCTCGGGCTTTTTCCTTCGTAATTTAGCTGCATACATAACGACGGTGACATAATCCCGTGACCATGTACTGTCGTGTGTGCGTTTAAGCTACGCGCTTTTGCCAAGGCGTTTGGGTCGATTGCTTGCAAATCGACTCGGGGGTGCATTTGGGTGGACTAGAGGGTTGCTAGTGCCCCAGACAGCGGTGTCCTGCATACAAACGGCCGATAAACATCGCCGATGACATGATATTAACATGTCGTTAAGTAGCACCAACGGTGAGCCCTCGTTTCGAACTCCCACCCTTCATTCCATCCGACCCAGTCGCATTTTTTATGATTCCACCACCCCCCATGGGGGTGGAACGGGAACGGGTCGTTAAAGCTGCAAAATTACGACGTCCCACCGTTACTCATCCATATACATGTTTTTTTTTTCGCACTTTCACATTTGCGTACGTGATTAGACTAAGGCCTTCTTGGGGAGAAAGGTGCTCGAGTAGGAGCTAGACTGGTGGAGCCTCCACAAATGGGGTGCGATTTGTATTCGACAATAGCCAATTGGCGAAGGAAACAAATCATAACATCCCGTTTTCCCGTTTTGTTTCCCCCCCGGGGGAGCTTCCGGGCCAGAGCTGCAGAAAGTCAATCGGATTAACTCTTATCGTTCGTATTCATCAATGAAATGCACAGTCGTGTGTGTCATTCGATTTTCATTAGGTGCTGTCTCTTTTTGGCTCTCTCTCTCTCGCTTCCTCTTTGGTGGTTGGTTTTCCTTTTCCGCTGTTTCGCAGCGGCCTGCCGTTTCGATTTCCATAACGAGTGTTTGACGTGTTTACGATCGCTCGCATTTCAAGCCGATTTATATATGCCTTCGGTTTCAGTTTTCTTGTGGCCTTTTTTCCGGCCCCCAGCCCGGTGACTATAAACATATTATAGCGCCATCGTTAACACGTAGCCACCGGAATGAGCGAGCCCTGGGCTGTTTATTTATTCCAGTTTTTTTTGTTGTTGTTTGAAAAATTCATCGCCGTCTGCGCTTGCGACCGGGTTAAAGATTTACTGTCCCATCGATAATTTTCCTTCCTGGCAGCGGGCGATGATAGCAGCCGTTTTGTCATCAATAAATGGCCCACCCTCGCCGCGATGGGACCCTAATCAGATAGAAAGATACAAACGCTTTGTTTGGAGAATGGACGCCATTGGGGAAAAAAAGCACTCGCGATGGATTTAAAGTGACGGTTTTTCGTTCGCTACGCTGCCTATTCCTCGGGGGAAGGACGACTTTTCGATCAACTTTGAGTAAGGTTCAATAGAAGTAGTTTATGCGATACACAACATGGTAGTTAGGAAAAGTTTTCCCCATTTAGTTTTCAATCTTTTCACCTCGATCCCCCCACCCGGCGAATGGAACTGTGGTGGGATTTATTTTTCCACAGTTTCCAGCTGACGCGCCGGAAAACGTTTTGTGGCGTAGTTCTCGAAACTCCCCGCTCGGAAAAGTCTCGCCCTCGCGCGCACCGGGAAACGGAAAACAGGAACTTCCGTTTTGTTTCCCCTGCGTTCGCTAAATAATTGGAGTTTCGGGCTTTCCGGTGGGTGGCCTTGGGTGGAGTCCATTTGTGGGGATGCATAAAAAGAGTTTTATTTTTTCCTCCCGCCAGCGCTGGGGAAGCAAATATTCGGCTTCCGGTTTTTCCGGGGGTCGCAAACGGTGTCACATGGCATGTTGGCGTGGCTCTCGGCCTTTCGGCCATGGATCGTTGCATGTGGGTGTGTGTGTGGGGTGTTTTATTTGTCCTATCTGCCCGGAGTCTGCCATTTGTTTGACTTTTCCATTCCGGTGCGGAGGAACCGTTTCACTTTGTATTCGTGTACCGTAGCATTTTCCGTGCTGATACCCTCGGATACTTCGGGCGGAAAACTGCTAAAAAGGACGATATGTAAATGTGCGCTTTTTTTTTTTGCGCTCCAGCCTATCTTAAAACCGTACCAAAACAACCCTCTGCCTCAATGTTTTCGCGTCCGTTTCGCAGTGTAGCAACACACCAAACGCCAAAAAGGAAAAAGATTGCAAAAGGGTCAATAAAAAGTCACATCAAACGGCACGTGTCGTAAATAAATAAAACACGTTCATCTGTAATGCATACGGCATTTTGCTTCCTTTCAATAGTTTCGGCCCGTAAACTAGTTCCGCTATCACCATTATTGGTGCCATCTTCCGGCGGTGGACCCATCGCTAATTCCGGTATTCTATCGAGTTAGGCGCCGTGCTCCAGCGCACACGAGGGATGTCCTTTTTTATTATTTGCTTAACGGCAACACACGCATCCCTGCACTTCCTTCCCGGACAATCGTGACTGATTATGTTAAACTCTGTTTCCGGGCGGAGAAAGCATATAAATAACGTTTTATGCCACTGTAACGGGATGCGGAAGCAGAAATCGATATCAATTGTGCCGGAGATGGCACATCCCTGGAACCAAAAAAAAAAGGATGTTTTTTTCTCCTCTTTTCTTCCTCCGTGTTGCCATTTATTTGTCCCCGACAACTGTTACTACAGTCCCCGGCTGAAGAGGCTAAGCGCTCAACGCAATTAGGCTTCACTTATTTGTCCGTCATGTTAAGGTCCTTATTAACTCAAGCCGCCGGGACGGTTCGTGTGAAACACATTAGACGTTTTTCCCCCTTTTTAAATCACATTAACGGTCCTTTATGCCGGTAGCCGCCTCGGGGCTAATGCGTGTTATAATGCTTCAAAAATAGATGTTAAGCTAATGTAATGTGCGTCCTTTCGCGTGCGTCATCACATCCCTCATCGGGGTGCAGCCACCCGGAACAGCGCGACAAAACGGTCACCCATCGTGGTCACGGGGAAAATGGATTCGAACCGGATTGGCTGAATTGATGAGGAAATGCATTTTCCTACCCTTCGAGCCCAAGCTCGAGAGGGCTGGCTGAGAACAAACAACAAAACAAAAAAAGGTTTCACCCCGCTGAGCCTCGGCCATTGAAATTCGTACGTGCGTGTGTGTGTGTGTGTGTGTGCGTTCCCTCGGGCAGGAAGCTGGTTCGCGTTAAAATAAATCAATATTTCAATTTTGATACTTTTCTCGGTGCCACCGCACACGTATTCATACCCCTCAGGAGGCATGGCTGAACGCCAGCGTTGCGGAGCCTCTCGAACCTCTTTTCCCCGGGCCTTTTCCTTCCCTCGCCAACTCGCAAATCCTTTTACGATCCGTTTGACGCACGGGGAGGTGGCCAATATGGTTTCACCGTCGGGTTGCGATGCGTATAAAATTGCCGCTTTGTCCCGCAAAAACCCAAACGGCACGTGGACGGATCGAACGGGCCAGCACTTACTTCACGCTCGTCATCATCATTCATAACCGCAACCGCAGTGTTTGAACGCACAAATGGACCCGGGGAGAGTGGGCAGAGAGAGAGGGAGAGAGAGTGAGAGCGAGGGTGGGGTTAATTGGAGGAGTATCAGTCATCCGAAACGATGACTTCCATCTCGCCTGGGAGAGGGAGAGAACCGGCTTTGCTGTTTGCTTTGGGACGTGAATAATTTCCACTAATAAACTGATTTCATGTTTGCCTGCCCGCCCGCCCTCCCGCCGTGGTCTCATCCACTTTCCCACCCCCCCCCCCTCTCCCGGTGTTGTGGTCTTTATTGATCACACGCACGCGCGCGTGTGTGTGTGTTTTTGCAATACCAATCACATACCCATCGGTCACCACCCATCAGTCGGAAAGCTTTGAATGGCGTATGTTTGAACTGCGAGCGTGTGGAACGCGTCACTTTCCACTTCCACAACACGGGATCGGTGGTGAAAAATGTGCTCGAATATATTTCCCAACCAAGGCTCAACCCGCGGTCTGCCGTTGCCCCAAAGGCGACATGGCGTGTGGCCACACAATCGTACATATTTCATAATTTTTCGGCGTGGGGTGTGGCGGTGCTTTCGGTTTGGATTAAAATTAATAGCTCCGAAATGTGATGGCTTTTCGGTGGGGTTTTTTTTTTACCGGGACCGGGTGACACCCGATCAAAACCCCGAGGCGGACACTTTTGATGATCGGAATTGATACGGGACATCGAAAGAACGCCCGGAAAGATCGGTTCCATCCGGTCCGGCGTGTCCACCCGAGAAGCGCGTGGTTAAGCACCACCTAATGGAGTTGGCCCGTAATCCTGTTAGGTCGCGTTGTTGTCCCTCATCAACTTGTGGTAATAAATTGAGCGGTAAAAATGTCGCTCCTTTTTTTCCTCTCTCTGTCTCTCTTCTTTGCCCTTCTGTCCCGCCCGTCCGGGGGATGATAAATGAACGAATGGGCGATGTCGAACGGCGGAGGGGCAACATTTCAATTCCGCTCCCAAGCCGCACACTCGACTGCGGTCTGAAGAAACACAGCCCACGGTGGTAAACGAGCCCGTCACGCTTCGCGTGAAGCGTCCAGCTCATTAAGGGCCCAGGGCAGGGTAAAATAACACCTTGTGCTACATCCCGCGAATGCACCACGTGGACCAGTGTGTGTGTGTGTGTTTGTGCATGCAATTGTGAACGCTCAATTTATCCATCGTCCCTTTGCGTCATGGGAGCACATAAGCCAAGCGATGACTGCAAATATCCGGTTCGAGCGTTCGCGCAGAGGCGTGTTGAAAAGGCAAAAACCAAACAACCAAGAATCGTTAAATTCTTTGCCACGGGTTTTTCATTGCATTTTCGCGTTTCGCGCCTTCGCCGTTTCTTCGCCATTGCCATTTTGTTCCTTTTCGCCGCTCCGATCATCAGCAACAACTCTCGAATGGCATATTTTCTACATTCCCCCATGGGGCGCCCTTCCATCAACGCTTACGCAATGCTTCGCTCCTGTTGGCCACGAAGGTCCTGCTTGGAAGGCTCACAGGCGAGCGATTTTTATTGCTGCCAACTCGCAAAACGGAAAAGAACACATTGTTGTCGAATGTGCGCGCACCATGAAAGGTGTTGGTGAGGCCCTTTCTCTTCTTGCGACGTGACCGTCCTCGGGCATGTCCTCACACAGGAGTGCATCGGAAAGTGCAGCAATTGCATCACGAGCCCACTGACCCTTGAGAGAGAGAGAGAGAGAGAGCTAGCGAGCGAGGATTTCGCGCCCTTAACTTAGCTGCACATTATGATGGGACGTGTCGAAGGGCACCCACCTGCCTCCCCCCTCCCTCCCCCATTCGAAGGAGACCCTGACAAGACCTTCTTGGCGTGGTGTGCCTCCTGGGAAGGAGAACATGACGGGCGTTGTCGTCGTCGTGTTCGGGTTGCGTGATTATTTCGTACCGACTTTCCGCCACCACCATTGCACACGACTGCTGGGGATACAGAGAGAGAGTGAGAGAGTGAGAGAGAGAGCGAGAGAAAGGGCGGGAAATGAAAACTATTAAACCGGAATCCTGGCGACCCGGAGTTGGTCGTATGTGTGCGCGGCTGATTATAGCGATTATTATGCATTCTTACCGTTTATGGCGTCGTTGCGCGCACGGGAGGGCGTTCGTGCGTGGTTTTCCATTCGGTGCCGGTGCCGGGGGGAGGATAAAAGTTTATTTTTAAGGCACAACCGAAAACGGGTTCGGGCTTGGCCGAATGTGACAAAATGGATTCCTGACGGCTTGCTCATTTTTTCTTTGCTTCTCCTTTTTTTTTTGCTGGTTTGCATCCGCTCGATCGGCCAAGAGAACAAGTTGTCATCGAACGTGTCCAGCAATCGACGAGTGGGCAGACGATAAGGCAAGCATAAAACAAGGCACAAGCGTGCGGTAAAAAATGGCCGTGCTTAACATAAATCGTCGCACGGCGGCGTCATCGAGTGGGTGCGTGTGTGTGTGTGTGTGTGGCTGTGTGTATGTATGCAACCCAGCGCATGCAAACGGTGCACCGTCTCGATGCCGGTGGATGGGTTTTTTTTGTCGTGACATTTATGCATTTTTGTTTTACTGCACTAGCGTGTTTGGGAGGGTCGCATGTGCACACCGAGTGTCCATTGTGTGCAGGTGTCCTTCTGATGGGCTGTGGCGTCCACTTTCTCTCGGTGCCCACGATGAAGCCCGCCAAAAACTTTGGGAAGCGCGAGCGCGCGTGCGTACGTGTTCTGATCGGTAGAAGAACACAGCAAAGAAAAGTGCCCACGTCGAAGGGGACAAACTGGACAAAAAAGGGACCGAACAGGGAACAAGTTTTACAGAACGATTGCGTTCCTGGCCGTCTCTTTTTTTGGTGTGTGTGTTTTTTATTCCCCCGAGCTCACCGCGTGATGCGTTTTTCGAACATTCAAAAAGTAACGCAAAAGGGGAATAAAAACCGTTGGTGTACACCCGTTGGCAAAAAGTTTTCGCATCTCTTCGCCAGTGCGTGGCGGCAAGCAGTTGTTGGATGGAATGGGAATGTGCCCCCGAGACGACGAGATGCTGCTGCTCCTCCTGAACCGATCCAAAGCACGTCAAACGAGTCTTTACATTTGCGGGACTATCAAGATCCAATTTGAAAGGCGGGAAACGAATTCGACATCCCAAACCCCGCGCATCGTGTCGAAATTAAGATGCCATCGTTTGTGCTTCCCCTTTGCGTGGAAATGCAATTTTTATTCCAAACATATTGCCTCGATTCATCACGGCGCGTTGGAGTGCTCTTAATCATTTGTCTCCCTTTCGTTCGGTCGTTGGTTTTTTTTGTTGTGTTTTTGTGTTTTTTCATCCCCCCAACCGACCGCGAGTGAGGTAGCACTCTAAAAACCGGCTGTTAGTGTGCCAGAACTTTGGCTGCTTGGTAAAGGATACTCCACAAATAGCACCACATCCATCGAAAGCAGCGCACTCATGCTCGGTTATTGTGGCGTCGTTGAAAAGTTGCCTGCCCTTTTCTTCTTTTGCAATATTATTTGGACAGCTTTTAAAATTGCGTGTCACCAGCAGCGGTTGCTGCTTGCCCATGGAACAACGCTCGCGGTGCTGCAGCGCTGCAGGAAACGGTGTAGGGTTGCACTTTTCGATCTCCGCCCCTTCCTTCATCACGCTCGAGTTGCAAGTGCATCGGCGTTTGTGATGCACCGGAGGGCGAACGAAGAGAAACAAAAAAAGCGCGCCCAAATCGACGTAAACGAACGAGTATAAAAGCTCAAACCGAAAAAGAGACGATTGCGGTTGGTTATTTTTTGTGGATTTTTATTTTACGCAACGTTTTTCCTTTTTTTTGCTTTTGCTTTTGCTCAACCACGAACTCTCGGAAAGGTCAACCCCACACACAGACGATGCTTGGTGCGTGTGCAGATTGTTCTCTGTAATTGAAAAACCTGCACACCCGACTTCCTTACGCGTGTTGGTACGCCCCACGGTTCCCATCACCATCCGTCGAGGTGTACCGGTGGATGGTTACGCGCAAATAAAGAGAGAAATAAATCCTGCAATTATGCTACCTCACGTGGTTTTTAGTTTGTGTGTGGCCAGCCACTGCAACCACCACGACCATCCAGCAAAGCCCAAGGTGTATGCACCAGGACCAGGTCCTCTCGATGCGCCTGCATTACGTACACGCACGTACGTCCATCGTTTCCCACCATCGATCGGGGCGGAGGCGATGTGTGAAAGAGGAAAAACCCGTTTTCGGACGCGATCAAAAGTGCATCCCAGGCATGGATGTGGGTATAGGTGCGCTGTGCACCAGCAGAGGCCATACCATCATTATGTACCATAAAAAGACCCAGGCAAGAAGCACACGAGGTCCGATCGATCAATCCACCGGTGGGTTTGCATTGCGAAATGCACACCGGGTGCGTGCGTGTTGGGAACTGGCCGTGTAGCCACATTGCCCGATTGAGTGGAATCGACCGGAGCCGTCCAATCGATTCGGTTTGCAAAAACATCATAAATTTTAACAACCACTCCCGGGAACCACGGGAATGACGATACCAATGGGGGCCACCGTGCGATCGCAAATGAGCAAAAGTATTTAATCGCATTATCACCGAGGTTCCGGGGTTGCGTGTCCCGGACTGGGATAATCGAATCGAATGGTTTTACGGTGGGGGGTTTTTTTTTCATCCAGTGGAATTTTACTGCATGCCATTTAGCTCCGGCAACTTCTTTCTTCCACCTTTCCGTGCGCTTCCGGCATGCATTGGACGAGAGATTGACGTAAAATCAATCCCCAAAATTAAAGGTGAAATGACTCGTAGCCTGGAGCGGGGAGATGCAATGGGATTGTCGATAAAATGGCGCACCAGCCGGGGAGAGAGCAGTAAAACCATAAAGTTTCCGGTTGGTTTGCCGGTTGCACCAGGACTCCCATTAATCCGCGTATGTGTACCATTTCTCATGTTTCAACTCCACCATCGCGCGGGATTAATGAAATATCCGTTATTGACAGCCCCGTGTGCTGTAATTGCATTTCGAACCGAACGATGGAAAGACCATTTTCCACCGCAACCAGCGCTCGGTGTGGTTGCTCCCGTACAAGCGAACATTAATTTTTGCAAAGTTGGAAGAAATTACACCCGCCTGCGAAAGCCCCCCTACTCAGAGCGCTGGCCCCCGTTAACGCTCGAGCGATGAAGCGCCAATTATTTGCTCGAAACCAATACGTGCACGCGGCCCTGAAAAACCGGAATTGCATAACTCCGCTTGCAAGGCGCAGGAAAATGCTCTCCCTCGCTGAAGAAAACGAAGCAAAACGAGCGCGCGCGCCCGCGCGAAGAACAACTGAATCATTATCCAATCAACTCTCGCTGCACCGCTGCAGATTGTGCTGTTGTGTGTTCGTGCGGTGGCATAAGCTGCACCAGGAGTGCATTCTCCAAGGAGGGCTCCGAGACTGGCGAGCGCATATCGAAACGCAAGAAAATGTCGAATGTCGCTCGAAGAATTCACGGGGCAACACCGCTGCTGCTGCTGCTGCTGCTTGCTTAAAGGCAAAGCGAGCGAATGAAAATGAGCCGTGTTCGAAATGTGCCCAGGAAGAGTTAATGCGAGACACCGCCGACATGATGCGATCGTCTTCATTGCCGTCTTTCCTGCACACCGGAGGTACTTTCACACACACACACACGCCCGGGCTGTGATCCGATACGCTTCGTCTGGTTTCCTTCGTGCCCGGGGTGTTGTTTGGTCGCTTGCTGCCTGCCTGCGTTTTCCTTCTCCATTTTCGAACGCCCATTCTGGCGGGCGCATTTTCTCGCGTGTGGGCAAGTATGCGTATGTAAATAGTGTACGTTTTGCACGTCTCCTCAAACTCGCCCGATCGTTTGTTTGTTTGTTCCTTTTTTTTTCTTTCTTCGACCCCCTGCCCTTTTGTCGATCCTTTCTGTTCTATGTGCGCGCTCTCTCTCGCTCTTTCTCGCTGGCGTCGAGGCAAATTATGTGCACCAGTTATGATTGGCGGCGTAAGGAAGAAAATTGGCGTGTTTCTACCGCTGCTGCAGCCGGCTTCAAGCGCTGTCACAGGAGCCTTCGCGCTACGATGGTGCGCTCGTTCGCCTTTCGCGAAAAAAGGGCATTGATAAAAGAAAATCGATCCCCCACCTGACAGGGAGATGGGAGAGCGCGCGAAGCCACGGCAAAAGGCGCACGCTCTGCAATTTCTTGTCGACAGAACGCTTCGGAATTTATCCGCGAGTTGGTCTTTCTGTGAAGTTATTTAGCCAGGCATGATTGATGCTGTTAATTAGGACGTGCTATGGTTTACCCTACCTATATACCCGTAGGTCCTGAGCGCTCCCATCGTCGGACGGAATGGAGAGCTAATAGTGTGCGCGCGCGTTCGTCTCATGAAACGCAAGTCTCTGCAAAGGGTGTCTTGGGTTTCATTCCTACGCGCACAGCGACGCGAGCCGGTGTTGTCTTCATTCGCCCATCCGGTAGAATCGCTTTCTTAAAGGGGTTGCCATCAAACAAATCATCTCAACTCATGTGCGCATTTCACGTCAACTGTCGCGCGGCTACGGTTTCTTCCCATTTTCTCGTTCCACCTCGCGCTGTAGGCTTTTCGCGGCTCTTTGCGGGCTCTTCAGCGTGTGAACCCGGGCGAGTTTCTTCGCCTCGGCACGTACGCCGCCGGTGCGCCGGGTTCTTCGACATAATTTCTTCATTTTAATTTCGCATTCAACCCACGCCGAAACGTTTAGTTGTAATAAAGAATAAAACCAACGACCGGAGGATGGTGTTCGCCTTCTCGCTGCCAGACAAATCATGCCACCCCGGCTTCGGGTGGCTTCCCATTTGCATTTGGTTGCTTCGAATGGGCATCAGCGTGTGCGCCACCACCCCGTGCTCGCGAGAATCGGTGGAAAATTAAATGCTAATTAGTATGCAATTATTAGCATACGGTTGAGGTGTTTGGTTGCGGTGGTTGGAATTATTCCGCTCCGCTCGCATCGCACGTTTTGTACGAGAAATTACCGCAAAAACCGGGCCGTCCGGCTGTCAGCGGCAGGGAATAAAAATTGCATAACTTTGCTTGCCACCGACGCCCTTCCACCAACCAACCCCTGCGTGGCGTGCAAATTTATTGTCTCTCGAATAATTTAAAGCTCTACCTCAGCGTGTACCGACCCATCGGGGTAAGGTTGTGCAAAGCTGACGACAAAAAAAGAAGAATAACGAAACGATCAAGAGTAAAAGTGGCCGATAAAAGCCACCACCCCACCCAAGGGTGTGCGTGTGTGTGTGTGTTGTTGTTGTTAATTTTTGCAAGGAATAAAATCATTATCAATAATTTAACGCATTTATCGGAGCCGTCTGTCGCGCATAAATTATGCTCAGACCGGCCCAGGGATGGTCGTCCTGATGGTGCTGATGAAGTTGAATTATCGACCCGCACGACATGAAAATGACAGCAGTCTCCCTTCTTTCCGGGGTTGGTGTTGGCGTTTCATCAATAATGTCACCCGACGCTCATCCCTCATGTGACGATTATTTTGCAATATCAGTATTCACCGTGTGTCGTCCTGTGCGTTCATCGTGCAAGGCTCATGACGCTTCCGGTCGAGGACGAAAACGGGCCATTATGAGCCATTGCTGCTGCCAATGCTCGTGATTGTGAACAAAAATCCGAACATGCGAAATAGCGGTAGTTCTTTGTAATTCCACCGATAAGACGATAAAAGGCCGGCTGCCACACACGCATGTCAGGTGGTTCGCATTCTTTGTGCCCTCGCGCACACGCTACTCGTGCACGTTTTTTCCCCTTTTCCCGGGGTCCATTTTCACGCTTGCATCCCCACGCAAAAGGGGGTTGCATCGTCACGTAATGCGCCACAGGGATGAACCACACGCGCGTCATGCAAATGAGAGGGTGCAAAATTGCAACGGCGCAAAATAAAAAAAAAAACTTACAAACTTTTCCAGTTGTCAACCGATCCCGTTCCGTCGCCACAAACTCCATGCCGCTGCGTTCCGTTGTGCGTCCTTGTTGTTGACAGCCCTTTTGCTGTTTGTCGTTTGTTTGGGGTAACCTTTCGCGTGTTACCACGGTGAAACATTCGTTTTAATTTTGTTGTTTTTTTTTGTTTTTTCTTTACATTTGCTGCTACCACTCCGTGACGCACCTTGCGTGTGGTGCTGTGGCGTGGTATTTTCCACCGCATTTTCCAGCACATTTTTTGCGCAATGAAGGGTTGCTTGCGCGAGAAGTCGAAGAGGGCGCATGATGGAAAGGTGTGCACCCTTCTTTGCGAGCGTCCACTCCCCGGGGGTGTACTGTCCCATTTAATCTGCCCTGGGTTATTAATTAAAACGGGCGCAATTGTGAGGCGGCTCAAAAACGAAAAGTAACGAATTCGAACGGAAATGCACCCGTGCGTGGGGAGGAAATGCACTTGCCGTTGTGTGTATGTGTGCGTTGTGTGCACCTCGAGAAGCGTTTGATGGTTGCCGATCATTTAGGAGCAACTTATTTACCTCACCCCAAACCATCGCCATCGCTCGTAATGACTACTTTACGTGTAATGTTGGTTCGTTTATAATTCTTGTGCTTTTTTTTTGTGTTCTCCAACGTCCCCCACCGCAATGAACTTCAACCTGCATAATGCGTGTGCAGTCATGTAGAGTTGTTTTTGCTCCATTCTCTCGGTTGCGCCTCTCTCTCTCTCTATCGAGATTATCGCCCTTCCACCTCCGTTTCTGAAGGAAACGTAACCCCATCATTAAATGGGTGACCTCTCGCCCAAGTGTACCATTACCGCTTTGCTCACGCTACCCTGACGCAGTCGGTTTATCAAAATGCACCCATTGTGTCTGCGTGTGCGTGTGAGTGGAGTTTGAGTTGCATTTTAAATGCGTTCTCCTTCAACAAGAATCCGCGCAAATAACGGGAGCTCGACGAGGTGTGCCAATGGTAATGCTCGTATGATGTATTTTCGTCGGCCGTTTCCTAACGACAATCTAATGGTGCTTTGGCAAACAAAACTACGCATTTAAATCGCACTGCCAAAGGACACTATGTAGCAGTGGTGGGTTGTTGGCTCCCGGCAAACGAATCATTTTACGCTCGCGAAGGGGAAGCAGACGCGATTGCAAAGGGAAACCCCCGAAGTGGTGCCACATCACCACCACCACCACAACACCATCGTTTTGGGAAACAACTGGTCCCTGCAGGTGGGGCGATAATCGAGCCTGGAAAAACTTTTGCACCCTTACCCACGAGGGGCTTAACCGACATTAAGCAGCATAAACATATACTTACCGGGTTTGATGCGCGCCCCTTTCTCCTTTTGCTACCGGTTGCCACCCCGCTGTTTAGCTTGTGTGTGTGTGTGTGTGTGGTATTATTGCTCATACCAGCACGTCGTTTTAGCATTTAAGCACCGGAACATGCACATAAATGCACCCCTTCGAGCGTAGGGAGAGGGTGCATCGCTCAAGTGAATCGATATTTTTGCACCTCGACGATGATGCTAATGATGGTGTTGCCCTCCCCCCCAGGTCTCGAAGGTCCCGACACAACCGAAAAGGGGGAAAAGCCACTCGATTGCAACCCGACGTCCTGAAACCTGCTCTAGGTGTTGCTGGTTTTCAGTGGCGAAGCGGGGTTTGCCCTTTGATGTGTGTGCTTTTTCATTCGACTTGCGCGTTGAATGCGCGCGATCGATCATATCGCGTAAGAGGAACGAAAACGCCCATTGCCCCCATTAGTTCCTCCAACTCGTTTGACATTCCAATGCCGGCGTCGAGGCACGGTGAAAAAGAGGCTGCGAAGAGAGATCACTTTCGGACAAGCAAAATGCTCGGTAGCCAGTATTCGGGGTATTGTTGTTCTTTTGTATGTGAAAATTGCTCGATAAACGAAACGTAATAGCGCGCGCTTCACAGGCGACGAGTCGTCGATGTCTGAACGAGCCGTCAGCTCTTAATTAAGTCGCCTTTAAATTGGTGCTTCCACAGCCGCCACCCAGCCAAGCGTTAAACAAAGTTGCGCAGTTGAATGTAAAAATTGGTGAATAATTCCCCCATTTACCGGGGGCATGTGCTGTGCGATTTAAACACTGATCGTGATCACCCACCGCATGGAGGGGGTCAGTGTTGGAGGGAGTTTTTTTTTTCTTCTGCTTTAAGAAAGAATGCACTCAAGCGAGAAACCACGAGACACGAAGCGAAAGGCGAAGAAACAGGTACGCGCCAGCGAAACGGAGCCAATCGCACTTGCATTCAGCACAACCCGGATCCCACCGCAATTGTGCGATCGAAAGGGCAAGGAACAAGAACAAAGGCCGGGGACCCGTGAGCAAGGATTTTGGTCTGAAACTTCTTCTTCTGCTGCTGCTGCTGCTGCTGCTGCTCCTGTGGCCTTCCGTGCCGTCCATGCACCGCATATAAACGGTCACGTTTCTCTCTTTCTCTTCGTGTTCTTACCCAGTCCCGTCGCCAGTCCTGGTGACCTCCAGCCTTTCCAGCCTCGAGTGACGGGAGCTGATCAAAATGAAAAGGGCGCGCAAAGTTTGCTTCCCCACAGGAGGGAGAGTGTGGCGGTGTGCTATACACCACCAGCTTTTGTTTTCCTGAAGGTGCCTTTCGTATGCCCCCTTCTGCCCCGTCCACCCGTCAATCCCGTCAATCAAGCCCACCCCGCGTTTTCCCAGCGGGCGACCCTTCGGCGGTCTGAGGAGCGTTAAAAATAAAATAACATCGTTATCGTCCTTACGCTCTCCCGGCGGCGGCGGCTCTCCACGGTCGATATGATGGATGACGTAAGGAACTCTGGCAAAGGAAATTTTTCGCCGCAATCCCTCGACACCGACCGGGCCAGGCAGGACACGGCGACCGTCGAGGATTCTGTTTTTTGTTCGTTTTTTTTTTCTTCTGCGTAATAGAGAACCGGTGGTTGTGGTGCAAGGTTAAACTGGCGGGTATGATTATTTTATTACCCACCGCGTCTTGAGCACCACGGCAAGCGTTTCGCGCTTTTGTCTTGTTAACAACGGCTTCGCGCGCTCAATTTATCATCTTGTCACCCTGACGAATCAACGCGCGACGGGGGCGATGAAGGGAAAATGTGTGAAATAATGTGCGTTAAAAGTACGCTTTTCTTTTATTTCTATTATACCGTCGAGACACCCCACCCACACGCACACACACACCCACACACACACACGTCCTCCTCCCGCTGGGGGCTTTTCTCGTCAGGCTTACCGGCTTCCTTCGGGGTGTGCTGCAACACGAGCATTTTATTATGCTGCGGCACAGTAGCGGCTGGCAAACCCCCGTCGATCGCATTTGCTGCTGCTGCCACCGCGTGCATTAACAATCCCGTTCCCGGCGGCTCAGATTCCCAGATGCAGGATGATGTTCCGCCGAGCGGCTGTTCCCAGCCGCTTAATGCGCTTTTTGCTTCTTCACACTGCCACCGCTGGAATCTTGTTCTTTGCCGCTGCCGGCGTCTTGTGGTCTTGCCGTGTGTTTCTTTTCTTTTCCCGGTTCCCGTGGCCGCCGTGCGTGAGCGATATTTAATCGGCATAAAGAATGCAGAACAAGTTTTTCGCTCACATCCACATCCACGACCTCGGGTGTATGTGCGTGCGCGCGCTCCCAGCTCCCTTTTCCCACATATCGCACAAGATGCACTGGAAGTGCAACAAGCCACGGAAAGCGCACCGAGCTCGAGCTAGCGATCGATACCGCGCGAAAAGCAAATGTTTGCGTACGTCGTAAACGTACAACCGCGGTGGAGCGATTGTGGCTGGCAAGAAGCTGGTGGGGGGTAGCTTATAGTTTCGCATTTTCCCGCGAGGAATTTCCCGCAGGGTGTTGTGGGTGATGGGGATAAAAATGGTAAGAGCACACAAATGCTGTTAAAGCGAAATGCGATAAAGAACACGTGCCGTTCTCGCGTGTCCTGTGCGGAAGATGGTTGCCGTGTGTACGAAAAGTGAACCGACCAAGCCAACCGACTGGTAGCGTCTTCTCGGTGAAGTGTGACGCCTCGGTCTACGCAGATATGCTTCGCAAATGTTAGTCTAAATTGAGCGATCGTCTCTCTCTCGTTCTCGCTCTAGCTCTCGTTAGCCCTTTTGTCAACACAGCGGTCCGGATAAAGCTCCATAGCATGGGCCACGGAAAGAAAAGGCGACACGGAATGGAGTAAGGAATATTGTGAACACATTTTCCAACCGGAAGTGCAAACCAGCTTCCTCTTCCAGCCCAGCGGTCGGCTGAGCGTTGCCGAGAAGAAGGATTATACGGTCGCCGGTTCGAGAAGACGGTTGTAATCTTTTCAAAAAGTTTACATTCGAAATATTCTTACGCGTGGTGGAGTTGTTTGCCAAACACATTCCCTCCGCTACACAAACTCCGGGCTGATCGGTATTTGCATTTTATGTGCTAAACCCGTTGAATAATGTCCTGTTCGTCCTTTCCCGGGTTTGATGGATACGTCGTACGGGGGAAGGGGACCAAGACGATACCCCCAGCTCTCTCTCTCTCTCTCTCTATGGTTATTACCCTTCTGTG
This sequence comes from Anopheles nili, assembly GCF_943737925.1. Taxonomy (NCBI): domain Eukaryota; kingdom Metazoa; phylum Arthropoda; class Insecta; order Diptera; family Culicidae; genus Anopheles; species Anopheles nili. The sequence continues at coordinate 15,957,004 of NC_071291.1, forward strand.
CGGCTCTGTGTGCTTGATGCAAAGATGGTTATTTCATAAATTGACGTGTCGTTTGTGATTTCCGCTCATTTCCAGGATGGCGCCAGCGAAAGTGAACCCGTAAGCGAGGGCGATGATGCCCACAACGACGAGAATGATGACGACGAGGAGGAAGACGAAGACGAAGAAGAGGAAGATGACGATGAGGATGATGAAGAGGAGGAAGACGATGACGACGAGGAAGAGGAGGAGGACGACGAAGAGGACGATAGTGAGGAGCAAGAGCTGCAGCACGGTGTAGCGGGTGAAAAGGAAGACTCGACCACAACGACCGACGATTCCACAACACCGTCAGCAACGGCGGCAGCAACAGCAACACCAGCAACGTCGGCGTCCTCCACCGTATCATCGATGGCGGCAACCACAGCCAACCACACGGGCACCATTAGTGGCGCGAGTGAGGTTAGGTCACTCGCCGGAAATGGCCAGCAACATTCGCCACAGTACCAGGCGATGCAAACGAATGGTGGACGAAGCGAGAAGCCGCTCGCTGGTACCGGAAATGGCTTCGAAATGAAGCCATCCACGCTATCGTCGGCGTTGGCGCGACGATGTCCTCCGGGAGTGGCATCCGGTCGTGTCAGTCGGCAGCAGTCGCCGTCCTGCGAGTCAAGCATGTCGTCCTCGGGAGGCAGTTCCCCCGGTAGCGATAGCAGCGCGTCCAGTAATCCTGGCTACAGCAGCACGGTGACAACCCGCACGCAGAAGGCCGAAGCTGCGGCAGAGCAATCTGCAACCGGTGGTGACGGTTCCGGAAGCTTCGACTCCACGGGCAACGGGACGACACTAATGGGCTTGAAACCGGCACAGGCAGGAGGCGCAGGACCGGTCTTTGCTGGCGTGGTGACACCGGTAAAGAAGAAAAGTGTCACGTTTCACACCACGCTCGAGTCGACGGACGAGAACATCGTGAAGAAGGTGTACAACCCGGATTCGGTTCCGCTGCCGTCGATTATCAAGAAGGAGTGCCTCGCCCGACCGATCCGGCTGAAGAAGAGCTTCAACCGGAAGATGAAGAAACGGCTCCAGCGGGCTGTGGCGGCGGCTGCGGCCGCGGCCGCAGCAAGTGCGGCTGCTTCGGCCGCTGCCAGTACTGGTGGTGTTGGCAAATCGATCGAATGCCTCGTGCGACCGTCCCGGTTGACGGAAATCGTGCTCAAATCGAGCGGCAAATGTTCGACCGGTGATACCACGCGAGACAGCAGGATCGGTGGTTCGGTCGGTGGGCTCGGGTTTGGCATCAAAGCGATGGCCGACCGGGCGCACGCTGCTTCCGGTTCCGGTTCCGGGGTGTCCTTCGGGACGCCGGACGAACCGAGCAGCAACCCGGTGGCGGCCGTCATTACGGAGGGTGAGATGCTGCGGAACCTCGAGAGCGGCGGCACGCAGTTTGGTGACAAGCGGTTCATTCTCCCCAAGCGGAGCGTCCATTCTAGTCGTGTAATCAAACCGAACAAACGGTTCCTGGACGAGTTTGAGCTGGAGATTAAGAAGAAAAACAAGAACCTCGCTGCGGCGGCTGCCGTGGCCGCTGCGGCTGCTGCCGCCGGTACGAACTCTATAGCCGATGCGGGTGTTTCATCGGTTTCGAGCATTTCACCCACGGCGGGACTGCTGGGTCACAGCAATGGCTTGCTCGAAACGAAAGGCTCTACGACGGAAGGCGTCGAGAATGATGGCGCCACCGGTGAGGAAACGAAACGAAAGAAGGACAAGAAGAAAGCCGGGGACGAAACGACGGCGACGTCTGATAAGTCAAGTCATAGTATAGGTAAGTAACCGTGCGGATTCCGAAATGAAGCTGTAAGATTCCGCCATTCAAATGTAAATTTGCATTTCAAAAACGTTTTCTAAACAATGCCCCCAAACCGGCGTCTTGTTTCGCTTCACAGCTCAACACACCAGCGACCAGCGGTCGGAGGGACTCCTAGCAGGAGACCGGTCACTTATGATGCCCATCAGTATTAACCCATTCGCTAAGACATCACTCTCGGACGGGCTGGGCCCGAAAGGTCCGGGTTCGAAGCTCGTCAAACCATCACAACTCTCGCCGGCGACTGCAACTTCCCCGCTCGGTGCCGGGAGCACCACGACGAATCTCTCAGCGGCCGCGTCGATCTTCGGAAAAAGCATCCTCCGGCAACCGCGACTTCAGTTCGCCACGTCCCTACTCAACAGCGGGATCGGTGGCTCAACCGGCTTGAACGGTGCATCCTCATCAAGCAGTATTACTTCGAGCAATTCCAACTCCCAGCTAGCAGCATCCTGCGCACCGGCAGCGATGGTGGCCGGTTCTGCTGGAAATTCGTCATCGTCGAGCAACGGAGCGGTCTCGGAAGGACTTTTCACGATGCACTTGAAGGCGAAGGCGAAGCTCGACTCATCGAAACTCTTTTCCGCGGCACTAAGCGCCGGCGGAAGTCCTTCAGCATCGGTACAGACCGGTGTCGGTAACTCTACGGGCACCCCTGGTGGGACACTCGGGTCGGCGTGCTGCATTTGTGGCATTCCGGTCAACTCGCGCTACTACGCCCAACCAACCAAGAAGTACGGTGTTAGTTGCTGTGACGTGTGCCGGAAGTTTATCTCGAAAATGGTGAAAAAACTGGCCGCGGGAAGCTCGTCCAACCCGAATCAACCGGGCGCTGGTGCCGAAGTCACGATGCTCAAGTGCAAAAACGAAGGAAAATGTCTAATCTCACCACCATCGCAGATGGCACGCCAGGAGATCGTCAAAACGCGCCACATTTTCAAAGAGCGCTGTCACGCGTGCTGGTTGCGCAAGTGTTTGGGCAGTTTCCAGCTGCAACCGGTGCTGAAGATTCGCCTGGGACAAACACTCCCACTGACGATGCGCACCTTCGAGCCGCTCGTTGGGGGACCGTGTGGAAACAACGGTTCACTGAAGAGGGATCTTTCGTCGGAGGGAAATCTCTTCACTACCAGCATGGCAGAGCACGGTCCTGCAAATGGTGCCAGCCGTATCCTGTGGAACAGTGGAGATAAAAAGCCAGGATCGCTAACGGATGGCTTTAACAAATCGACCAACCCATTCCTAGCGCTGCACACGAATCCGCTGTCGCAGAACAACAACACCTTTGGCAGTGTGCCGCAGCTGAAGCTGACTCTTGGTGGCAGCGAACGGCCCATCATTATGGCGTCCAGCCCCACCAGCAGTTCATCCGGAGCGAGCTCCTCTGGCGGAAAGAGTCCGTTGGCTGGAAGTGATGATCTGTTTTCGGTCACTCCGGAACCTCGCAAAGAGAGCTACGCTACGAAGAGTGAAGATATCGGTCCTGCGATAGTCGTCCCTACAGGAGCCGCTAAAAAGGACCTGAAAGAGGAGCTAGACATCAGTCCCATCAAACCTCCGCGCACAAGGAGTAAATCGGAAGCGGCAGCAACTGGCACGAATCTCCAACAGACGGAAGGAACTGCTGCAACTACGGCCAATGCCGACAGCGCAGCGACAACCGTGCACGGATCTTCTCAATCGGTTGCGTCCGGAACAGCAACGACAGCGAATGCCGGCACAAATCAGGTGGCTCCGGACAAACGGCAACGAATCGACCTCAAGGGACCCCGGGTGAAGCACGTCTGCCGTAGTGCCTCGATCGTGCTCGGTCAACCACTGGCAACCTTCCCGGATGATGGTTCGATGGGTTCACCGAGTGGCGGAGCGTTGGAAAATATCGAAACTCCGCCAAGCGACAGTGCGGCCGAACCGTCCGAGGATCTTCCGCTGATGGATAGTGAGAGACGCGCGTCGAAATCGAACGCGAAATCCGACTGCAGTGACTGTATCGATCCAGCAGTGGCCCTGTCACCTCCTGCAACACCGGACGATGACACTACCGATGTCCGCGAATCATCGCCTTCCTTCGACCCAGATACTAGCGGGTCGACAGAAAAGGAACTCGTTATCGACGAGGACCACATACCGGAAGGGGGCGAGCTGAAGGAAGAGAAGCTCGCATGTACAATGAAATCAAGCGATTCAAAAGCCCGCCTGTTCGAAACCGACACACGCTCTTTGGAACCACCCGCTAGCGCTGTTAAGGACGAACCTGCGAAGGTGTCACTTGCAACGGTGAAGAAACTGGAGGAAATTGTGGAAAAGCCCACGACACGGAAGACCGCCAGCTCTTTCCGTCCACAGGCGGCAAAGCAGTTCGGATCCGGTGGTATGGGCAAAGGACCCTCCAACATCAGCGGCCGGAAGCAGCAGCAGTCGCAGGTTTCCTCCTCGCTAGTGTCACTCGCTAATCGAAACTTAGCGACGTCAGTCACGGCGGGCGCTGCCGGAACGATGGGAATTGGGTCGAATGTCCGCGCGCTAAGCGATGTCGCTATGATTTCGATCGATTTTTGGGAAAACTACGACCCCGCCGAGGTTAGTCGCACTGGCTTTGGGTTGATCCTTTCGGAAACGATGCCGGTTCGGGCGCTCTGCTTCCTGTGTGGAAGTGCGGGTCTCGAGAGTATGCTGTTTTGTGTTTGCTGTTGCGAACCGTACCACCAGTATTGCGTGAAGGACGAGTACAATCTACGGTCGGGTACGGGCAGCGGACTGGACGATACCGGAAATTTGAGTCTGCTGGACGTCACTATCGGTGCTTCACCTCAGCAGCAACATCAGCAGCTGCTGGTGGGTCGCTTCAACTGGATGTGTCCCCGATGCACGGTTTGTTACAGCTGCAACATGGCCACGGGCGCCAAGGTTAAGTGTCAGAAGTGTGCCAAGCACTACCATACGACTTGTCTGGGAACGAGCAAACGGTTACACGGTGCCGATCGGCCACTGATTTGCGCAGCTTGCTTGCGTTGTAAGAGCTGTGGTACGACGAACGTTACAAAGTTTATCGGTAACCTGCCCATGTGTACACCGTGTTTCCGGTTGCGCCAGAAGGGTAACTACTGCCCGCTGTGCCAGAAGTGTTACGAGGACAATGATTTCGACCTGAAGATGATGGAATGTGGCGATTGTCATCGGTGGGTACACGCACGCTGCGAAGGCCTGACGGATGAGCAGTACAACATGCTTAGCGTGTTACCAGAAAACATCGAATTCATCTGCAAGAAGTGTAGCAAGCACGGTGACAGCACTGCAAATTTGTGGCGTGACGCGGTAGCGGCCGAGTTTAAGGCGGGACTGCTGAGCGTAGTTAAGCTGCTGAGCAAGAGTCGACAGGCATGCGCTTTGCTGAAGCTTAGTCCCCGGAAGAAATCACTGAATTGCACGTGTGGTGCTATTTCCAGCACGATAACGAACGCGAAGAACATCTCTTTCTTCTCCGGGGCTCTCACAGGAGGATCCGGAATGAATCGTGACGGAGATGCCACGAACACGCCTAGTTACGGATTGTCGAAAAAGCCTAAACTGGACGAAGATTCGATCTACGACTTCAGCAGCGAAAACAGCTGTGGCAGCAGCAGCGGCACTAGCAACGCAGGTGCTGGTTATGCCGTTGTGCCGGTAGCACCGAGTAACGGCAGTAACTTCAGCAAATGCTTCTGCTCTGTGCGGTTACCATCGAGCAAGGGCACACCCGGCAACTGTGGAGACATCAGTCTGGTCGACATCAAGCAGAAGATCAACGCAAACGAGTACTACTCGCTGCAAGACTTCCATTACGACATGAACACTTTGCTGCTAGCGGTCGGTTCCGAGGATCTTACGGTGGCGTATAAAGAGTTCCTAAGCGAAACGTTCCCGTGGTTCCAGAACGAAACCAAGGCCTGCACCGACGCACTTGAGGAGGCCATGTGCGGTGAAGTCGAGCAGTCGATCGGTCACGACCGGTATCACATGTCCACGGGAGTGGCTGGTGGTTTGGGAGGTCGAAGTGGAGCTCACACTGCAACAGGTAGCCCATCTCACCATTCCATGGCCACCCTAGGATCTGCACTTGACCAGAAGGTGCCCCAAGTCGATATCCCTCTCGACGAGTTGACGGATTACTTCTACGCGACTGACGAAGAACCGCAGGACACACGCAACTGCATGCTGTGTAAGCAGCAAGGAGAAGGCATGCCTCTGCACGAGTCTCGTCTGCTCTACTGCGGTCAGAACAACTGGGTACACACGAACTGCGCCCTCTGGTCGGCGGAGGTGTTCGAAGAGATTGACGGGTCGCTACAGAACGTGCACTCGGCTGCATCGCGTGGTCGGCTCATTAAGTGTTGCCACTGTGGCGTAAAGGGTGCAACCGTTGGGTGTAACGTGAAAAACTGCGGTGAACATTACCACTTTCCCTGCGCAAGACGAATCGGGTGTGTGTTCATGCTAGACAAGACCGTGTACTGTGCAGCTCACGCGGGCGAGGCCAAGAAAAAGCGTTGTCCAGAGGAGCGCAATTTCGAGATCGCACGTTCGGTGTACGTGGAGCTGGACCGGAGGAAGAAGCGGTACGTAGAACCAGGTCGCGTGCAGTTTATGATTGGTTCACTGAACGTGCGCCGATTGGGTCATGTGGTGCCGACGTTTAGTGACCACGCGGACGTGCTCGTTCCGGCCGACTTCGAGTGCACCCGGCTCTACTGGTCCGCCAAGGAACCATGGAAGATCGTGTCTTATCGCATCAAAACGTCGATCCAGAGCACCAGCTACAGTCACGGAACCGATCTGGGCAAAAATTTTACCGTTGACCACTCGTCGAACAACGGCTCCGTCCAGTGGGGTCTCTCGCAGATCGCTCGTTGGCACACCAGTTTGCAGTATTGCGAAGGTGACGAAAACGTGATGGAGAACCCGCTAGATGACGAATCCCTACACCAGCACCTGATGTCCACGTTATCGGCTACAGCCACGACGATGACGACAACCACTGCTGCGGCTCAGCTATCCGCATCCTGCTCGTCGCAGAGAGAACGTGTAGGTCCGAAACAACAGCAGCCTCTGCAGCACCACCAGCAACTTCCGGCGCTGTGTGAAACGAACCCCGTTTGCAATACCGGTGACGATACGAACGATGAAGAACCTCAGAACACGAACGATCTCTTGCCACCGGAAATCAAGGACGCCATATTCGAGGATCTTCCGCACGACATTCTGGATGGTATCTCCATGTTGGACATCCTGCCGAAGCTGATGACGTACGAAGATTTGCTGGCGTTGGATCTGAAGAACGATGCGAGCTTCTCCATTGATCTGCTGAAGGATACGGGCATAGTGCAAGCGCAAGGCAACGTAGGCGGATCTTCTTCGTCCACTACCGGACCGACAAGCATTGGAAGCGTTATTAAACCGGACGAACAACACACCGGGATGGATGTAGATGACATGGAGACTTGTATGCAGGATGCTATTGGCGTGACGGTTAGCTCGGAATTAAGTAACGACGGTTGGGCAAAGACGGCCGGCACTGCCGGAATAGAGGATGCACTTCTGTCTGGTCTAACGAAGCCTCTGGCACCGAATGCCGCTACGATCGTGCAGCATCGCGAGCTGAAGCGAAGCAAGTCCGACATTCTCGGAGTAATCGCTGCTGCCGGGCAGCAGCAACCTCGTGGCCAGCGGTCGGGCAGCTTCTCCTGGAGTACGAAGCAGTTTGAGTCAACTGCAGCCGTCGTGGCGAAGCGTCGCAAGATCGGGAAAAACAACATCAAACTCTCGGACGTGCTTGGACGGATCAAAGAGGACTCCATCGGAGGTAGTACGGCAGTCACAACAGCAACAACGACAGTGACAACGATGGCAACTACGACCGCGACGACGACCGTGGTTGTGCAGGAACGCCACAAGTCCTTGCAAGGTGACGAGCTCACCTGGGCGTCGATGAAGAAATCGACCGCTAGGGTGGACGAATCTTCCGAAAATGGTGGCAGTGTGTTTGAGAAGCTGAAAATCTCGCAGCTGGATGGCGTAGATGACATCTGTCTCGATGGTACGGTGGGTGAAATGAAGATCTACTCCTCCCGCTCCATGATCGAGGCACCGGTGAAGTGCGATCGTTGTCAAGCGACGTACCGCAATCAGGAATCCTACCAACGTCACCTCAGTTCCTGTGAGGTGCTGTCCACTAGCGAATCGGAGTCGGAAACCCGCTCCCCACGACTACTCAGTCCCGAACAGCAACAACAGCAGCAGCAACAACAACAACAACAACAGCAACAACAAATTATTACTGGACAGATCGCCGGCACTGCTGGTAACACTTTCATCCTTCCACAAGCCACGTCGCAACCGCAAACGATAACCACCGATATCTACGGAAACACGACGGGCTACCTTACCGGTCCGACGCAGGCCACCGGTCATCCGCAGACTATTTCCGTGTTGCAAACCGGACAAACGATCAACCTGAACGGCAACCAAGCGATCCTCTCAAACCTTCCAACGTCGATGCCGATCACGATCAATCAGCTATCGTCTGGTGGCATTCCCATTCAGACATCGGCCACGGGAGCTCAGCAAATTCCACTGCAGGGAACGCTTCAGGCCGGTTCCGTAGGGCTGCAAAACTTGGGAGGAAACATGATCATTTCCACTCCCACGGGTCAAGGACAGATCTTTGCGACGACGAATCAATTTTCGAATGCCGCTTTCCAACCACAGGCTCAGCAGCAACAGCAACCGCAGCAGCAGCACGTGTTGCAGGACAACAGCGGGCAGCAGTACGTGCAGAATAAGCAGCGCTTTATTCAACCCGCACCTACCGCGTCATCGATCACGCTGCCTCACAGTCTCGGTTCCGGCACGGCCCCATTAACAACGACCACACTCAGCACAGCCCAGGCGCTTGGAGGTGTGTTTTCGCACCAACAACCGCAGATCATCTCGATTGGTCCGAACGGACAGCCACAGCTGATGACGATTGCAACGCCCCAACAGCAGCAGACGATCCTGCAAGGTGGTGGTACCCAGACGATGGCAATACCACAGACTGCGAAGAAAATCGTCTATACAACAGCTTCGCCCAAGAAGCATCAGGTTGTCACGAAGCTTACACATCAACCGCAACAGCAAACTCAACAAGGTGGTCTCAAGTCGAAGCGAACGATCACAACAAACGGCATCTCGAAGCCAGGCATGCAGATCAAAACGAAACAACCGCATCAACATGCCGAGCAAACGATGACGATCCATCCAACAACGACCATGATAGGAGGCCAACCAGCCACACAAATGCAGGCAACGCTGACTACACCCCAGCCACAACAGCAGCAGCAGCAGATACAGCTGATCAACACGTCGTATCCACTGATACGATCGGCAACAGCACCGACGGCACCGCAGCAGGCACCCGGGAATATCATCTTCCAAACGCAATCACCCGCTAACCAGCCGATTCTGGTCCAGCAGGTCGGTGGTAACCAGATCTCGTACCTCACAGATCAGGGTGCCCTGGCCACGACTCACAGTCCGCTGCAGTACCAGCTGGCACCGGCGAATGTACTCACGCAAAACGGATTTGCCATGGCAACGACTGGAGCGGACGCTGGAACACTAGCAGCTGCTACGACCAACAACATTCTCATCCCGAACGGTGCCGGAGGATACTCGCTCATTCCGGCCGGAGCGTTACAGATCGCCACCCAACCCCAGGTGATCGGTACGATCGTGCAACCGCAGGCGGCTACCATCCAGTGTGGCATGATGGCCACGGAACAGATGGTGTTGGGTGCTACGGCGGCCAGTGCTGCCACCGCTCAACCGACGCTCGAGATGATGGTCACGGATCCGGCATCGGGTTGCATGTACCTTACCAGCCCATCGATGTACTACGGTCTGGAGACTATCGTGCAGAACACGGTCATGTCCTCGCAGCAGTTCGTGTCTGCGACAGCGATGCAGGGCGTTTTGAGCCAGAACTCCAGCTTCTCCGCCACCACGACGCAAGTGTTTGCGGCCAGCAAAATCGAGCCAATCGTTGAAATGCCCACCGGATATGTGGTGCTGAACAACGACGGAAGCGGACAACCGATGCAGATCGGCAACTCGGCGGCAAACGGCACGAATGTCGTCTCGCAAACGTCCACACCGGTTCAGATCCAAACGCCAACAAGTATCGGAACCGCCGGCGGCCAGAGCGTATTCCAGCAGGCCCAACTTCAGCCAACCGCAGTTGTTTCCTCCTCGACAGGAACTCCACTCCCAAGCACAATTTCGACGGCACATCAATCGATCGCTTCGCTGCAACAGCAGCAGCCACAACAGCAACAACTCTGGAAGATCGCGACATCTTCCCCGTCCACGATCAGCATCCAACCGAGCACAAGCGGAACGTCGACGAGCTCATCGAACACCGCCACGTCGATTGTAACGCCGTTGAAACCGTCGATGAAAACCATCATCCCGAAGGCGCAACCCCAGCTGGTGAACAAAGTGATGCCCAACACGGCCATGAAGGTCCTCAACACCGGCACGGACCAGTTGACGAACAACGCCGGTGTGATGTCGGCTGGCCAACACCTAAAATCATCTACCGTCAGTATGCAATCGATGGTGTCCTCGTCGGTCTACACGACGGCCACGGCCATTACGACGTCCACGAAGGTTTCAAACGTGATCAAACCGATCACCAAAACGACAAACTACAGCAAGCCGAAGATTGTGGCAAAACCCGTGAAGCAGAAGGTACCATCCTCGCTGCTTTCACCTCCATCGTCTACACCACCACCGACGTCGAACTATTTGCTATCGCAGCCGCAGTCGCAACCGTTGATGATTTCAACTGGACCGCTAACAGCACAACCGATACAGCAGCAACAGCCACAACTGCAGCTTCAGAACAGCATCACGCTAGTTCCGGCCAGCGGTACCAATGTACCGATCAATCAGCCCGCACAGCTGGTACCGATCAAACCAAGTGTTAATGCGGGCAGCATACAAACGATCGCCGGCAACCAGCTTACCGTGAGTGCGATCAAGCAACCACCGATCGTGGTGGAGAAGCTCGCCCAGCCATCTCAGCAACTGCAGGCACCGGTGACATCTGTCGCTTCCGGCGCGACAACTCTAAACAATGGCATCGGTCTCAGCAACGGCCAAATGATGATCCTTCAGGCGAACAGTGCACCTCTCAAGAAGCCGGTTCAGATGACGGCACAGACGGCGTTGAAAAAGCCGAAACCAATCGGCTCGCTCGGACACAACCAACCACAACTGATCAGCTACACCACGTCGCAAGGACAGCAACAATTGCAACTTCCGCAGCAACAACAACAGATTGTGACACAGCCACAAAACCAGCAGCAAGCGTACCCACCGCTGCTGAACGTTGCATCATCACAACAGCAGTTGACGGGTCTTTCTCAGCCACAGCAACAACTGCTGCCATCGCAACCGATTGGCATGCCGCAAGGAAAGGGTTCGTTGACGAAAAAACCATCGAACACGGGACAAATCTCACTGTCGCTGGCGAACGGTGGTACACCCAACTGTAGTATCAGTGGAGGACCAGCACCTGTGTCGATGCCGGCATCCACAATCACGATCACACCGTCCCAACCGGCCAGCATAACGCTCCCGACAGCTCCGTACCCGATGCCACTGTACTCTAACATTCCCACCAACGTGGTGAATCCGATACAGCAGCAATCCAACCCGAGCACGATATCGACGACTGGTGTTAACAACTCATCCACGGTTCAGAACCGCCCAACTAACCGCGTGCTCCCGATGCAGGCATCCGTACTGCAGCAGAAGAACACCGAGGAGTCACAGACACCAACTCCACCACCGTTAAAGATGCTCCAGCAGCAGTGTTCGGAAAAGCTGGACGAGTTCTCGATCATACCAAGCCACCAGGTGGCTTCCCCGTTCGGAGTATCCACACCGAGCTCATCACCGAACGACGTAGACAGGATGATGAAGATGCCGCCTAGTGAGAAACTTCTCTCGCCAGACAAGGGCACCGATCGTCTCGAGATCGAGATCAAGCCCATCGAAATAACACCCCTCACGTCGGCCATGATGACGCCGACCACAACGAATGGAAGCTGCACACCATCGCCACTTCCGGCGCCGACACTACCGCATGCATCCCCACCGGCGCAGTCTCCGATGATGATGGAGGTTGATCACCATCAGCTCCAGCCAGCTCAGCAGCAGATGACGGCTCCGAGCTACCAGTTCAGCTTGAGCTTCGACGGCAACGGAACACTCATCCCGCTCGGAAGCGGTCCGCTCGATGTGCAGCAGAACTCGTCGATGGCGGCGATGGCAGCACAGATCGAGATCAAGCCCATCCTTCCGTCGGCGACCGGTGAGAATGGTGAGATGCGGTCACTGTCCCGCGACAGCATCGAGTCGGCCGAACGGGATGCGGAAACCCAGCGTATCGATGAGCTGAAGCATTCGCTCGAGGCGGAAACGCAGGAAATGTTGGCCGAGGGACACGAGATGACGATGTGTGGGGACAGCGCAACGGGAAGTAGTGGAGCCGCCTCGCCCAGCCTGAACGATGGTGAATCGGATTCGCCGGAAATAAAGGATAAAATTTCCGAAATCCTCGATAATCTCGAGCAGCAGACAAATCAGGATGCGGATATGGACGGTACCGGTGAGATGAGGATTGACGCGTACGAGGAGCTGCACCAAGCGGCTAAGGACATCGTCACGGAACAACAGCACAATCATCATCACCAGCATCATCGTGTGCTCGAAACCGTAAGCGACTGTGCGGCCGAAACCGAGCGGCTTGTGGCGGAATTGCGTGAGGAGTTCCACTCCGCAGCGTCATCTCCGTCGCTCGGAACCACTGCGTCCACGATTCCGATGATGGTGCAGGCTCAGGATTCACAAAGTCTCGCCAACCAGCGATCGCTCCTGGCGATGTCGGACTCCATGTTCGACGCGAAAAAGCAAGAGGAAATCCCACGGAACATCTGTTTCGCGGACACCAATCGATCGAACTACTCCAGCACCTCGAATGGGCTGGACATTGACAACGCCCTGCTGCAGGATGGCGATACGGAGAGTGTCCTCTTTGGCAAGATTCGCCAACCCGAACCATCGCCACTGTCACAGCCTTCACCTTCATCGCACCATCTCCACCAGCACCTGCAGCTGGACGAAGAGCTGCAGCAGTTCACCGCGCAACCAGTACCACTTTCACTCCCGAAAGCTCCACCGGTACCGCGCTCTACCAGCCCGAAGCTGCTGTACGAAATCCAATCGCAGGACGGATTCACGTACAAGTCCACCTCGATCACGGAGATCTGGGACAAGCTGTTCGAGGCGGTACAGATCGCACGTCGTGCCCACGGTCTCAACGCACTGCCCGAGGGTCAGCTGAAGGAGATGGCCGGTGTGCAGATGCTCGGACTGAAGACGAACGCCATCCGGTATCTGCTCGAGCAGCTGCCGGGTGTTGAGAAGTGCACGCAGTACAGCCCACTGTACCACAAGAAGCAACCCGGTTCGGGTGGTCCCGGTGCCGGAGGAATGGCCGGTGGCAACGGAATCGGTGCGAATGGTGGACCCTTTTGTTCGCTCGGTGCGTCCGGATATCCGGACTACTTCGAGGATCTGCAGGAGAACGCGTACGGTACGGCACGTTGCGAACCGTACAGTTCGCGCTCCGAGTACGACATGTTCAGTTGGTTGGCGTCGCGGCATCGCAAACAACCGATGCCGATCGTTGCTCAAAACATCGACGACACGATCATTCCACGGTGAGTTTGCTAGAAAACGATCGCGAAAGATTTTCCCAGATCTAATATATGCGTTCCATATTTTTTGTTGCTTTCCAGCCGAGGCAGTGGCAGCAACCTTCCCATGGCAATGCGTTACCGTACGCTGAAGGAATCGTCCAAGGAATCAGTCGGCGTGTATCGATCACACATTCACGGCCGTGGATTGTTCTGCAACCGCGACATCGAAGCAGGTATTGTACTCGTTTTCCTTCAACTATCTCCTGGACAGCTCCTTAAGGACAACACATTAATGTACATCTCTTTTTGATCCTTTTCCTACAGGTGAAATGGTTATCGAGTACGCTGGTGAGCTGATCCGCTCGACACTGACGGACAAGCGCGAACGGTACTACGACAGCCGCGGTATCGGTTGCTACATGTTCAAGATTGATGAGAACTTTGTCGTCGACGCGACGATGCGTGGTAACGCGGCCCGATTCATCAATCACTCGTGTGAGGTAAGTGGAATGATCCTTGGTCAAGGATTCACCAGTCGGTTTGGCGAGATCAGTGCGTAATCGATGTTCTTTTCGTTCTTTTTTTCCGCAGCCCAACTGCTACTCAAAGGTCGTCGATATTCTTGGCCACAAGCACATCATCATCTTCGCCCTGCGGCGTATCGTCCAAGGCGAAGAGCTGACCTACGACTACAAGTTCCCGTTCGAGGACGTAAAAATTCCGTGCTCGTGCGGCTCGAAGAAATGCCGCAAGTACCTCAACTAACACCCAGCGATAGCGCCCAGTGCACGTGTGCATCCTGCAGCCCCAATGGTGTGCCAGCCAGCCAGCCAGAGTGTGTGAGGCGAATGAATCCCAGTTTCAACGTTAAAATCAAATCATACGAAAAAAAAGCTCAGAAAGGCCTGAGCCTTCGCGAGTTTTCCGCTACAACTAAACTAAGAGCGTGTAAAGCTGTACATAAAAGTGTGTTTAGGCAATGGATGAAGTCCGATCCGTGCGTAGAACCATGTTCCATATCTCGTTTCCAGTTATTATTAGCCATAACAGGGAGGGCGGAAAAGTACGCGATATAGATGTAAATGAATGTGTAAATGTACGCGTTGTGTGCCAGATAAAAGCAACGATAGACGTGGTATCATCGGTAGATGATAGACAGGCAAATTGTATTTGTAACGTATCCTCGAGAAGATCCATTTGTAATGTATCCCGAGAGGGCGTGACGTGGAACGTAACACTTTACGGTAGCGGCAGCTGCGTTACCTCAAGAGATTAGGTGTAAATACTTTTACTTCGTTACTGTGTTAGTTCTAGTGGTTAACCATGCCTAACCTAGTAATCGCTCGTTCTAACCATACTGTACCATATGCAGCATGTATGCACGGCTCGTTGTGTCTTTGTGTGTGTGTGTACGTGTGACTTTGTGTGCAAACTAGCGTTAAGTAATTTATATCTGGAAGGTAGCGTAAGGAAATGTTTTAAACGTTTTGCGGGAGCAATATTTGCTTCCACTTCTAGCGTCACCACATTCGTGCATACTAAAGAAACGGAAAAGCCACCGTGTATGCTAGATTTACTGTGTGCTCTATCTCTCTTATCTATGCGAAGGCGCGTTCTATTACGCGAATCGGAGGCGAACGGGAAGGTGGCATCGTTTCACCGATTTCTTAGATGACTACTAAGCCCCTCCGCACGTTACCCTCTTCCACGATAAGCTCTTTTATGT
Organism: Anopheles nili; assembly: GCF_943737925.1. Taxonomy (NCBI): domain Eukaryota; kingdom Metazoa; phylum Arthropoda; class Insecta; order Diptera; family Culicidae; genus Anopheles; species Anopheles nili. The sequence continues at coordinate 15,972,368 of NC_071291.1, forward strand.
CTTTGACAGTCTTTTAAACTTGGCACCACCGGTGGATGGCCGTTGCAAATTTTAAACAACCACGACCGCCCGGAACTAAGTGTATCGGTGTCTATCCACGGTTCTAAAAACCCGTGTGTTACTCCATAGTGAATGCTCAAAACATTAGTCAAGAAGTAACTCTTACATAGCATGGACAGTAGTAACCATTTGCTTGCATTAAGAGACACGTTTCACGGTTATCGATATTTGTGTACAAACAAAAATACAACCGAGCAAAACAAGTAGCGGTAATAGTTGTAATGTTCATTATCCTTGGGAACGTAAGCGAGTGAAAGTATCGAATGACAATAGGCAGCCAACCCGAACAGACACCCGCTGAACATAGATGCACAATTTAGCTAAAACTGACGTTCGAAACATAGACGGCTCTCCCACGGTGGTAGCAAACGATGTCACATTTTAACTGCGAACAATCCATCACAGAGAGTTTACATTACAATTTTAAGCGGCACCCTCATCGTTCTGTGGATGCCCGACCAGAACCAGCAACTCTTTTATCGGAAGCATAAAACTAGATCATCACACGAAGCTACTGCTGTTATAGCAGAACCATGGCACGTGGTGGAGCGTCCGATCAGCTGGATTAAATGTCCCCATGGGTTGTACTCTACCACCGTGTCGTGTGCGCACCACGCATCCTTAAACTGATCTTGCCATTTCGTTGTGAAACAAATGAACCTAGTAAGCTATATTCGTAAGAAACCCCGTCAGGGTGCGATGAAAAGGCGAGAGTAAAGTAAAAACCAACGCATGATCTAAAAAGTTTCTGTAGTGACAGAAACGACCAGAGTCAAAGTTACGGTGCATGTGTAACGAATCGCAATCAGTTGCAGTTACCGGCAATAGAGATGACATTAATATCGCGTGTTAATGTTACTAACGTTATCCCCTGTTATTTTCGCACGGCCCGGAGAGAGAGTGAGTGATGATTGGCACAACGGATCGTAGGACTGGCAGGGTTATAGGTTTATCAGGACGCTTAACGCCCAAAACTAACGCCAATTCATCGGCAGTTCCCAGTAAAACCTGGAGTTCGTTTCATCGAGGTACCATCTCAAACGGCTCTTGAACACCCCGGCACAAGTTTTAAAAAGCTACGGTTTCGAAGCCAATATCGAAGCAAAACGCGCGCGCGCGCGCAGAAACACCATGCAACGGCATTTTAGGAGGATCGTCCTCATGATGTTGAGTTTGAACTTTTAGCGAAAGTCGATCAGAGGGTTCCTAGCGCAACCGGTGAACGAACGAACACGGAGGAAAAGGATCAAAAAACATACACAGCAGATCAGATCGAAAGGGGAGGAATAGTGGGAATAATAAGGGCAAATAATAAGCAACAGGCAACAATGGTGAAAGTGAAAACAAATGTGATACTAACGGGAAAAGAAACTAATGAGGAAAGTAAATTAATTTAATCTTAGTATAGGCTCAGATAGAAAACGCGCGATCGCAAAGGGGGACAATGCAGACAAGCCCGATAGGCCTCCGGTGAGGGAGTAATCGTAGGGACAACGAAAGGATCGATCTGCTTTATGCGGAGAATCAATGAGAGAAAGGATGTAGAGGGCATAGAAAGCAAAGTGGCACCGAATGGCAGCGATCGCTAATAAAAAGAAACGCGTGAAAACACAGTTTACAGTTGATCGGTTGCGTGGGGCCATTTTCGCGACTTTTCTCTGTCTCTCTCTCTCTCTTGCTCACAGTCAGCTTTCCAGTGTTTTCCGAGGGCACAGTCCCCTCGGAAGTACTCAGTGATTAGGATCTTCATATTTTGTTTCGATTTCTGAATTATGTTCCATGCGCGACATCACACGCAGCTCAGTTTCGCTCTGAGGCGCTCCTTTTTCCTATGTTCTGCTACGTTCAAAACTCCATAGATTAGACGACAAAAGGGCGAAGGACCCTTCGGTCTCCCGCGCGGGAAAAACAAACAAACACAAAAAGCGATCGACGAGAAATAGCAAATAATAGTCCCAGGGGCATGTGTACCGTGTAAGTTTAAGTTTGAATAATCTTTTCTTTCAAAGTATTATTATACGTTGGGATAAATAAAATATATGAAATGAATTACCGAAATACTGTGTTTAAATCATGCGAGACGGCTTTCGCCGGTTCGGCAAAATGATGACAAAAAAGCAAAATCAACGTCGTTAACGTGTCCCCTTTTTCGTTCGATCCGGCTCGAATCGGCAAAACGCGTCTCAAAATCGAGATTTGTAACAGGAGCGCAAACCCTTCAAAACGTGCCCGGCGAGGCCCGGAGAAAGAGATGGCACGAGCGAAAAATTTCGAACCGGCACATGCAGCCTCCACGATGTCATGCGCTCCTGTTACTTTTGGTGGATTTTTCGATCGCAAATCGATCGATGGAGTGCGTTTAGTGGGTTCTCTGCGTGACGTCATTTTCAGTTTTTTTATTTTTAATTATTTATTTTTTAAAATTCAGCTGGAGTGCGTTTAGTGGGTTCTCTCTGTGACGTCATTTTCATTTTTATATTTTTAACATAATATTTTAAAAAATCCAAAATTGGAGTGCGTTTAGTGGGTTCTTTCTGTGACGTCATTATGTTTTTTATTTCTTTCAACGTGATATTTTAAATGTAAAAAAATATACAAACCTGGAGTGCGTTTAGTGGATTCTTTCGATTTTCAATTTCTTTCAATGTAATATTTTAAATAAAAATTAAACAAAATTGGAGTGCGTTTAGTGGGTTCGTTTTAAAACGTCAATTTATTTTTTCAGTTTTTTATATTTTTTATAAATGTAAAATACTACAATTGGAGTGCGTTTAGTGGGTTCTGTCTGTGACATCATTTTAATTTTTTAACAACTTTTAAAGTGTGGTCAATCTTTTACATTGCAAAAAAAGGGCAAAAATTGCATTTTTTTTTCTCTGCCAATTGGATGTATTTTTGTGCAGCAAAGTTTTTTGAAACGGCCTATGTAATATTCCTCGCAAAATTACAATGCATAGAAGGCAGCCCTTTGTTGACGTTTATGTTGTCAAAGAAGATGTATGTACGTTCGTGTCTATGCGTGAGAGCGCAACTGTTTTGGACGGTATCGTTATTTGCGAGAATTTACATCATTTTTGAATAGAAATATAGTTTTTTTCGTTCGTTTTTCCCATCGCAGCTGGAGAGATAAAATTAAACAAAAATCTGTGGCATGCCGCTTCTTCGATTGGTGTCGAAATCACGCTCTACGGCACCATAAAAGGACACCCCTTTTGCCTTAGAAACCGGGTCACGGAAATTCGCAAACGTTTCTTGGACGAACCAGTATGGCTAAAGTTAAAGACTCACTTAGGGTAAGTGCAAAGCGCACGTGAGTACAAAGTCCAATCATCATGCTCGCATCATCTGCTAAACCTCCCCGTTGCTGATTGTAGATAATCGAACAGGCCCTGAACACCTTCCGTGCCGAGGAGATGTTCTTGTCTTTCAACGGTGGCAAAGACTGTACGGTGCTGTTAGACCTCATTCACAATTCAAACCTGAAGGATGCGAAACGAATAAAATGCATCTACGTCCGTCCCCGGAAGCCGTTCGACGAGATCGAAGAGTTTGTGGAGCTGTGTAGGGATCATTACGGCATCACGATATCGACCATCGATGGCGGTATCAAGGCGGCCCTTGAGCTCATCTGCAAGCAGGACCAGCAGATTAAAGCCTGCATCATGGGCTCCCGGCGGTCCGATCCGTACTGTGAGCGATTGGCGTCCTTTCAGGTAGCCCACCAGTTGTTCGATTCAAGCCAATGATTGCGTCATCCCAGCTTCGTTCTTGTCTCTGCCTTACAGCAAACAGACCCAGGATGGCCAGAATTGATGCGCATCAATCCGCTGCTCGAGTGGACGTGCGAAGACATTTGGAGTTACATCCGTGACAATAACGTACCGTACTGTTCGCTGTACGACCGAGGGTAACTATATCTCTAACCGACACCAGTTAAATCGAACTAAGCGCATTTCTTATATCTATTCCTTCGAATTTTAGCTACACCTCGATAGGTGATCAATCAAACACGATTCCAAACCCCCACCTTAAGGTTGAAATGGCCAACGGTGACGTGACTTACCTGCCGGCGTTTAACCTCCGAGATGCGGATAAGTACGAAAGGGCTGGGCGGCTTTAGCAGTGTTCCTGGTGCCTTCTACCGCTCCGTTCCTTGCGCATTAGCATCGCGGGAGATTCCGGTAACACTTCGTAAGACGTTCCTCGTGATGGTGATGCTGATGCTACCGTACCTTTCGGATGACTGGCGGTCGGGTGGTTGCCTAGCAACGATACTTTAATTTAACTTGCGTCCCGCCAACGCACGTGCACGCACGCTGACATCGGCACGAACGCTGCTGGCGTGGGTTCGTGTTTTCGTTTTAAAAACTAGCACAAGTTACTTTATTTTTGTCGAAGAACTGTTTTTTTTTCTGAATTTCACTTGTACGTCTGATGAACTTATGCGAGGAAGGAAAGAAAAGAAATGGGTCAGGATGAGGGAGAAATGAAGAATAACCTACTTTCTTTGTACATTGTTGGAGAGGAACGCCAACGGCCCTTTCATGCACTTGTTGGCGTAGTGACCTTTGATACCACATCGGAAGCACCTGTAAATCAACAGAGGAAGCACCCGTTAGTAATAGCAGAAAGGGGAGAAATAATAACTGTGTCTGGTGGTTGCGCACGTACGTGATTTCCTCCAACGGTCGCGGTGGTGGTTTTTGAGGCATAAAGGTTGCTGCTCCTCCCTCCTCTCCTCCGGCATTATTCGCTCCTTCCTGATGAATCCGGTGCTTGTAGTAACCGAGAGCACGATACTTGGCGTCCTCCATGCGTTGTGTCGCTTCCCGTTGCTGGAAAAAGGTCACACGATAAGTTGATACGGTTTACCCTGTGGCAGCACCTCGACTACTCACCTCTTGAGGCATTTTAGGACAATAGGATGCCTTGTGGCCCACTTCTCCACAGTAGTGGCAGGTAGTGGGACGTTTTGGCGTTTGATCCTTAATCTCTGGAGGAGGTGGTAGCTCGAACCGTGGATGCATGTACTTGCATTCCGGTCCGTCAGGGCAGAATCCGGCCAGATAGTTGTTACACAGCACTCGCCGGACGTGCCGGTGCCGGCAGTTGGGACCGTGTCTGCAAAATCCGCGATCGTACCATGGACAATCCTTGATTTTGCTCTCCGGATCGATGTGCAGAAAGGGACATTCCTTGTTGTGGCAGGCATTGAATCGCGAGTAGAAATAGCACTCCGGCATCTTGGTCATGTCGTACTCGTGCAGGAACTCGCATTGGTCGCCTTTTTTACACAAACCGCGCAGCCAATGTTTACACACGATCGTTCGATCACCGCGGATGTGTCGAAACGGGCACGCATTGCCTTTTTTACATTCCGTCCCGTCGGAGGCGTTGAAAAATAAGCACACAGCCGAGGTGGATTCTGTCGAAAGCACACAAGCAATGAGCATTATTTCCACAAGATCTAACCAGTAAGCGGTGCTGACTCTTATTTTTCATCATACTTACTATCCATGCCGGGGAAAGGCAGCGGAAGGGCTCCATACTGTTCGTTTAGATCTTTCTCTATCTTAAATGTCCAAGTATCGACGTTCGCTATGAGTAGATCCATCGCTTAATGCGGTGCAGGCTACTGCCGATGCCGGTTCTCAAACTTTGAGCTGCCCGCCGAATTCGACCACTGTATCACAGATTGCACGAACTGATATCGATGGAAAAGACCATTTAAAGCCACCGCACTGATTTGTCTACGAATTTGAGCAAAGAAACCGGTAACTTTACATTGTTTACCGACACGAGAATCTTCTGCACGCACCCTTGTTTACCCTTTGCTTCTTCTTATTCTGAGAGTTTTTACTGCGAACGGACTGGAAGAAATCCGGCTTTTTTGGCACTTTCCGGCCTTTTACCTTATTCAATGTGAATCGAAGTTCTCTATTGCTCATTGACCGGCAAATTCACTCTCGAAACTATCGATGGCTCGAAACTATCTATGCTAGCTTGTGAGTTGACAGTTTAGTGTGCAGTTCCTTCGCTTCAAGCTTGTTCTCTCTAGTGCGTTGATAATATCCTTCTGTTAGACCTATTAAGCTATCACACAAATTGCCTTGATCTGTTCTTGGGTCGTTTATCGCTTATCTTTGTTTATGCGTTAGTATTAAATCCAATTCCATGCCTAAAACCACTAAAAATGCCGAATAGATACCCGACCGAAACAACCATGCACACACGAACTCTTTCTGACACTTTTGACGTTACTGTCATACTTCGACTCTTCGAACGTGTGACAAATCCGAAACCCTACAACAGCAAAATATATTTTAAACGAAAACCTTTCAAATATCCCTCTCAAATCAATGCAGGCAAAGGTATACAAATAAATAAATACTCCATTTTTAGAATAATTTAACATTCAAGAAAGCTATTGAAGAGAAAAAAAGATCAGACGATGATCATTAAAATCTGATCTAGAGATCGCGTAGAGTAAGTGTACTGTGGTAAAACGCTTCATTTCGGCTCTTGACACGCTTCATCAAAAACTGTGGTAAAATTGTTGAGCTGTTGCCTTTCCAGCACGAATCAAAACCAACAAATTGTATGACTTTCATTTTGTACATCGAGTTTGCTGTTGAACATCACCCAATCCCCTGTCAAAGACTACAATTTAAAATACATTGTCTTTAGATTACATAAAGACATGCAAACAAGCGATCTTTGTAAGCAGTTTCCCATCGAGTTACAAAGCGTTTCACGGTTGGCGCGTATTTTGAGGTCAACGTGCATAATTAATACTTTTCAAGCTCTTCGTTCCCACGATCTACTTTCTCCGCCTCACTACCATTGACCGGTTTTGGGCTGTGGAATAAATTTCATTCAATCACGATTATTGAGCTCAATGTATTTTTGAATTTCAAAGCATACAGTTTCTCAGTAATAGCTAACCACTAAGTAATTGATTGTTTTTTAGGGTCCATTACACTATTTCGAACAGTATCAGATAAATCAATGCAAACAGTACACCAGCCGTGGTTAAAAGTCGTAATTTAAAACATACAATTTATTCAATGAAAAGGTTGTGTTCCCGCGTGTTTCGTTATGTTGTTCTTGTTTTTTGTTCGTCCTCTTTCGTCTTGTTCTACTTAATATTTTTATACAAGAGTATTTCGAAGGGATTTTAATATGAGCTAAGCCTTAAACTAAACAACGATGCCTAATGCTCCTCACTGTCCGTGTCACTTTTGTCTGCGAAAGAGAAGAAACAACAATTGCCAAGGTTAGTTGAGAACGTCCTGGAAAAATCCTTTCGCGTTGTGCGAGAGAAGCACGAGGCGGCTTACCTTTTTTACCGGTATAAGCGTGACGTTTTAGCCGATCGTATAGATCGTCCTTCGTACCGTACAACGATGCATTAGATCGAGCCAACGAATTAAGCTTTCCGTTGGCACCTTGAACTCCGATGAATTGATCTGCGAGTGGTGAAAGGAATCGAGCCCCTTAGTAATTCGCCTCATCACAATGCCTCACATTTGAAACTCAACTTACCATCTTTAAGATACGTCTCATTGTAGAAGTTGGGCATCTCCCAACCGTCCTCCTCGTCGTCATAATAATGCGCGTAAGTGCTGTGGTGCGACGGAGCAATACTCTCGGCATATGGCGTGTGAGCTCCGTAGTAGAAGTTAACCTGCGATCCCGTCTGATCCGCAGCTGGTGAGATGATCTTCTTCGGGTCCCGTTTGCGGTTGGCTCTGCGAAGGACGATAGGACACATGGTTAGTACACGTCGCACAGGATCACCTGACGGGATCTACTTACCGGGCGCATATCATCCAGATGAGCAGCACGATGAGTATGATGAAGATAACGGTGGCTGCTACGCCACCGGCGATGTACGCGAACTCAGACCGCTCCGTACACTTCGTACCAGTAAACGATCCCTTGCATCTACAGGACGGCATACCCTTGGCATCCTTGACGCAGTGACCAGAGTTCTCGCAGAAACCATTGCACATGTCTGGAAGGAAACAAGGAAAACATACAACAGATGCATTAAACTCAACCGCACCAAAGCAAAGAGGATCATGAACTAGGATGCTTACCCGAACACTCCATTCCCGTGCCATTGAAGCCTGGCTTGCACTCGCACTTGAAATCGGACGTCTCTGGGATCAGTATGCAGAACGCATTAGGGTCGCAACGTGGCGAACCATCCTGCACGTCTTCGCACGGGTTGATGCACTCATTTTTGTTATTCTACATCAGAAAGAAACATAATATGTAAAGGAACTTCTAACCTACGTTGAAAGGTATTTCAAACTTACCGCTGCCGTGCTTCGAGTGGTGTGGTTTGGTGGACACGGAATGCACGAAGTTTGCTGGAACTCAGCTTGATAGAAGCCCTTGCGGCATTCGACACACACGTTCAACGTGCCATTGAGGTAGGTACCAGGTGAACAGACCGGCAACGAGCACTCCTCGACGCTGGACGAGCCCAGCTTAGCCGTCGTACGGCCATTCTGACACGCAAGACACGACGAATGAACGCCCTGTTTGCGGTAAGTGCCACGTGGACACGGCTCACATTTGCCTTCCAGGCCAAGCTGCATACCGGAATTACACTCGTCCCGACACTCGCTACGGCTTGTCGCCTCAGCCGTTCGCGTCGTCTGTCCTAAGCCGCAGTTCTCGCAGGAGAACGATCCTTCGTTGGGCTGGTAGTAACCAAAACCGCACGGTTGGCAAAGCCCGGTAACCGAGTCCAGGTATTTACCGGCAGCACATCGTTCTATAAGAGTGTCGAAGAATCCCACATTAGAGCGCACGTTGGCACGAGTCAACGAGAAACACTTACCTTTGCATTCGACGGCTGATCTAGCGCCAACGAGTGCCGTCACACCCGCACGACCGGCAATATTCGGGCAGCTCTTGCACTGCAACTGACCGATCTCGGGCTGGTACGATCCTTCTGGACAAGGCAGACACGCCTTGCTGGTCGAGTTGTAGAATGTTCCTACAGCGCATGGTACGCAGTCCGGTTCGACCACGACCTGTCCCGGTGGGCAAGCGTACTCCGTGATGAGGTTTAGCGACGCCGCATCTCCAAACGTGTTCGGCAGGATGTCCTGCACCGCGAACTGGTTGTCCTCCAGGATGAGCTTCTCCAGCAGGCTCAGTGTGCTGACTCGCTGTCCGTTTGAGTTGCTGACGATCTCACTGTTGCAGAAAGAGACAGAGAAAAGTGTTTTTTTTTATGGTGAGACGGCTATTCATAGTCTTCAACACCCTGACGTTGGTACCTCTTGATTGGGATGGTTGCATTGACGGCGTATGCGCTCTCGGGATTTGGAGAAACCTGCAACACGGCTGCCTGACGCTTCACGATGTTCGGATGCCGGTTCTTGTTGCACTGGACATCAATCTCGACGTTACGACATTCGCGCGAGCCCTCCATCGAGTACGAGCACAGGTTCCAGTCGCGATTGAGTGCATTGATCGCCATCTTGATGCGTTGTCGCAGCACTCCCTGGCCAGCCTCGTTACACAACACGTCCGATGGGAACTGCATCTGGATGCGAACCAGCCGTTGGGCTGGTTTCGTTGGCGAGCAAGACGGATAGACGAGTGGCACGTTCGGTTGGGCAGTTGGCCTCCAGAAGCCCTCAGTACCGCAGGTGTAGAACCTCGGAACAACCTGCGAGAACTTCATGCCAGAGTTGCACGCGATCTCGCACACTTTGAACTGCCCTCCTGCGCCCCAATCCTTACAGCTTTGTGACCCACCGAGAGGATCAGCCAGTGCTGGACAAAAATCGGCCACGATCGTCACCGTAAAGCTGCAAGCGGCAGTGTTGCCAGCGGCATCGTACGCCAGGTACATGACCTCGTAGATACCCCACAGTAGCGTTTCGCCTGATCGGTGGCCGTTCCTTTCGACGATCTTCGAGATACCGATGTTGTCCGTGAATCGTGGTTCTTCCCAGTTCACCACTGTCGAGCCGTTCTTCGCCTCAATCCACAGGTCCGATGGGCAGTACTCGATCTGGGGCGGTTCACGATCCACCTGGAGTTGTTGGCAGTTCGGACCAGCATATCCAGGGCGGCATTTCCGTTGACCACAAGTTGACGGGACCGATCGTTGCACTCCACCGAGCGTCTGCTCGTATCCGGCCCAATTTAACACGAGGTTTTTGTACAAAACCGGTTCACTGCGGCAATCGCGCACCTGCTTCTGGATCTCGTTCGTTACGTCTAGCGCGCGGCTCCAGATCTGCACCTTTGTCAGCTTACCCTGGAAGCCGAGGTCACTGTACGCTTCCTTTCGGTTGCCGTCCATCAGCGGAGCACCCAGCACTGGCCAACAGCTAGAGAAAGGACACGTGAAAGAAAGAACGCAAACCCATCAATATTTCGGCTCTAAAACTCGATCACAAGAGGGAGCTATTCGAACGTTTTACTTACTACTTGGGCAGGGCTTGGTTCAAGCCGTACTCCGCCTTGCTGGCGATGAAGCCTTCAGTGATAAGCATGAGCTGTCCCGTTTTTCCGTTCCACACTACGGCGATGTGGTGCCACTGTCCATCGTTGATGGTGCTGTACTCCTTGAATGGCAGGAACACGTCCTGCAGATCCTCGAAGAACGACACCTGAACGCCGCTCGAGTGGGCCTGCAACATTGTCCTGCGTTTCGTGATCACGTTCGGTGCGCTGTGGAAGAAAAGGCAGAGAATGAGAATTCAGCTTCTGTCGCGAATTTTGAACCCCGTACACCAAGAGGTGCTACGTACTTTGCGGAATATAGCGTGATGAAGATACCCGTGTCATCTTTCTGCGCAAACTGTACCCACATGGCCACCGTAAGGCTGTCAGAGGCGGTCGTGTAGAATGGAACCACCTGCGAGGCGGACGAGTGATAGGGATCGCTGAAGTACAGATCGTAGTCGATTTGTACCGCTGTGGAAGATCACGAATTATTAGAGACATACGAACAGAGCTAAAGGTACAGTACAGGATTCGTCGACAACACTTACACTTGCGACAATCATCTCCAGTCAGGTTGAACGGACACTGGCAGTAGAAGTCGTTGTTCAGATCCACGCAAACGGCACCCGGTGGGCAGGAGTTATCCTTACAGTCCACCTGATCATGTTCGCAGTTCCGTCCAGTGTATCCCGGTGGGCAAACGCATTGATACCCAGCACCCCGATCAACACAAGTCGCTCCGTTCTGGCACGTACCAGCCTCACAAGCGTCGAACTCGTACTGACATCCAACACCCGTGAAATCCATCGAGCACGAGCAGTTCAATCCAGATCCGTAATCCTTGCATTGACCCGAATGCATACATGGCTGACCGATACACCGATCCGGTGCCGTCTCACACTTTTTGCCATCCGTTCCGCTCGGGCACACGCAGAAGAAGTCCTCAAACAGATCGATGCACTGAGCATCATTCTTGCACGGTCGTTCAGCATCACATGCCGTCACCTGAGCATCGCATCGTTCACCCGTCCAACCAGGTGGACATTCACACTCAAAGCCACCGACTCGGTCAAGACAAGTGCCACCATTCTGGCAAGGTGCGTACTCGCAATCATCAATGTCGGTGTCACACAGCCGACCCTCGAAGCCCTGCCGGCAGACACATTCGAATGCATTCTCTCGATCCGTACACTTCTCCGTACCGATTGGACTGCATGGATCGCTTAGGCACTCGTTTCGGTCCGTCTCACACTGCACACCCACGTATCCAGGTCGGCATTGGCACGCGAATCCATCCAATCGATCCACGCAACTGCCACCATTCTGACAAGGCGCGCTTGCGCAATCATCCACCGCGTGTTGGCAGTTCTTGCCGGTGTAACCATCAGCGCACGTGCACTGGTAATCGTTGACGAGATCCGTACAAACGCCGCCATTTTCGCAGGGTGCACCATCGCACTCGTCCATGTTGACATCACAAGCCGACCCGGTCCAGCCTGGGTTGCACACGCACTCGTGGTAGAAGTACCGATCCACACACATACCGTGATTGCAGGGTTCCGAAAGGCACAGGTTCACCTTATCCTGGCAGCGTTTTCCCGCGAATCCGGCTGGACATGTGCAGCTGAAATCGTTCACCAAATCCGTGCAATTCGCTCCCAAAAGACACGGCTTTTCAGCACAATCGTCCGTGTTAACCGAGCACAGGTGGCCCTCCCAACCGGGTGTGCATTCGCACCGGAAGCGACCCTGTTGTAGCGCCACACACGTGGCTCCGTTACCGCATGGGTTTTCACCAGCCGAGCATGGGTCGATCGTGATGTCACAGTTGTCACCGGTGTACCCGCTGCGGCACATGCACGTGTAGTTGCCGAAACCCGGTTCGTCCTTGCACATGGCTCTGGCCGGGCATGGATCCGCATCGCAATCACTCTTCGCTTCCTGGCAGTTAATACCGGTGTAGCCACGTGCGCATCGGCATTCGTATCCTTGAGGTAGATCGCGACAGGTTCCACCGTTGTAACACGGCTGCGAGGCACATTCGTCGATGTCCAGTTCACACCGTGATCCAGAGAAACCGGCCGGACAGAAACAGTGGATATCGTGACCGAGTGGCACGCACAATCCACCATGTTGGCAGCTGTTCTCGTTACACGTGATCGGTTTGCAATCGTCGGCCGTTACCGAACCAACCGTGTCCGTACGTCGTCCTGAAGGACACTCGGTACATCCGGTGGCGCCCTCACCCTTCTGGTAATAGTGTTTGGGGCAAGGCGAACATGGTGCTAGGCCTGTGTGTGAGTACGATCCAGCAGGACACTTGCGTCGACAATCGGATTCACTCTGAGCAGCCGGTTGATACGTGAAGGTACCACTTGGGCAGGCCTGACAATCGCGGAATCCACCGAGTGGTGGAACTGCCGAGAAGGAGTTTCTTGGGCACTCGAGACACGGCACAAGACCGGTAGGTGAGTAGGTACCATAACCGCAGATGGGCACACAATCTTGGACGGCCTTAGAGCCATCCTCACGCGTGTACGTCCCAACTGGGCACTTGAGACACGAACCCTGTCGTTCACGATGCTGGTAGAAACCCTTCGAGCAAGGTGAACAAGCCTTCTGACCCTCACCGGCATATGTACCAGCTGGACAGTGCAGACACCGCGGTACATCACTCGTGTCCATGTTCAACACCTCACCGACACCACACGTGAATCCACGCGAGATGGAGCTCTTAAGGGCACGCAGTGGTGGACACTCGTTACCGATCGATCGTACGTTGGACAACGGTTCGATGGCGGCACTTGCGTACGGCACACTCAGGTCGAAGATGAGATTCAGCGTAGAACCGCACAGGTCGTACAGTTGCGGTTGCTTCACAGCTGGGTCGATCAACAGGATGAAGTCCATCTGCACGACGTTCTCTTCAAGCAAACGCGGCACCGATCGCAAGATCGTTACGTTCATGTTGACGTACACGGCCGAACAACGTTGTGACAGCACGCTGCTCAGGCTGCTGAAGTGCTGTGCTGTTTGTTCCTGATACTGCGGCAAACATTGCTCCGATACGACGCCATTCGCGCGGTAGGTCGTAGTCGCGACCACCTGGTAATCGGCACGCTGTGTGTTCTCCGACACGCAATCCGGTACGACCGAAGATGGCTTCCAGAAACGGCCCTTCTTGCACGTGAACACCTTCTTCTTGTCCGCATCCGTGAACCGGAAACCAGCGTTACACGTGGCCTCGCACTCGACTCCTCCCGACTCTTGAGTGGTACAGCGGATATCCCCATTGCCAGGTGCTTGTAGGTCCCAATCGACGCATTGGGTCGGTTGAACGGACACCTGGAAGTGGCAGGTTGCACGGTTGTTGAACCGATCCGTCGCAACGACGGTCACGTTGCGGAAACCTCCGAGTGGGATTGAGGCCGCTTCTGGTACGTATTCAATGCGCACGTCCCCAGACGCGTCCGAGGCCTTCACGCGCCGGACAGTGTCGTTAAAGTTGACGTAGTAATTCTGCTGCTTCTCACCCAGCTCGATCACGAAGCTCTGCGGGCAGTCGAGCAGTGGTGGCGTGATGTCCGGCACAGTTATGTTGATCTCGCAGATAGCCACGTTACCGTCGTAATCGTACGCGATGTACTTCACAACCGTGTTCTCGAGCACGTTTGCTGTCGGTTTGAAGTGTGGTGGTTTTACCTCGAGTCGCGCAATCGAACCAGAGTTGTCCAAGGCCGTCGGTTCGGTGAAGTTGAGCGGCAGGACCTCGCCATTAGGACCACGTTTCACCAGGATCGGTTGCTGCGGGCAGTTCTGGAAGATCGGTGGCTCGTTGTCGACGCACGGTGAGTAACCGTAGTCGTAACCAAGCAGCGGATCAGCGGCAGGTTCTTCGCAACCCATCAGCTCAAACTTCAGACACGGGTTGTCCATGTAGCTCACAATGCCAAGGATCACAAAGCGTGCCTGCACGTACTTTGGTAGCGTGATCATGGCCAGCTCACCGTAGTTGCCCGGATCGCGCTTCGTGAGGTTGAAATTCGGGAAGTACACGACGTAGTCCTCCTTCTCAGACTGCTTGTAGAAGAACCGGATCTCGGTGGGGCGGCCTACGATGTCGTTTGTGACGACACCCTTCACAAGCAGCGCCTTCACGCGGTGTACCTTGCCAAGATCGACGCTCACGTACGTGAACGTCTCCTGCTTGCCGCACCAACCTGTGACCGAGTTCAGGCGCACGTTTCGTGCCTCGTAGTTCGCCCGTTCAGATGTTGCGTTGATTGCACTGTCCGGGATCAGTCCCGACGAGATGCCGATCGGTTTGATCGTCTTACACTCTGGCTGCTTCACGCACGTGATCGGTCGCGGGTTGATTAGGATGTAGCCGGCCCTTGAGCATCCGAACAGTACTTCCGAGTTTTGTTCGTAGCTGTTCGCCACCTGGAAGCCATCGTTTGGTCGACCAGGATCCACACACACCGGACCCTCGCACCGAAGATCACCAAAGTCCCACACGCCGTTCGCCTGACAACGAACCACATTATCGTTCATGGTGGTCTGACCCGCCAGCTTGAATGTGTTCTGGCAGCCGAAGAAGAACGAGCTCATATAGCGCGTGTCAGCGTACTGACCGTACTCTGCTCCGGCCGTTGGCATTGGAACGCCACAATCGGCCCGCGAACAGGTTGGCAACACACCCGAGAGCCAGTAGTCCGGATAGCCCGGTTGTGGATCGAACACACACTGCCGGAAGGTTGATATCGCCGTCCGGCCGATCTGCTTCCCAGCTGTTCCACACTCAAGCGTCACGTTCTCGCTGAACGGCACCAGGATATCGTTCTGATCCCCGCGTTTTACGAACAGGCCCTCCTTCTCGTCATCCGGTAGTGAGACACACTTGGCACCTGTCGAGGAAGAGGTCAATCGCATTAGTCTCATGTGGAATCTGTCAGTTGGGCCAATTACTTACTCAAGCACTTTGGCATGGAGGCGTTCCAGTTTCCATTCGACATACAAGACAACGATGAACTACCCGACAGCACGTAGCCGAAGTTGCAATGGAACCGTACGACGTCTCCAAAATGATGCTGCAGCTCACTGCTCAAAAGCTTGCCATTCTCCGGATCGGACAATGCGGGACACATCTTGCGCACGCACGTCTTGTTGCGCTGGTACACATCACCATCCTGCTCACCAGTCTCATGTCGTTCGATGAAGAATCTACCGTAGAGAAGGAAGCAAGACATTACAGTCACTGAAGTCATTACAACCATTATAACTTGCTTCCCAAACTTACCCTTCAGTGCCATTCTGGCGGAACAACTCGTAACCAAAGTTACAAGCGCACTTGTACGATCCCGGCGAGTTGACGCACTTCTGGTTGCACCCTCCATTATCCTTAGCGCACTCGTTTACGTCCAAACAGTCGAGCCGCGTGCAACCCATGATCTCGAGCTTGATACACGGTGCCACAACGAAATCCTGGATCTTGAACTTGATATACCGCGCCTCGATCGGCATCGGGAGGTTCAGAATCGAAAGGGTCGGCTCCAGAATGCGGAACTCAACCGCCGTTCCGTCCGGGTTGGCGTAGTCCTTGAACACGTCCGTCATGTCGTCCGAGTACTCGAGCCGAATCGCGGACGTGAAGGCCAACGCCCCGTCCATCCGCTGCACGGACATGGTCCGGAAGCCGCGCACGATGGTCGGTGCTTTCAGGTCGATGATCACCCAGTTCGAGCCACGTTCCTTTCCGCTGCCACACCAGCCCACGGAGTTGAGACGAATCATCTGAGAACAAGGGCGCGCGAAAGAGAGAGAGAGAGAGAGAGAGAAAGAGTAGATCGTATCTTGTTAACGAGTGTCAATTGGGTAGCCAACGCAGTAGAACAATCAGTCCCGTGCGAATTCCGGTTTCTTTCGCGTGTCCCACGCACGCAGGTGCCACAGTGGAGTAGTAGGAGGAGGTCATTAACAGAGCAAAGTGAAAGGAATGCTAGAAGCTTGACAAGCAAGTGGCACGCTGCGATGGAAATGTCAAGCAACTCGCTGGCGAACGACAAATCTAACCAACCCGTGGGTCTTGGTCTAAACCTGCAGCAGTACTTACGCCTTTGTCGTAGCCATTTGCTGTTGATGACACCGTTACGCTGTCGTCGGATATACCACCGTTTGAGAGGCCTAGATCGACCACGGGGCGGCATTCCATGGACGAGGTGTAACCCGTTTTACACTTGCAATGGAACGACCCGGCCGCGTTCATGCACTCGGTCGACGATGCGTCACACTGTGACGTTTGACATTCATCAATATCTGCAAGCAGAAGAACATGCTTTAGAGTCCGCCTGATAGCTGAGGTGAGGCTGCTGGCTGCTCTCGGTCATGACCTACCTTCACAGACCGGAACATTAGAGAAGTCTTGCTGCTCGCTGCACTTGACAGTGTGCGAGCCAATCAAACGGTAGCCCTTGTAGCACTGGACGCGTGCTTCATCCCCGAAGAAGTACTCGCGCGTCTTGTCCACGACGTACCCATTCTGGATGTCCGGAATCCTGCGTGATGGAAAAGGCTGCGTTAACGAGGCGAAAGTGGAAACATCGGTCGTGACCTACTTGTAACACTGCTTGCGTGAACAACTCGGCACAGCACTGCTCCACTGGCCGTTGGACATGCAGATCAGGATGGGTCGACCTGTGCGCACATAACCCGGGATGCATTCGTAGCTGATGATCGTACCGTAGCTGCGTCCACCTCCGTTCAACACGGTGACATTCGCGTGTGCCACTTCTGGCAGTGGTGGGCATTGTGACGCCATACAAGCCGGTTGTCGCTCCCAGGTTCCGTCAGCCAGACAGGAGATGGTCTCCGTGGCCAGGCCGGACCCGAACGCGAACCCAGCATAACACTGGTAGGTCGCAACGCCGCGATATGTCACATTGGTCGTCTTGAACGAGAAACCGTTGTCGATCTGTGGCACTGGACCACAGTACACCTCTGTTTTCGGACGCATGGGGAAACGGTCAGCGTTAATAACCATGAAAGAAGATCGTGGGATCGGGATCAGACTCCCGGGACTTACCTTGACAGTCGGGGATGTAGCTGGCACTCCAGTTGCCGCCATTCTGGCAGACGGTCGTGATGCGGTTCTTGCCCGTAGCGAACTCTTGCCCAACTGGACACGTGAAGTTGATGACGGTTCCAAACGCGGTGTCTCGACTGCTCGAGATCGCTCCCATGCCCGGCTTCAGCTCGGGACAGTCAGCCGAAAACTCTGCGGACCAACTACAGAAGAACGCGCGCGATTAGGTCACATTCTCCTTATCATGTTTGACTATTCGTGCTGTTGGTACTTACCCCTTGGCGTTGTACAGTGCGTCAGTGATGAACTTGAGCAGCATCTTGCCTGAGGAGGCCGTGAGCGTGATCTTAGGTGCATTGCTGTCCGTGAAACCATTGCCAGCGTGTAGGCGTACTCCAGAAGTCGAGGGTCCGTCGAACACCTGCACCAGGTCGGACCGATGCACGTCAAAGTCAACGAAGCGCATCGATAGAGGCTTACCGGATGGGTTGTGGATGACGAAGTAACATTCCTGGTTGTTCGGGTACGGTGCGAGTCCGTGCGCCGGTGAAGAGACTGTGCCATTGGCCGCATTCACGGCCGCCGTACAACCCTCCACATACCGAATGTTAAAGCCACGAGCTGGCTGCGCTAGAGCCGTACTGAAGTACAAGTACAGCTTGTTGCCAGTGGAGATGATAACGCGACTCGATCGATCCTGGAGTGTTCCTGTCAGTTTCGCGATCGGCCTGTCATGTGCACTGTCACCGTCTCGCACCAGCAAAAAGTCACTGTCAGCGTTGAGGTCAAGATCCTGCACGTCAAGCGACACGGTGTATCCTTTTCGCGCGCTGATCACGTACAAACACTCGATCCCACCCGGGTACGCTTGCGGGAAACCCGGACTCTTGAGGTACTGTTCCTGTTTGCTCGCTTGCAACGCACCACCGCACGTTTGCGGTTCCGTCTTCCATGTCGCACGGAAACCCTTCTTCTCGACGCTTCCATCCGAGGTAAACTTCACGATCATGAAGTTGGACGCGGTGATGAACGTCCGAGCCGGTACATCACCCTTGCCCGAGAGCGTCGCCAGTGAGACGGCCGTGTCCTCGGTGCGACTGCCAACCAGAATCTGCACCGTGTCGAAGTTCTTCTCCGTGTCGAACTCCTGGAACTGCAGGATGATGTTGCTACCCTGCGGACCCTCGAGCGTCCACTTGCACGATCGCAGCGAGGTGTACTTCTGCGGGAAGTTCGGTGACTCGATCACGTCCCCACCCGAGGCCATATAGATGTTGCAGCTGGCACTGCAGTCCAGCTCGTCACTGCCATCACCGCAGTCATCGTTGCCATCACACCGGTACGCCTGGTTAACGCAGGCTCCGTTCGAACAGTGGAACGACTGCTGTGGGCAGGCTCGAGCCTTACACATGAATGGCAACAACGTCTCGCAGGATCGCAATTCCCAGCTCTGCTCGACAGCGCCGAGGTTGGCCGCGACACATTCGCCCGCTTGCGGATTTGGTTCGTTGATTGCCCAGAAGCCGGAGTACTGCGAAAACAGATCACCGGACGTCGACTCAAGCGTGTTCGTCCTCAAGTCGTCAAGGGACGCGAATCCAAGCCAGTACTTGACGTTATTTCGCGTCCTGTACTCGCTGCCTGTCGCAATCTGGTACGTGGCGTTGTTCTCGTCGTACGAGTCCACCGTCACCAGCTCGGAACCGTACCTTAGGATGGTAAAGGACGATGTTGATGTGTGGGTATATATATATGTGTGTGTGTGTTTGTTTGGAAAGCCTTTCATCCCGCAAAATGGCACCTACCTTTTGCATAGTATGGCCGACTTTTCCCACGAGTGTTTCACGTTGAAGTACTTGTAGCAGTGCAGCCCTCGTAGTTTCCAGCCTATTCGCGATCGAATAAGAACGACAAACGTACGAGCGTGCGAGGGGAGAAAAAACAACAAGCGTAAATAAAACTCACCAAACGTCACACGCACCCGCTTGCTGGGGTTGGAAAATCGAGGCCTACTTACCATTTGGACATGTAAGCACATCCTGTTTTTGGATCCGAGAAGTAGACAAAAAAAACCACACGCCACGCACACCGATGACGGTTTCCACCGGAAGACGACCGTGTAAGGAGTGGAAAACAGTGAGTAAAAGACAACAAAAAAACACAGAGGAAATGCAAATGCACATGAGAACCGTGACGGGATGCGTATCGCACGGAAGCTCGCGCTTACCTCAGTGGCTATTCCCGTTACGGCGACTATCAGCAGCAGGGTCCAGCATTTAGGGAGCGTGTACATGTTGGTAGCTTCTGACTGCCGAAAGGAAGAGAAACAAAACAACGAAACATGCGGGCGGGGTGAGCGTTTTTGTTGCTTATTAGCTTTAGGTTAGTTTTACGACACTACGGGGCGTTGGCACAGGGGTGGTTGGGCTGGGTGGATGGGTGGGTGGGTGGGTACCGAGACACGCAGAACCACCCACCCCGGGAGGGTGCGACAATAATTTATTCCGTGCGAGTCGCGAAAAGCTAACGGGTATCAGCATACACACAAGCACAATCACACGCTTTCGACACACACACACACACACATGACGCCTGATGCGCCTGAGGGGCCATCGAACCGCCCCAAGACGGTGCCCGAACTCGCGTTCAACCCCCACCCCCTTGAATTAGGGGTTCGTTTGCTTTACGCCTCGTAACACACGCGATCGTCGATCGTCGGTGGAATTTGCGCGAGCTGACGCGGCTCACCTGCCCGAATTCCGATCGCAAGCCAAGCCGATTTTGGCCACCGAAACAGTGTCACTGTATTCGGGGTCAGTGAACCATGATGACGCACCCGCCTGGGGTCTTCGATAGCGTGCAGAACAGACTTGGCACGCGAAATGGCCACTCCTGGACGATTCGAAGGCGAATCCATGCTGCCCAGTAATAATCGTGTCACGCGACCAGCGGCCATCGTGGTTCTCTAACGAGTCGCGATTCCTCCGCACCCATGGGGCTCTTTTTGGGTCAGTCGCATTTTCGTGCGATTGTTTAACGCGGAAATTGCGCATACCGACCGAGGGCTGTTATCGGGCAGTGTGGAAGACGACCACGGAAGGCTTTCACCTCCGCATCGGTCACAGGACACGACCGACTCGTGACAATACCTCCTCCGAGGTTCGTCGATTTTCGTGTGCCTTTGTTTTTCTGGGTTAATTGAGACGCCCGCGAGCTAACGCGCGGACGGCCACAAATCAAAACCCAACGGCCCTCGAAGCAACCGGAGAGGAGAAACAAAAATTCACCGGTGTTTCGAAACGCACTAAAGCAGGGACGCCATAGATCACCATAAAGGCAGTTTGAAAAAAAAACGGCACGCTCTCTTACTTAACCTCGCACCATCGGTTGTGTGTGAAAATGGAACCCCGGCCCCATAATTTGCTCATCAGTGACCGATCGGTGTGCTGGCACCGGTGCTAATTCTTCGCTCCCTGCGCATGAGTGCTGCCGTCGAGCACGCTTTACGCCGTGGCCGATGATGGAGGAGATGTTAATAAAAAAAAACACACACACACACACGCATACACATCTCCACACTGACTGGCCTCGCCGATGGGAAGGCACGTTGGTAAATCATGGCGCACGTTGCCACAAAGCTCGCTCGCATATCATCGAGCTTCACAACGGCCGTTTTCGCCGTTCCGCCGGTGCACATTCGGCCAGATTATGTTGGTCAGTCGTCGGCCCCGCCGAGACCTTGATCGGGGGTTCCGCGCTTCCCTTTTGAGTTCTTTTTTTTTGTTTGGTTTTTCTTCCGGCCCCGGCTAGATGCGGCCCGTGTCGGCCGGGGGCTTTCTTTCGCGCGGCCCACTCCACATCGGATGCGATGTAATGCGATCAATAAAAGCAAATTGGATCACCGTGGTGGTGGCGTTGGTGCAGGCGGCCCGCGGCTTTCCATCCGACGGCTTCCGATGGTGCGGCCGACCCCCATTTGAAGCACACTTTCCTTCCGCGAAACCACCGTGGGGGCTCGCTGGTCTTCGAGGCCACCGGTGGCTCGATTTGTTTACACACGCGCCTGAATTGCGTGCCTCAATGTCCGATCTGATCGACGGGGGGGGGGGAGTCTTTCAAGGGTGTCCAGGGTGGGCAGAGGGGTGGCACTATTAGCGCCACATCCACCACAACCGTCTCCGTGGCCATTTCCCACCGGCACCTCGATTGCGGTTGATAAAGCCACGAGCGAGTGAGCCTTCGCGATGCAGAAGGTCTCTAGGAGGGCTATTCAAGCAGATTGCATCCCATCGCGTTGAGTAGGAGCCGGTTAGTAAGTGAGGCATGAAATATTAAGCCTTTGCGATGCTGACAAATGGCATTCCAGCCCTCTGTCAATGAGCAGAAGGCTTGCGATCGCCGGAGCCTGCACTAACTTGACCTACATCCTTTCTGTGGGCAGTAGCACGTGTGAACGGCGGTGCATAATTTCCTCTCCAGGGCATACATTACGGAAGAATGCTGATTGATAACGCCGCCACCGCCGCCGATTGACAACGAGTCGTGATTGGTTGCTAGAACCCTTCAAGGAACAGCGGAAGTTGTCCCAAGTCCCGAGTCCGGAGCGTCTACATCTCATTAACCGGTGGCAACTCAAGCGGTCTTCATTTTCGCGCCCGTGCGCATTTTCCGTTTTCCCGTTTATCGGCCGTAGATCAAGGGGAGGGGTTTCTAGTGACGTGGACAAACCCCCTTTCCATCCCTTCCCCCTCGCGATCTGTCGGAAAACCGGTCCGATCGTAAAACGATCGTCGAACGGGCTCAGTCGAGTCAGCGTGCCGTTTCCTAGCGTGATCCATTTTTCCCGACCAACGGTTCTGTCAGCTGGTTCACCGACTGCGGAACGGTGTGTTACTCAACAGCGAAAAACCAGACCCATCCCACACACACACACACACGATCTGTTTCTGGTTCCTGTTGGTCGCTCCCGGGACCATGCATTATTGCATTCGATCTAGCGCCGATGCGCTTTGCGATCGAGCTGCAATTGCGGGAAAACTGGAATGCACCCCTGTTGCTGGACTTCTGGAAGCGTTCCGTGAAGTGAAGCGAAGTGAGGGCGGGTTTATTAGAGCCTTTTTGTTTGCTATCGCCTTCTGCTTGTTAGTCTTCCGCTTTTCGTGGCCCTGTTTTAACGGACCATCCCACCCCGACACGGTGCCTCGCTTTCGACGATCCGTTCTTAAGCATGCGTCTTGGCTGTTCTTTCGAGCGTGTCGTGGAGAGGTGCGTCACTCATACACACGCGCACACATCCCCGGATGCAACCGCGTCAGCCCACGGATGCGCTTCCAACTGCCACTGGCCGTGGGTCTAAGCCGAAAACCTGTTGCTTGAAAATCAAGCTTCAGCGTGCCCCGAAACGCCACGGTGGCGGATTAAACGCAACAAAACGCGTTAACCTTGATTCTCCGACCACCAAAGAACGATCGCACGCACACACACACAAACACAGGAACATGGCCACATCAAGAACAAGAACGCGGGCAGGTTCGAAAAGTGTCCCACCGAGCGCAAGAATGCGCCCCTGCATTAGTGGGCATTCTCTCCTTCGTGCACACACTCTCATAGTCAGAGTCGTGTGGGTCCCTGCTGGGGGCTGAAAGGAAAAAAAAGGGTGCGCCAAGACATTTACGATCAGCGTGAGCCGTGGTGTCCTTGGAAAAACGCGCGTTCACCGTGTGATGCTGCTGGGCTTCATTCGAGCCACTTGGAACCGATCGATCGCGTGGTTGGCAATGGTTTTTCTAAATTTTAGGTTGCATTCGACGCGATCAAGAAGCCCGAACCCAGCCACTGAAGGGCCCCAACGAGAGTTCTTTGTGCCTGGGTTGTGCTTCAAGATGAGCATCTTTTTCCCACCCCACGAATGACATCAGTGCCGCTGGTGGGAGTCACACAAACAGACGGGGCTGACTAACGAAATTAAACCGCCAAGCGCGAATGAAGCGGTTCTTCAGCAGTTGGCGTGAATCAACGACGACGCAGCACGATTGTCTGTTTGATTTTCACCCGTCCCAAAAGCCGGCGCTTTCTACCGACATTCCTACGCGCGCAGGTCACCCTAACGCAACGCGTCAATCTTGTTACCGGCGATGAGGTCTATCGTACCCCGAATCGGAACTACCTGCTGTCCACCTCGAGCGGTGTCAGGCCAACGCAAAGAGGCAAAGAGGACTTCGAAAGGGTCACACACTCTCTCGATCGCTCTCTTACACTCTTTCTCTTGAGCAAACCTTCATGGAGCGGACAATTCGTAGGATCGGACGTGCCGGAAAAGGGCTCCGATGATTTATGGAGGTGTCCCCGTGGGGAGGGCTTTTTGCTTTTCAGCTCACGCACCGTTTCCGGGCGCGAAAGGTGTGGAATGCTAATGGTTGGTTTGCCCGGTATCCGGTGGTCCCAAAAACTGCAATTTGCCACGCGGGTCGGCGTTGATCGGGCACCTAGACGGATCAAATCCCCTTTCAATGAAACCGCTTTCCACGACAACGACGACGACGATGACGATGACGACCGGACCGTGCACCCTGCCGGTGTGAAATCGAAAGGAAAATCGACCGCCGTGGTGGATCGATAACGAGCTCACCTGGGGGTGGGGTGGCTGTTGAAAAATTCATCACAATAGGCGGCACAATCACAATACGGAACCGAAATTCCGCCCCCTCGGTGTACAGCGCAATCCCACCCCCAACGATAGACAACGAGTTCAAGTGGAAAAACGCTTTCGACCAGCACCGCGTGTCACCACACCGTGAGAAGGGGGCTTTTTTGGGGGCTGCAATCGAAAGCCTGCTTAATTCAGCAAACGCTGGCGATGGCGATGAATCATAATCTGTCGCTAAATGCTTGCGGGGCGCGTTTCATTACGATCGGTACCGCCTTTGCGCCGTGGCAAATCGAGCGTCAAAACGGACCGAAATGCGGGGTTCGTCGCTTGCCGCCGCTTTGCGTTCGTTGAAGTCTCCGGCCAATGGAAATGATCCGCGAGGTTGTGAGAAGCCTACTTCGATGCAACGGTGCAATGGCGTGTGTTTTTTCGATGTGAGAAATTATATCACCCCCCTCCGTTCTCTTACCACCTCTTTCCAGCCCTTAAACCCCTTCAGTGTGGACCCCTTCATTTCGATGGAGCTTTCAACATTGCCATAATGGAGCCGCGTCCATCCGGGGTGTGCCATTTATGCGACGCCAATTTTGGCCTCTGGCGCGTCCTCGATTCCCAGATTCCTTGCAAGGGCTTCGACAGTCCCAAATACGATGCCCGTTTTTGGGGGAGGGGTGTCACCGATCGGTTGCATTCCTGGCGGCCCACGTACATTCGCCAACTCGCGGGTGGCCAATTTCACCCGCACACCAAGCAGAACCCAAAGAAGAGGGAATAAAGGACGTGCCAGAGGTCGAAATTTCTCCGCCAGCAAGCTCGGCGGCTTAACATTCTTGCCCAAGCGGCCCGTTTTCTGTGGCCTCGTGGTCCAGTTCCCTTTTAAATCCCATTAGGCTCGCGGGCGGCTCATTCCGCTACCAACCGGCATCGATTCGATCGATCGCGGGGGCTTTGTGCTTGCCCGCCTGTAAGGGAAACGGGCGAGCGAATCTAATCCCCACCGGTCCACTTGCACTCTCCGTTTGGGCGTGTGTTTTGGGGCGCACGTTTTACGTTCCCGTTCCCGTACGTACAAAAAAAAAGCAAACACCCAACAATACCCGAGCCTTCTCGTACGATCGAAGGGCCGTTGAAGCTCGGGCCTGCCAGTGTTGGGAGTTTTGTTAATTTTCATTTCCGTTCCGTTTGCGACGGTGCGAAAAGCAAACCCCAGACACCAGTCGGTACGCCAAGCTTTCCTTGCGCGATATTCGCGGTGCCATTCGTGACGGCACACTCGATTCGCACTTCACTTTCGGTTTAGCCTGTCGGTTTCGTTGGGCATCGATCATCGAGCCAACGGATCCCCATCGATCGCCCTCTGCCCTCCTCACACCGTACCGGCAGGACGGGCTCATCGACACCGAAAACTTTCCAATCTCCCTCTCAGCCGGGTCCACGGTTGCGATGATGGCGACAACAACAACAACGGCCACCGCTCCTGCTCTCGCACCGGCGGCTCCATCGAAGTGCGCAAAAAGGCGCACCCCTGTCCGTCGACCCTTTCGCAATCTACCTCACCCACGAGCCGCTAGCGGGCCTCGGAAAGGCGCACTGGTGAAGAGTCATCGTCACCGTCACCTGCAGCCACCGGTCAGCGGGTTTTGTGGTCGGTGGAAAGGTGGATTGATCACTGACCGTGCGTCATGCGCGGGTCGGATCGTCATAAGGGGTGCTGGGACTGGTTTCTCACACCCGGCCCGAGCGGGAGAGGTAAAGGGGTATCGCCTGAAGGGCGCAATGGCTGCGATCGAACGTGGCGGCGCATTCCAAAGCGCGCCTGGGACGAGATTTTCGAGCCCACCGTTTTCACAAGCCACCCGGCGATGCGGGGAGAAAAGCCACACCGGTGACTAAGAGCGTCAGAGGGGGGGAGGGGGGCAACTTTCCGTGTGTGTATGCCGTCACACGATCGTTGTGTGGCGTTGCGTCGTTGGATGCTGTCGGCGCGTGACAGAGTCGTAATCTTTCACAGCCTCTTCGCCTCGCATCACCCAAACCCAGGCCCGAGGAAATGACGTTCGAGGAAGGTGGCGAAAGGAAGAGATGGCCCTTTGGCCATTCACCATCAGGCACAGGTGGTCGCAGGTGGGGGAATTTTTTTTTTTGTTTTTGCTCGTCTCGTGTTGCTTCGCTGGTGACAAATGCATCGGTGACGGTGTGCATCGAAAGCTGATTGATGTGTTTAATTAAACATAAAAAAGGGCTTCGAATGGTTGTTGATTTTTCTCTCACTTTCCCGTACCCGCAAGCCACCTGGGTGCGTCGAGAGGTCGTCATTGAGTGGCTCTCGCCGTCGGTGAGCTGATGAAATTTCACCATTTTGGTGTGATTTATCTCCCTCCCCGTAACTCGTCTTGGCACCTTGCCACCTTGCCACCAGGGGAAACGGGCGGGAGTGCATTTGGCTTGCAATTACACACATTTTCGGTGGCTCGAAATGGGCTGCATCATTCGAGCAGGAAAAAATAAATAAAAAACCAAACACACACACACACACGCCCTCGGTGCGCATTTCGCAACTCGCGACAAGTGGCGCGCTCTCAGCTTCGCCGATTAGCCAACTCATCAAATATTTTTCCCAAAAAATGGGTCAAGCAACTTATCCCGCGGTTCCACGCATTTCACAAACTGTAAATTCCTTTCTACCGCCAGCCATCGCGCCCGATCGCGCAGCCCCTTTTGCGTGCGAGCAAGGGAGCGCAACGGAGGGATGGCTGCCCTGCGGGAAGAAGCGAGAGCACCGACCCAACCCCGGGAGAGTGAGTAAGCTCACGAAACATGGTGGGCTTTTTTTTCTTGTCTTCCTTTACTCTCCACGGGCTTTTTTTCTTCTTCTTTTACGCCTCTTTTCGTGGCAGCCCACACGCACGCACACTACCGCCGGTGCGCGATCTTTCTTGCACGATCGGTGATCTTAGGCGGCGATCGTGTGCAAGCGAGAGCGCGTTATTGTGGCTGCCCCGTTAGCGTGAGCGAGACACTCAAGACGTCTCTCACCAACACTGATCGAAAAAAAGCTCTCGCCATGGCATCCAAGAAGCCCATGACGGACGGAGCGCTGGTTGTGGGCTCTCTGTTGGGCTCGAAAGCCCACAGCCGCCGTTGATGCTGTGACGCCGTGCGTTGGTAGTGGTGTGCCGCGATCTCACCCCCAGCCAGCCTCCGAAACCCACCCCTATACCCTTCGGTCGACGCTGAGAAATGTGAAATGAATACCTTAGAAATTGTCTACGTCCCCAGTTTTTTTTGCCTTCTTTTTCTCTCCTCTCTCTCTCTCTCCTCCTCCCCTGCTCCACGCCTCCTCGCGCCTCGTCGTTCTCCTGTTGTTGTTTGCCTTCTTCGCGGCGCACGGTGCTGGGTTCCTTCGCGATTTCACATCCACATTCACTACTGGTTTCGCTCCCGGGATCCTCCCCCTTTTGGGGAGCGGTAAGGAGCGGTCAATGGGCACCCCCGCCCGCACTCGTGGCACGGGTAAGGTGTGTGGGTGCAGGGTTGGCGGTTGGGTGAGAAGCGAGAATGGGTGTGGAGAAGATTTTCACTGGATTCGGTTTCTTCGGGCGAATATTTCGCCTTCCCCGGGTTAGCAAAACGGGGCCACGGGCACAACACACACGCACGCACGCACACACACACACACACGCACTCGGACACACTGGGACGTGGATCACACTGCAGGGCTAACAGTAAAGTCGCGATCGACCACGGGACACCTCCCGCAACCAACGCCCGAACGGCACGCCAACGATAAGTTCTCACTACCGAAAAATCGCGCACGAATCGCGTTCACCTTTAAGCCACATTCACCACCCCCTTGCAAGGGGTTTTCCACCAACGGGAAAGCGCAGAGAGCAGATTGGCCACGGGAGCCCAATCCAGGCCAAACGGGAGTTTTTTATTCGTTTCTTTTTTTTTCTTTTTTGGACGCGCTGCTCACCTTGCTGTGGAGCTGCCTCGAAGAGACCAGCCGCGGACTCGGACTGCACGGAGCACGGACACCTTGCTGGCTCCACTGTTGGCTGCGTATTGACGGCCGTCGACGTAGGCCGCCGAAGAAATTCTTCTCGCGATCCACTAGCGCACCCCTAAACGCGCGCGCGGTGGTATTGGTGCGAACGAACCACCCGTTCGCCAGCCAACGGTCCCCGGGGTTTGGGCCACGGGAAAGTAGGAAATGAGAAACCACCACGGAGAGACCGTTCCGTGGCGTTCGCCCGTCCCGGCCCGGCCTCTTGCGTCGCGGCACCGTGCGGCATCTTAAAAGCACCCTTCGCACGTCCCGACCCACCCTTACACTGCGCGCTCTCGGGGGGAAAAACCACCACCCGTGGGGACCAGAGCGAGATGGCGCACCGAGCAGGGAAAAGAAAACGAACGCTTGTGCACCTTGCCCGGGCTGGCGTGTATCCCGGGACAGGTACACCGAACCCATAACCACGCACACGAACGGAATGGTGTGGTGTTGGTTTATCGGTCGGTTTCTTTCACACTCGTCCTTTTGGGTTAGGATCGCCATTTGGTAGGGACGAGCGTCGAAAAGGACGAGAAAGTGTGGTCCAGGATCAACAGCAAACGCATCCTTGCCATCGCGAAAAGGACCGCGCGCGATTTCAACCGACCGACCGACCGACCGACCATGGGGTTCGTCGCTTGCCGTGAAGCGTTGAAGTCTTTGGTATTCTACACCGCAGCTGGAGAGCGACCGCGTATTGGCATGAGCATATTTGTCACCCGGCGTTGTGCCGCACCATCGAGCCGTGTTTTCACCCGCTCTAAATACCATCTCGAGTGGGTGGGTAGGTGATCGGGCGGGTCCTGGTCCCGGTGTAATGGCCACCTGATTCCAACAGCGCTACCCCGAATGAATGCAAATGAACGAACCAGTTCGAATGTTGGCCGCGTGTCACCGAACCGTCTTCGTCGAGGGTGATAATTGTCATCAGGGACGTTCTAGAACGAAATCGATCGATCGAAAAGGGAAAGAGCGAGAGATCGAGAGAGACAGACCGTAAAAATTTCCCTCTAAATTGCGTTCGATTGTGTAAAATATTTGGAACCACGAGCCTGCGCTCGATCGATCGTTGGGCCACACATACCGTAACCGAAAGGGAGCCAAGCCTAGGCCCTCTAGACGTGCACGCTCGCATACCGGACGTTGCGTCCGAATAGGGGTGTCGCATTGGGCGCAAGCGAAAGAAGATGAAGAAAAAAAATACTTTCCAAATCACCGTCTGTCCTAATCAAATCCGGGCCAAGAACGACCAAAGACGGCGAGCCGAGCCGAGGCCCGGTGACAGACCGTTTCTAGCCAAAGGAAGGGACGCACCAATTGAGCGTAAAAATCACCGTTAAACATTACCTAATCGGACGGGGCCAGAAACGGGAGGTTCAAATTAACACATCCGCGCTGGAGGCCAGCGAGCGAGTAAGGTAACTATGTGCGAACGAAAAAACAAAATGAAGGCTCACCCTTCGCACGGCCACGAGGCTGCAGCTCCCGAGCAACTGCCCAGTTGCATCAAATCGACGGAACCGCCCGGGAATCGTTCCGGGGGTGAGATTTTGGGAGCCACCCGGGCCGGATGCATTCGTTTGTTTTCGACGCCAAGAGGCATAAAGCCAGATCACGGTGCACGCTGGAGCGATAGCGAGCGGCCACTGGGCTACTTCTTGTGCTTGTTGCTCGTAAAATCGCACCCCGTGTTGTTTGGCTCTCAGCCCCCTGTGTGTTCAACAAACCGGTAAAACAGACCGGTGGATCATGAAGCGATTAAACTTGCGGCCAAATAAAAACGTTACATTTACGCTCACCGAAACATGACGCAAATCAGAGGTCCACGTGGTTTTCGAACCACAGATGAGGACCCGAGTAGTTTTATCAACACGAAAAACGGGCCACCTGTTGAAGACAGAAATAATCGGAAGTGAGAAGAACATTCCCGCTGGTGATCATCTTGCCTGAATCATGGTGAGGTAATGCACGGAACTGACGCATAGCAAGCATGATCGCAGACAGGGATGAAATCATCGTGTGAAAGAAAGCAGCAACGCCTGTCGAGCATGATTTACTCAACTGCATGAAAGCTTCCTCACCAAAACGCCAAGTGTGCTTTCGAAGCTTTCGAAGATCAACTGACATCGCGCACCCCTAAAAAGAACACAAACATAATATAAAGCTTTCCACCCTCATTCGAACCAGAGAGCTTTCGGATGTGCGTTGGGCTTAATTCTCTCACGATCAAAAGCTCGAGAGAGAGAGAGAGCGAACATAAAAAATACAATTCTCTCCCCGTGCACGTCGATGACAGAAAGTATGAATGACTGACTCGGAAGTGAAGGATGTTAGTTGGAGCTTTTGCACGGTCAAGCCACAGATGAAGCTTTCCATTAACGCACCCTTCAAGCCTTGTTCCAGAGGAGATGAAACGTTCCGCCGATGCACCGTGCACCGATGCAGCGCAGGCTCGTCAACCTTTATGAAACCATCCATATCGCTTAGCCACCATTAGCCGCTCAATTAACCCTTGCACAACCCTCGCGAGGATTTATTATGCGTTCCGTTTGAGGTCACCCGCGGAATTGTCACCACCCGAGCGCGACCAGCACGTGAGAACGGATCAATTGATTATGCATTAATATTTATAGAAATAACGGAGCTCATTGCTCCCTCGGTTCCTATCACCCGCTTCCCTTTTGTTTTTTGCACGATGTCCGTTGGCAGGGCGAACTTTTATTCATCAGCCTCCTAATCCCATCTCCGTGAGTGAGTAACAAATTTCAAACGGACGGGGGAAAATATATGAGCCCCGGAACGGCGCAGCTGACGGTTACGCTGCATATCCGATCGTGATATCGAATGCGCCCATTAGTCAGGCGAAATGCACATAGAAGAACGGTGTTGCTACTTGAGTTCCCGAGTATTCGCCTCCGTGGATGAATTTCCCAAGGCACCACCCAGGACGGAAGCGTTTTCTGGTTGAACGACGCGTCGTACGAGGGATTCCCCTGAGTCACGCGTGCGTACGAAGGTCGTCGGGTTTTGAGATGACTTGCGGTTGCGACCGGATTTCAGACGCATTCTGGCACCTTGTTAGAACTGCATTCTAAGCATCGACTGCTCTGACCAAACCCGACAATTGACATTGCCGGGCATCTTTCACGCTCAGAGCTTCTGTGCCATTTAACAAGCGACGAACCCGATCGATCGATCGAAGAACAACTAACCCACATGCACAAACGCACGCACACCGACGGTCTGGATGGCAATGGACCGGAGCCTGAACTCGAGCGCGGTTAATGCCCCATGTTGGCGCGTTTTACGCACGTTGTCCTCTCTAGCCAGCCAACGAGACTCAGCCATAGAAACTAACCGTGCCGCATCTTAGCCGGGGTACGTGGGTGCAAATTCGCCCGTCCGGTCACTCTAACGGAAGAAGGAAGATCTGCCGGGTCCGGACTGGGTGGGAAATGGGTGCCACTTCCGGGTTGTGGTCCGGCCTCGACCCCAGACTAATTGACCAGACCTCCCCCACGAGCAACCACACGGAAAAGGGCAGTATTAATTTCGTCTAATCGCCGGCCAGTGCAGGTCCTCGGTGAACAGAGGTGTGGTGGGGGGAGGAAAGGGCACGCGAGAGTGCCCTGGGCGGTAGTGCATCAGCAGTGCAGGGTGCAACGGTATAGCTTGGTGGCTACTTCTGGTTGACGGTGATCGACATTCGACTGTCCCCACTCCATCGTGAGGACCGTTCGATTCACAACCAGACAAGTTGACACTGGACGATGGTGCGTGTGCGTGCGTGAGACTTGTACACACACACACGCACGCACCCGACATGAGTAGCCTGAGTAGTCGATCTACACGCAGGCAGTGGCCTCAAGCCACCCCCAGAAGCCTCAACCCAGCATCCACACCAGGGTGCATCTTGACGTTGGTGCGTTGATAAATGCATTGCTGCAGCACGCAGCCACTCGATGCGCACGAATGCGACCCGCGCGCGTGCCTGTCCCAACCCCCGTGGCTTCACTTCCCGCCCGTATCAACAGGTTTTGCAACCCGCTTGGCTACTACCACCTCCACTGGCAGTCATCTAGTACTGGCCGGGGCTCAGTACGTTTCCTTCTTTGTCACTCGCACGAGCCATCTCGTTCGCACCTGCTGGCCATCCCCGAGGTCGGGTTCCAGCAGGTTCTCCGGCTGGCCATCCGACGACGAAGGCGATGGGCTTTTTGGGGGGCCGGTGTTGGTGAGTGGTGTGCGCGAGCGCGAGGCGGTTACTTAACGCAACCAGCGCAAACTGCAAGTGCACTACAAAGAAGCCCGCGTGAACCGCGGGCCAACAGTCTACTAGCGCGCGTTCGTCACGACGGACGAGCAAACGGGTTCTCGTGGATTCTTCCTTGCGGTGTGGTGTATCCTTGCGCGGGATCACTCGAAGCCCCCTATCGGTCTCTCAGCGAGGCTCGCCAGCTCGTTTATGGCAGAGTTGTCTTTCTTCGAGCAAGGATAGAGCAACGAACCCCATCCAAGTGTGCTGTGTGCTGTGTGTTTGGGTGCGAGGGTAACTGTTTGGAGGGAGGGACGATAAACACTAATCTAGTTGGCTGAATTGAGTGACCTCTTTGAGGTTAGGTTTCGTCGGTGAATTTTGTTCATACTGTGGACTGTGAAGTGAGGAATTAAAACGCCAAAAAAAAAACCATGCGTGACATCGCGAGCCTCTTCGGGGGCCAGTACCAGACGATATTTGGGGGTGGTCCAAGCTGTACGACGGGAGGCAGCCTCGGAGGCAGCAATGGAGACTGCAGCGGAGCGGGACCACAACGCCGACGTTCGGAAAGCCTCGGTCCATTCCGGCGAAGGCTGCGCAGTGAATTCTCACTGCTCGATTACTTCTTCCACCAACCGAAACATGGCCGGCACACGCGCTACCCGAACCGTAAGTAACCCTCCCCGTGTCGATCTGGGTGGCACATATCCTTGCTGGCCGCAGAAAACCCGAGAACCGGGCCAACGGCCCAAAGTCGGCACCCCCATGTGCAGGGATATGCGCAGTGCTACGCGAATAGCGCATGCGCAGAACGCACGGTGGTACCGCAGACGAAATATACCGCATTCTCGCGTGTGCGCGCGCGCGCGCCCAAGCTCGAGCTCGAGCGAAAGGGACACCGATCCACCGAGCTCACCGAAAGGGGTGTTGGTGCGCTAGCAAACGGAAAAATAAGCAGGTTTTTTGCGACGCTGCGATGTTGAAATCCGTGCGCTCGCATCGAAGGGCAACAAGTGTAAACCCATCACACCCGATCACCCGATCTATGGCGTGTCCAAATTTTAGCCAACCACGACCACGGCGACGGCGACGACGACGACGACGACGGCCTAAGCGCTGGGAAAAAGGAAAGAAAAACCTGTACCGTCCGTTGGCGCAACCACGCGCACGGTAGCGCAATCGTACTCGCGTACTCGCGCACCCAGAACGCCGGATCTCGCTCGGATCTAGAACGGCGAGGGGGGGGGGCGATGGTGGTGACCGTAGGGGGGTTTCATCCCCTGCCTTGCGAGCTTTTCCGTCCGGATGCTGCGAGATGTTTCCACGCGTGGAAAAGCTCCCTCGTCGTCGTCGTCGTCGTCGTCGTCGTTGCGTACGAAGACGCCGTTGTTCTACCCGGTGAGGCTGCAATTATTTCCGCATTCGACGCAAACAAACGACGTACCACCCCCTCCCCTTTGGGCGAGTGCATTCTTTGGTACCCTCTGTCCCCCCTCCTCCCACCCCCTTTTTCGCCTGTTGTGCCACCGGCACCGGGGTGTACATTGCGCCGCGCGATAGCACTAATTGCCGGGGACGCGTACCGGACCGGGCGCGATGGATGGAATATTGAATTAAATGCACGACCGGCCCTACGGGAGCGAGTTAGCCACCCTTCGCTGGGGCGCTACATTCTCGTCTCGTCTCGTTTGCGACGCGCGTCGTCACGTTGCGAAGAAACGGCTTAGTGACCGGCGTACGGCTTGTGGCCGTTTCGAGTCACGCCCGCAAGGACGAGCCGTTCCTTGACGGCGTACGCTTAAGCCTTTCGCTTACAGGGCGCTTTGATAGACGTGGATTGGATTGGTGATTGATTTTGGGACCCAACCACCCACAACACCCGGGAAATGATCGCCCCAGCCACGATGGATTACGGCGCTTATGTAATGCTAATTGTCCGGGAGCGGTTAGTACCGGCGTGTGCACTGAGACCTGAGACTTGTAATTTGATGGCATAATAAAAGAAAAATGCTGCTGCACTGGGGTGGGTTATCGCGATGGCGAAGGGCTATTCAAAATCCGATAATCGGTGTTTTTCCCCCGCGGGACCCAACAGAAGCCAAAGGGCTGCTCGTGTGTATTACCTTTCACTTGGCCCTTTTTTTTGTCGTTAGAAAAGCGCCAACTAATCCAACTAAGGGGGCGAATAAAAAGATTAATAGTTTGCCGGTAAGTGACGCACAATTACGGCGAAGTTTCTGGACCTGATCTGGCCCTGTTAAAGGGCGGAATGGCGATTCCGTTTATGGCTCCATTAGAGGCTACCGCTTGTGACGTACGCTCGTTTCTGGTGTAATTTGTCGTGCTTTGCCCTTTCGGCAATCGACTAATCGTGTGATAAGCTCCCAACGCTACCTGCAAGGATGTGACGCGATCCTTCACCTGCGTCAATGCTCCCGAACGCGTTCGTCTAACGGTAGCGCACTCCTCGCGCGCCTAACGACTTTAGGAACCCTGAAGGGTTTTTTCCGTTCTGCTGCACCGGCCGCAACGGGGCGTAATCGATCCGTCACACCAACCCCATTAGCATATCCTGCCGCCGGCATCGTAGCATTGCGTGCACGGGAGACCAACGAACTGATTCACTAATTATCGCACGCTCGACTGCCACCAAACCGGCCAGAGTCAGACTCGCCACCAGGCACCTCCATCGTCAATGTCGCGGATTTCGCGTCCCGGCTTCGCGAAAGTTCTCCACGCGACTTAATTGCCGTCCCCGAAAGGGTGGCTTTTGTGTTGTGCAACTGCAAAGCGGACGATATTGCGCAACGGGGTCTCAGAGATGACCCATCCGGCTAGACAAATGACGTCCAAAGGGCTCCATTGCGACAGATGCTAATTGACTGCGCGGTTTCCCACGGCTCCCTGGAGGTGCAAAATTCGCCCGCGGGATTTCTCGGTGACGCATTTCACGACTCATCGCAATCCGAGTGGAGCGATTCCTTCTGCGAAAAACGTTGATCACACCGCAAGAACGCAACCACCCCGAACGCCATCATGGTCGCTCGTCCTGGCCAGGGTCAAGGAGTACCTGTTTTGCTTTGCCCGTACTGTCGTCGGACGATCGTTGTCATTGTCAGCACGGCCTGTTCACGGTCAGAAACTCTCCGGGCTCGTCCCCGAACGTGCCATTAGTGCCGTCCGTTTAACGGGGCCGGTTTTAACCTTTTGTACGTTTGCCTGCTTGATGCGGCCATTTTTTGTTGTTGTTGTCGTCGTCCCTTTGATTCATTGTCACCTCACTGATGGCTGCGTATTGATAATGTGCATGTACGTGATAAGTGATCAGTCTAAAGTCTAAGAAGCTTAAGAAGCTCAAGAAGTAGCGTATTTGCGAACATTCTCTCCTGCACACCGGCTCCGTTCGAGGTCTCGCCTCACTGGCCGCAGTAACAGCAGCATAAAAAAAATAGAGACATAAACGCCCGTCTAACGGATGCATCGAGCTCGAAGGGCCGCTCGCCAAACAATACCGACGGGTTGGAAAAGTGCACTTTCAATTATGATTTCCACATGGCTGCCACCGATAGTAGCCCCCTTGCGGTGGAGACGCACTTCAGCTCAAGTGCAGAAAGCAAGCTGCCCTTGCAACACTCCCGTGAGAGAGAGAGAGAGAGAGAGACCGTGTGTGTGTGTGTCTATGTCGCACTGAGGTCTCAGCTCAAGCTGGTGCATCTACACGACCGAGGTGGCCAATGGGGCGTAGCAAAACGGTGCTCCAGTCCGGTTTCGAGCCTTCTCCGGCACAAGCACCACGCGCCGATAAGCGTAGATTTTCCGATCCGCTAGGTGGAATGGGAGAGCAGCGAAAAAAAAAACGCGACCTAACGCCCTCAAGGTCGAATGCGTTATGTTTATGCAAACGTTGCACCGAGGTGTAATGCTCCTTTCCGATCGATTCGATATTGTGTTGGGTTTTGTTGCTTTATTATTTTTTTTGCCTTCTCCGTTGTTGAGCTTTTATAAAGTGGAAGTTGTTTTTCTTGCGTTAGGAAACGTCGCTCGATCGAGGATGTTGGAATCGGGCGATCATTGCGACTAACGGGCGTTGGGTAATATCGATGAATCGAAACCGCAGGCGTAGATCCAACTCAGGAAGCGTATTTGCGTGCTTTTTTTCCCACTGATATCCTTGCTCACATCCAACTCTAACCTAAACTTCCTGCAGCTGGTTGTTGTTGGGCGACGAAACGGCTTTACTTGCCAATGATTGAATTGTTTAAAATTGCACAATCAATCAAGTGCCCCCGTTTGTTCAACACCGAGTCCCATCTCAAGGCTTACCCGTGCTGCTGCAGGCGTAAAATCAAATCAATCAACCGGTCGGTCGGTAAGGAAAGTGAAATGCACCGGCAACTGCTATAATCGGTTCCTCGCGCCCGATGATCGTGCCTCCCGTCATTATGTGACGGACGACCGGCGGTATGCAAATGCGGCGTGTCCGGGAGGTGTCGAGTGAAATAAAATGGCATCCCTCGGGTTGGTGCGAAAAACCTGTACCGGCGGTCGATGTAAGGTCGAACGATTTGAATACCGATAACGACGCTCTCGTAGCCGCGTGTCACGGGATCGAGCCGTTCGCATGCAAATCGATCACCAGGGGGTGGTTTGTGTTTTGGTCCTGAACGCGGCAAACCAAGGCGTCGATTATAAATCACGCTCCGTGTCATTATTTTATGAATCCTGTGCGTGCGTGTGTGCCGAGATGGTAATTTTGCTGATGAATGCCCTCGGTATGGTTCGGTTCACGTGTTTACCGATCCCGATGGGTTTTGATCGATGCGCGACCGGACTCCAGTTGGGTGTGGCCACGTTGCACCGAAACGTCTGAAGGGCATGACATTTAGGATTTCCAATTAGCTGGTTGACTGGCGCACACAAAGCGATGGCTACTGATGGCCTGGATCAACTGCCATCGGAGTTTCACGTCGAGGAATGCACCGAATGGTCGGCGTTTTGCGATTGAACTGACTGAACGGAAAGTGCGAACGAATCTGGGTTACGGTTTGTGAACGGTTGCCTTGAACTTTTGCAGCGTTTTCAGAAACCCCCAAATGGAGCCGATTTCGAATTTCGCGGCTAAGGTATCTTCACGTGGGGCTACGACCTCGCAAGTGCCGGAACGTTTTGTTTCTAGCCGTTAAACATGCGTGTTATTTTTTCTATCAATCTCCCTGGTTTAGTACGTTTGTGTCGATTTCATCGATTGTCCTGCGGAGAACGCGATCTAGTGCGAGTGAATTACGCATTTATGCGCGATCGATCGATCGCACGCTACGATCAATGATACGCCTGAGCACGCCCAATTTTCGAATGCGTGTTTGCACAAAAAAAAAGACCACCGTAATCCATGCCTCGTGACTTCTTAATCGACCACCGTGTGTGCGAATGCTTGGCATTCCAGCAAATCATCCTTCCGGGAGGATAATCGTCACGATTAAACCTAACGGGTGGTTTGTTTACAGTCCCTAGCAGTCCCCTACTTGTAGCGCGCCGCTCGTTAAGGAGCCTCGTGCTGAACAGACTGACGTTGGGGCTGATAATCCGTTCATTAGAGAGTGCAAAACATGCCATTAACATCGCGCCCTTCGTCCCTCGGCTTGTGCGCAGCGTTTGAACTTTAGCCCGCTCGCAGCGCTAGAATTGAACAGGCTAGAACTGTGGCTTCTATCTGTGGCTGCAACCGAGGGTGTGTCGGACACTCGGACAAATTGCAGGTTAATAGCGCGTTCCGCAAATTAGCCAAATGCGACCGGTGGCTCGGAAAGCTACGCAATAAATCGTGCCGTCCATTAATGGCAGATAAATCAAAAGCAAGTGTCGGGCGGGTCGTCCGCTAATTTCCCGGAAGTGCACGTGCTCATCCGTGCAATGGCACCGTTGCCCAGCACGTTTGATGTACGGTGTACGTTAATAATCGCCCGCCTTGCCGAAGGATAGCTCCTGCAACGGTGACGTGAGCTCAATGGTGGGTGATCATAATGAATCTATTGGAGCCTTAATTTGTGCTGATTTGTAGATCGAGTCACGTTTCGTTGCTAGTCACATTTCCTGTACATACGGTACATGGGGTTTTTTTGTTGGTTTCTCCACTGATGAGCAAATGACGTCAGGTTCCAGGATCTCGAAGTGATTAACTTCCCATTGCCCTTTTTTACACCGTCAGGATGCGGATGTGGTTGATTCATTAGAATTCCTTTCTTTTTCCATCTTTCACAGGAACGTTCATGCTTATGGCCGCCGGCTTCATGTTCATCATCTGCGGCGCACTTGTGCACATCCTCGATCCGTATTTGCTGATATTCAAGTGGGTAAGTACGCGTTCACCTGACCACAACAAGCAGGTCACAGGTTCGCTCGAGAAACCACTGTGAGGGGAATGTGCAATCAGATAAATCCTTTTGCCATTGAAAAAAAAAAATAATCCCTGCATCAGTTTATTAGCCGCTTCATCAGTATGCTCGCCCTGTGGTCGGTTGTACGCAATGGCACACTCGATCAATTACGTTCATGATTGCGTTTACATAAGTTTAATAGTGTGACTGTTTTTTTGTGTGTGCAACGAAAGCCCCCAACTGGATAAGCCAAATGTGGAGCTTTCTTGCGTGCGCTCCCCCAGGACGCCCTGGGATCTGGGAGTTAACATTCAACGCTCGTACTCGCTTGCGATCGTACCAATCGTCCGTGAAACCACTGCGTTGGTGGCCACTTTCGGAGCTGCCCTTGAAAAAGCGAAGCAAAAAAAACAAGCCACGTTCCATTGCACCGCAAGAGCCCGCTCGAGGGAAGGCGCCAAGAGCACCGGAGCCCGGGGCGGGTAACGAACCTGCAGTGAATGCACTTTTGCCCACCGGTTAGCCGTGCATGCGCCCGCGCAACTAGAACTGGTGTAGTGCAGAGCGGTGTGCTTGCGTTTACCATTTTGCCGCCGGCCATTATTTCTGGTTCGCTTTATTCGTGTGTCTTCCAATGGCTCCGTTACTGCGGCATTCGAGGCGGCCAGGAACTCAATCCCTTGCCAGCTGCGAGTATGCTTACCGGTTTTTTATCCCTTTTTTTCTTCCATCCCTTGCCTGCTCGTGATTGCCAACTCTCGTCGTCCGTCCGCAACGCAGAAACTAATTTTCCAGGAAGGGTCGGAAATATTCAACCTCTGGCGCACGCCACCAGTCGATTTGTACATCAAAATCTATCTCTTTAACGTGACGAACGCGGAAGACTTCCTGGCGGGACGCGCCGACAAGATGCAGATCGAGGAAGTTGGTCCGTACGTGTACAGGTGAGTTTGGGGCGAAATGATCGTCTCAATCACCTCGATTGCTCATGGTTTCACTATCCACGCTAGGGAGCTGATGTCGCACGATAATATCACGTTCAACGAGAATGGAACGCTCTCGACGAGACCACATCATCCGCTCATTTTCCAGAAGGGCCTGTCCGGGAACCTGCGTGAGGACGACGTGTTCATGATGCCGAACATCGCACTGCTGGTAAGTGGGACCTATAGCGCGCGAAGATCCTGCAAGACATACCCAGAACTCACTCATCTTGTTGCCGCTTCCACAGAGTATAGCAAACGTGGCTGCATCAAAGCCGTACTTCCTGCAATGGCCAATTAACCTGCTGATACGGCAAACGAATGTACAACCGCTGGAGCGCCAAACAGCTCGAGAGTTCATGTACGGTTATCCGACTACGCTGACCACGCTTGGTTACACGTTTCTGCCCAATTGGATTTCGTTCGATAAAGTCGGGCTCATCGACAGGGTAAGTTGTGGCCGCTTTAACGTCCACGGTATCATGCTGATGATACGCTTGCTTCTCTAGATGTACGATTTCGATGATGACTTCGAGACGTTCTACACCGGCGAAACGTCGGCGAGTATGTCTGGGCTGTACGATACCTACCTCGGATCGCCAGATTTGGCCCAATGGAACGGCACCCACTGCAGCAACATTCGGAACGCGTCGGACGGCACCAAATTCAAGAGCTTCGTCGAACCGGACGATCAGCTGCTGTTCTTCCGCAAGAGCATGTGCCGGGCGCAGATCCTGGTAAGGACATTCCACCATTCACCACCGACATAGTTGGCTCACAGTTTTGTCACGTTCTTTTGCAGATCCAAAATGGCACCGATCACGAGGTGAACGGTTTGAAGGCGACGAAGTTCGTGTTCGAGGAGAACGCGCTCGATAATGGCGAATTCGATCCGCGCAACAAATGCTACTGCCGGAAGGGTAATAACGACTGTGCAGGAGTTGACCTTCACCTGGAAGGTGGAGGAGGTTCTCAACCAACAACGGCACCTCATCTCGTTCCTTTTTTATTTCCCCTCGTAAAGGCAAATGTCTGCCGCGTGGTCTGATCGATGTGACCAGCTGCTACTACGGATTCCCGATCGCTCTCAGCTATCCACACTTCCTGGATGCCGATCCAAAGGTGCTAGAGTACGTGAATGGATCCAGACCGGACTCGAAGATACACAGGAGTCACTTCATGATCAACCCCGTGAGTAAATGCCCGTGACCAACTGGACAACTCCTCCAATCGAAAGTCCGAACTTATTCGCCTCTTCTCGTAGGTCTCTGGACTTCCGTTGCAGCTGTCGGTCAAGTTTCAGATCAACATGGTGCTGGAGGATCTGAGTGGCATGTCGCACTGCGAGAAGTTCTCCAACCTCGTCGTACCTGCACTCTGGTTCGAAATCGTAAGTTCACAGCGCCACGACGTCGAACGTGGTTCGTGGTTCACGTCACGCGTCCTATTCCAAGACCACACCAAAATCATCTGAGCTTGCTAGCGATGTAAGGACGCGTACCATACCTAACCACCACCCGGTCTACGCGGCCGTCTCAAACGGAGCACGCACACATTGCGAGATCACACTCACAGTAGGCCATCCATCTTGATCGCGCACGAACTGCATGTCGCTTTAATCGAATATCCCCGTCGGAGGATATTTTCATTTCTCATAGCTTACCTCTCCCGTAGCATTTGCGGGGATCTTCATCACCCATCACCGACGACTCTTGTCAGCGAACCGCCGTATCGTAACGAATGGGGTGCAATCCCGCCGGGTCCGCCTCGCAGTAGTTTCATAAAATTCGTTTCGTTTTTTCTTGTTTTTCCCTCCATTTTCCGCACTTTTCATCAACCGCACACGACGACGCCCCAGACGATGCCGGGCCTGCCAAAGACGCTGCTGTCGCGCTTCATCTTCTATCTGAAGATCCTACCCTTCGGTGACCAGGTGGTGAAGCACAGTCTGCTTGCATTTGGGGGCATTTTGCTGCTCGTTGCCATCACGAAGGTGTCCCTTACGCTCTCGTCCGCGTACTCGTCGGCGTATCGCATCTCCAACGAGCTGCGGGAAAGCTTATGGTAGCAGCAACCCGGTACGAGTTG
This sequence comes from Anopheles nili, assembly GCF_943737925.1. Taxonomy (NCBI): domain Eukaryota; kingdom Metazoa; phylum Arthropoda; class Insecta; order Diptera; family Culicidae; genus Anopheles; species Anopheles nili. Next base: position 16,014,394 of record NC_071291.1, read on the forward strand.
CCCCAACCGTTGAGGAAGTGCAATGCATGCGAACACATACATACACCACTACAACAGCAACCACCACCACCAGGCCAAAAGTGAGATGCTTTCCCGGGACAAGCATTGAAACTAGAGTAGGAGATTTCAGCTAATTGTTTAAGTTTTATATCTAATTTAAGGTAATTGTTAATAATAATCTGGAGAGAAAATTCCATTCGCAGTTCTTGTGTAGTTACTACAGCTGACGGCTAGGTGGCGCTCGAACACAAGCTTTCACTACTCGCCGCAAGGAAGCGTACATCTCCTTCTCTATGAACATGACCATCGATCAACTGGCAACGTTTGATCCTTAAATCATTTCTTTCTGGCGTTTATTTGTTATAAACGATCTTAACATACCCTTTCTCAAACTTCGGCAGCATTAAGTAATGTAATTAGTTTCTTTAAAATCGTTTTAATTCATATAAACTCGAACACTTCTCTCTTACTATTGGGAGGGGAAGGAAAATAAAACTTATGTATAGCAAGTATTCTCGCAATGCTTCCAATCGTATCATCCATGCGCTTTCTAGAATATCCTATGACCGATGATTGTACGAAATCAAGCTCGATGCTTGATGTGTGAACTGACGGTGCAGTTCAGGGCGATGATGTAATAATAACTTAGCTGCTGTAAACACTACTAGTTCGCTCCGTGATGCAGAGCGTCGTCAAAACACAATGTAACATTCCAATGAAACTAAAAAGAGGCAAGTGAGACGCGAGCTTCTCGGAAAATCGTTCGCCGACTTACCCACAAGTGTGAAGTTCCAGCACTGTGCTTTGCATGTATTTATTTTCTTCCCTTGTCGGGTGCATCCCGATCCAGATCGTCTTCCATGTGCTTCTTGTAGCCTCTCGGTGGCTTGATCTAGAGGGCCAAGGAAGAGACACACGATTCAGTTACGATCCAAAGAGGGACTACATTCCCAAAGCAGTACATACCGATACTTTGGTAAACGAGCGATCAATGCCATGTCGATTTCTAGCAACGATGAAGTAGGCACCCTCATCTGCTACGACCGCTTCCTTGATCGAAAATCGAATGTAGTCGTTGTGGACTTCCTTGATCGTTCGAGGAGAGTTGGTCAAATCCTTCGTGCCCTTCATCCATTGAACTGTCGGAGAGCAGGAACACAGGCACATGCATTAATTCAATCATCAAACTACCTCCTGTCGTCCTGAACACGACGATCGACACTTACTCTTGGGTTTCGGTTCGCCGATGATTTTGAAAGCCATCGAAAGTGAATCGCCTTGTCTGATCTTAATCTCCGGTTGCGGCCGGGACATGAAGATCGGTGGCTTCGCGCCCTTGATCGCGTTCGGGTTGATGATGTCCACGTTCGAGGACGATTCAGCCTTGCCGAACGCATTCGTAGCACGGCACACGTACCGACCAGATGCGTCCATCGTGGCAGCGGTGATGCACAGCGCGAAGATGCCCGTTCCATCACTGTAGGTGCGAACCTTCGGTGGCTTGCCAGTGACCGGGTAACGGTCACGGAACCACTGCACCTCACAGTTGCCCTGGACCTCCACAACCAGACAGATGTTGCCACCGGATGGGATGGAGTAGTCCGCAAGACCCTGGTAGAAGTGCGGTAGGTTCGGGTTGCGATGGTACACACTGTGTGTGCGCTCCATCAACACCTTCTCCTTGCTGACGAACTGGACGTTGTGGCTGATGGCATCGCTGCAGCCACCGCTCTCCGCCTCGCACGTGTACGTGCCCGAATCGTCCTCGCTGGGGCTCGTCACGATCAGCTTGCAGGTACCGTCGGCATGATCGTACTGCTCGTACTTATCGCCCGGGATAATGTACTCGCCATCCTTGATCCAGGCAATGTTCGGTCGCGGCGTACCACGGACGCGACACTCGAGGACAATCTCGTCCGAGTGGAGCGAGTAGGTTTCTAGTGGGATTGGGAAGGAGCGAAATTGGCACACGCAAATGCATTAGCAACTGACACCGTCGTTGGTCGCTGGCCCGCGCTGGACGCCTCTGTTCTTGCCGCAGTCATGTATAGAACACGGAGCACACAAACACATACAACACGTACGCAAACACACTACGGACTTCGAAAGGATCGAAGTGTTACACCGAAACATCCTACAGACAGGTGTTACAGGTCCATCGAAACGGGCCCAAATGATAACACGAAACTAGAGACTACAGACACATACACACGTACTATTTTACGACACAAACATACATCGATGGGGTGGATAATGAGCGCCTGGTTATGCCAAAGCGCTTGCTTACGACTAGAATGACTAGAAACACCACCCTTCACTGGACGCTTAGTAGCGCCTGGTCAACGAGTGGCGTTCGGGTCGCATGTGCTTCATCGACGAAAGCCGTATATGGTCTAGCACGAGAATGCAGCAGTTGGTGACATCTTCACCACAGTCGTTCCGAACCACACATTTGTACATGCCCGCTTCGTGATTCGTGATGTCGTAGATCTCCAGTATACTCATGCCTTGGTGGCGCGAAATTCGATACTTCGCACCGTTACTGATCTTCGCGTAGTTGTGTATCCACTCGATCTCGCAGTTCACACCCCAGAACGAGCACACGAGGATCAGGTTGGAGCCACGTTTAACCATCCGATCGCGAAGGACTGTCTGCACGATCGGTTGATACATCTGCAAGGACGAGAGGCTCTCATAGCGCATGGACGTAGCAAACGTGTCCATCCGGTAGTGATACGGGAAGGTTTGCGATCGTCGGCCTGATGATCGCTCAAGTTCTGCGGAATGGACTTCGGTCTTGTGTTCTGTTTGGACCTGGCTGCGTTCAGACGAGCGCAGGGTTTTCGACTCATCCCGAGACAAAGATGATTCACTGGTAGTGTTGGACGCTTTTAAAGTTAAAAAAAACCAAACGATTCATATGTAACTAGACATATCCGAATATTGTACAAAAGAAACATGTTTTGTATTAGTATAATGTGTCTTACCTTGAGCAACCCCTCTACCAAGCGTATGCCTGCTGCTTCCGCCATCGTCCTGCGCATCACGGCCCACGGCAGGACTGGTCCGCTTGCGAGTCCATTCGCGTCCAAGCCTCTCAGCGCGTTCTTCAGACAACGTGCTTTGTTGTTCCAGGACGATCGGTGACTTACGCAGGTCCTTCGAAGTTCTATCGTGCTGAGTTGCAGCTCCACTCATCAGGCGCTCGTGATAGTAGCTACGTCTTTGTCTGCTGATGCTCACGTCTGTTGTGGTTGACTCTCCGAAATGACTCGAATGAGCGAGTCCTTGAGACGATGCATAGTGGTACGGACTGTGATAAGTACTTGTCGAACGCGCCGAACGGCGAAGCTCTTGTGATGATCCAAACTTGTTGTCACGGGTATAGCCTCGCTGCTCAGCGTGATATTGCCGACGATAGTACTCTTTAGCTTTGGTATGATCGCTACACGATGATCGTACAGATGTTCTTTGATGGGCGTATGGGCTGACACTTGTGTTAGTAGCACACGATTTGTCAGTGTAGTGATTTGTACTAGCCTGCTGGTACTCTGGGGATATGAATCATTCAAAGCTTATTAAAATAACGGCACGCATTATTCAATCCCAACCCAGCATTTGTACAGGGATTGACAGAATAATTGCTCACTAATTATCTTCGGTACGCAGGAAACCAACAGCTTCCCACAATTATCACTTTGAAAAGTATCTGTGGAAGGCGTTCTTAGCTTGAAAGTGTGCATGGTCTATCGAGACCATCTAGTAGTGACAATTGACAAATTGACAAGAAATCAAATTAAGTTGCTTATAGCAAATGGGGTAAGTAACACGAATTAATTGACAAACAGTTTAGGCGGCTCCGGGGGCTGCCGCATCACTGTTTGACGGTTCTGTTCTACCGTCGCCATGCTCATTACCTAAGATGTTGCTTGCAAAGATTGGGGGAACGAATTTGGTGTACGGATTTTCATAAACAGTAACCACCGACTTCGATTCAATGGTACCGGCGTAATTTTTCGCCTCAATCTTGTACGTGCCGGCGTCTTCCGTCGTTACGTTTACTATCTCGAGCGTAACCTTGCCATCGCGGCGCGTTTTTTGGCGGTATTTGCGACCCTGTACGAGCGGTATCTCGTCCTTGTACCACATGAACAGTGGGAACTTTCCATCGACGTAACTGGTAAACTTGAGATTCGAGCCTTCCGGCACCGTCTTATCCTGCAGCTGCGTAATGAACCGCAGCTTGTATCGATAGTCGTATTCCTTGTCATGCTGGCTGCGTGACTCCGACCACTTGATCAGCGCCTCGTCCTCCGGATTGTAGTCGCAATCCTTGGGACGCAGATGGCGACTAAGGATAGGTTTCTCCGATTTCTTATGCAGCTCATCCTCAAACACCTTCAGCACGTCTTCGTCGCTATTTTTATAGTTCAACCAGTACGACATGTCCGTTTTATCGACACTGTTCTTTGCTCGCAACACGTACCGCCCGCTGTCCTCCTTGGAAGGTTGGAAAATTCTCAACTGATGACGCCCGTCCGGAAATTTGCGGAAGTACAGCCTTCCACCGGTGTTATGGCGCATGAACACGCCCTGCACAATCCACACCGTCTCCGGTTCGGGATCTCCTCGAACACAACACTCCAGCACCAGCTCATCCTGGATGGGGTCGTATTTTTCTGCAAGGAAAAAATCACGTACATCCAAAACCTTCCAACATTACGCTTACTCCGTTGCTGTTAATGAATGTCACGATTCCACTGTCGCGTACCATGGCAATTGATTGCGCAGATCCTTACGCCCTTCTTGAGTGGCTTCTCATATGCGTACCTTGCATGGGGCGGGTAAAGACCGGAGCCTCACCCTTGATTTCCGTCTTCTCCACCACCGACACGGTGCAAGACTGCTCGATCTCTCCGTATGTCGCGCACTTCGCCACGCAGGTGTAAATGCCTGCATCCCGGTACTTGCACTTTTCAATCTCAACCACGCACGTTCCACAACGCATGGTGGTGTGCGTAAGGCGCAATCCATTTCCCAATACGCGTCCATCGCGTTTCCAGTAAGACGTTACCTCCTCCGGACACTTGACATACGCTATCAGACGCAGCGTCTTCCCCGGTTCCACTCGAACGTTGGCCATATGCGAGACGAAGTCGAACTTCTTGCGTCGTTCAAACTCCTCCAGCGCAACCTGCGTGCGAGATTTTCTTCGTTTGTACATGATCTCAGTTTCCGGTGCGGTTTCCTTCGGCTTTTCCGCTTCCGGTTCTGGAGCCACCACCTGAACAGAACGCTCTACTGGAGGGGCCAAAGCCTCGGCTTCTGCCTTAGTTTCCTCCTCGGGTAGCTCCTTGACGTCCGGTAGCTTGGGAGCACGCTTCACTTTCGGTTCCTTTGGACCTTCACTTCCCTCTTCTTCCTCCTCTTCCTCACCGTCCTCTTCCTCTTCACCTTCGGCCGTTTCATCCTCGCCAAAGACGGGAACCGGTTCGGTCGGTATGTACGACTCAGCCTTGAACCAGCCTGGACGTTTTTTGGCCAACCACTCAAAATATTGCTCCTTGCTGCAGAAGTCGAGATTGTGCTTGCAGGTGGCCTCACCGACGCTGTTCGATGCTATCAGGATATACTCGCCATTATCCGTGTACGACGGATCGTAGAATACGAGCGACGCGATCGTGTGTTCAGCCGTTTCGTCAAAGTGCTGCGAGATGCGCATATGACTATCGGGATAGACACCAAGCTTGATGATGCCTTTGTACCAGGTTAGCGTTGGAGATGGATTCGCTCGGATCACATACTCAACAGTCAGGATGTTGCTGTACGAATCGTAGTTTTCTAACATCAACACATTGATAGAGAGTGGGAAAAGGTGAAGGAAAATGACATTATAGCAAAACCCATGGGAAACACGTATGTGTTCGATGAAATGTTTGAACCGGAAATGGAAACATCTCTTATCCCTTGCCCAACTAAGAGTGCGTGATCCACAGTGATAAGTAATCACGCTTATTGCGTTCTGCTTTGTAAGGGCTTCTTACAGCTCTCAGACAAATCTGAAAGAGAATCTGAAGAAGCACTGTACTTGACAAGCATGGCTCGGATCTAATGAATGTCTATAGTCTAACGAGCGGCATGGCAACCTACCTCTAACCATCCGTACGAACGTTGGCGCAAAGGTCTGTACGGTTGTCACAGGTTCGACAACCGTCAATTTGCAAACGGTCTCGATTTCCTCCATCTCATTCTTCGCCTTGCACTTGTACTCGCCCGCATCCTTGACGGTCACGTCGTTCACCCATAGACAACCGTACGCCGCGCGATGCATGTCATTCATATCGACGATATGGTCGTCGTACTCGACCGGCTGCCCATCCTTAAACCATTCCAGTGTCGGTTCGAACCCGATAGCGCAGCACATCAGCTTCAGGCGATGTCCCGCAACAATAGCACGGTTTGTCAGGTGTACGGACCACTGCAGCTTGTCTCGCTGGTGTAGTATCTTCTTGTGGTAGTACCGCGCCATATCTCCACCAATTGGTGGCGGTGATGGGGACTTTTCCGGCGCCAAGCGCCTATGCTTCGCATGGCCTCCCACTTCCGGGGCTGGAGCTGCTGCATCTCCGGCCTCGGTGGAAGCCGTTGGCTCTTCTTCGGCAGCACTAGCTGCAGCTGGAACTTCGGGGACCGGTTCTTGAGGTTCTGGCGGTTGAGGTTGAGCTGCTTCAGCTTCGCTTGTCGCTGTGTCCGGAGGAGGAATCTCCTCAGCACCTGGTGTCGGTGCGGTTGCTGTCTCCGAAACCGGAGCAGACGATGGCACTTCAGAAGCAGGTGGCTCTACTGCCTGCCCTTCACCGGCAGCCACCACGGATTCCTGTTTGTCCGCTAGTGAAACATCATCTTAATGTATTAGTAAAATAATACAATACATCGAATTAGAATTCACCGCCAACCGACTATCACGGACAGAGACACAAACACAGCTTTAGTGATAGGTTCGATTGAGCTGATGCGAGAGAAGAAAAGACGGAACGAAATTGCACAGCGAAAATACACTAGACACGGTTACACAATGACACACACACACACACAGGGCGTGCCTCCTGCGTTGGGCGGCCCAGGACACCTTCGCTCCCACATGACTAGCAACAGAACTACATCCTGGCGCGAGCACTGGAACCGCGATCATAAACACAGAAGAAGTACACAGGAGAGTCTACTAGCATCGTTACCTTTGATGGAGATGAACGTAGGAGGCGTAGGTTTGATTTCGGTGTTTTCGTACACCGTTAGCGTGGTGCTGGTGGACGTTTCACCGTTCTTGTTCTTGATCATGCAGCAGTATTCGCCCGCATCGACCTTGTCGATGTCCTTGATCTCGAGGCTGAGCAGACCCTCGCTCACCTTGAAGGTGTGCTTGCTGCTCTTCTCGACCGGGTCGCCATTCTTGAGCCAGCGAACCGTAATGCCCGGACCGGAGATGGTACAGGTGAGCTTCACCGTCGAGCCCTTCGGTGCCGCCCGGGACTTCAGATGGGAGATGACCAGCGGCGGTCGCATCATCTGGCGCTGCCGCTGCCACTCCAAGTCGCGCTCCCGTTCCGTCATCTCTTGGGTCGACTCGCGGCGGGAGGCTTCGCGGGATTTTTCTTTGGCTGGTTTCGCTTCCGCCTCGGCCTGCTGCTGCTGCTGCTGCTCGATACTATCGATGCTCTTCCACACCGACGGATCGAACTCTTCTTTCACCGGGATCAGCTCTACGTCTGAGTCATATTCGGGCTCGGGCGGTGGCTTTATCGGTTCCGGCTCGGGCGTCGGGTCCTTCGGTGGAGGGGGGGTCGGGGCACGAGGAGGTTCGGGTTCGGGTTCTTCCTCCTCTTCTTCCTCCTCTTCCTCCTCCTCCTCCACCACAGGCTCTGGTTCCGGTTCTGGCTCTGGCGGGGGCGGCGGCGGTGTCGGTTCCTTCACTGACTTACCTGCCTCTTCTTCTTCTTCCTTGATACGGGCCAGCTCCGCGGCAGCTTCCGCCTCCGTCTTGGCGTGTTCCTCGGCCGGTTTCGGCGGCTCGGGGACAGCCATCTCCTCCTCGACGACGACCACCTTGACGGTGGAGATGTCACCACAGCTGGCCGGATCCAGCGAGCACGAGTCGGTGAAGAACAGCGAGATGTACTCGTCCACGTTCGTCACACCACCCGAGATGTCCATCACGAGTGCCTTGTCGATGATGGCCTTCTGCGAGGCAACCTGCACGTCCGGTTTCTCACCTATTTCGAACGGGGACTTCTCACGGTGCAAGCTGCGGAAGTCACGCGGCGAATCACCTCTGCCGGGTATCTTGAGCAGATCCAGCATTGTCGGTTCCGCCGGAGTCACTTCCACCTGCACCGGCTCCTCCGACTGGTTCTTTTTCGACCGTGACCTTCGCTCCCGTCTGCCCGTCATGGTTTTACGTGGATCTTCCTTTTTTTTGTTGTTACGATACTATATACCGATGGAACCGCCGGTTCCCTCTAAGATTACACTTTACCACCAGTATGTAGCGCCAAGCGCTCAACATACACTTCCACTCACCCACAACGCACCCAACAGCGACGTCTTGGCCGCTTTTAATCTATCGCAACCACACTTATGCCAAAAACCAAACCAACCACTGCGACCGGACGAATCTAGCAAGTATGAGAGTGAAAGTGAGCAGATATTAGAGGATTCTAAACCACTAGGCCTGTCTGGCAAGTTATACCCAACCTCGAGCTACAGCGAGACCGTGACGACACGCACGACACAGGCGAAAGCTGTCGGAGAAGTGAAGCGCACTTTACAAGATGCAGGGCAGTTCAATTTTCCTCTACGGATAATTGCTCGCTCGGATCGAACAGATCGAACCGTACCGACGCCAGAATGTGCGCACGAGGCCTGAAATCGTGGTACGCGTGAATCCGCACCCGCGGCAACTATGTCACATCCGATCAATCGAGCCGATCGAGGAAATTTGGGACGATTCAAAACGAGCATTCGAACCGAGCTGCGTCGATCACGAGAAAGTTCGCTATTTAGTGACACAATTCATCACCTGCGCCGGCAGCGACATAGTTTTCGTAGCGGTGGCTGTTCTACTAATTGTATTTATAGCCCCATTAACAGAACGGCGGCTGATCAACCCATTTAGAGTGGGTCGCTATATTTAGAAGGTCAACGCTCATTAAGTCAATGACAATGCGCACGCGATACCGCATGCGTCCATGCGTGGAGGACCGCTCAGGACCTTCAGGAGCATCAGCCGAGCATAGGCATTGTAACGACTAGACGGCGTACCATGTTTACCGGGCGGGATGGCTTGAAATGGGCTTAAATAACATTTCGTTTCTCGCTGCAGCAATATCGATGAATGGTCATGTCTTTTTTTTATCACTCGAGTCGCACAGTCCGCTTTTTCCTTTGTTCAGGATATTGTTAATTTCATGTTACGAAGAAAAAATTGCACCATCGGTCTGCCGAAGCTTGTTCTTCTTCTTGCTTTATACGATTGAACGACCACAACGAAGATATTTTTGGGCACGCGTTTCGAAAACATATGCTGCCAACTCAAGCTTTACATCATCGAAATGCACACTGCAAATTGCGTTGAAATTGTGCAACGCTAAATTCATATTAATGCCATTTATTGCAAATAAAATTGATTGAAGTATACTTGAATGCGTTGGTGATCATTTCACTAAGTACTGATCTTAAGCTGGTCTCAAGCTCAACTTAATATTAAAAAAATTAAAAAATACAAATAATCAAATAATTAAACCGAAGATAACCAGTAAGCATATCCTGATTGTTTCTGAAGCCAATGATTTGTTCAAACGGTCTCACACAGCGAAAAAGGATATCGACTTCATTGTCTTCTACCAGTACTATATGCGTTTCGATGTCTACATCGCTATGTCAAAGAACTTAAGCAGGTTTTCGTTTCGAAAGCGTTACCAGTTATTCCTGTTGCTTGACATATGTGTGCGCTAACAGACATGTTTTTACGAGGACACACTCGTAGTTTAACATGAGCCATTAACCACAAATCTGCGCAATTGACAAGCGAATCAAAGAACGTATAATAACTTTCACTGGTTGATGCCCGCAAATAAACTTCACTTTGCTTTCGTCGATACTTTCAAGGATTGGGTAAAGTTTAAGGTACATACTACAACGTTGGTTATCAAATATGTCCTTCTAGAATGTCGACATTTATTGATGCGTTCCAACAAATGACAAGAGAATGGAATCTTTCTCATGCACTGTGATCGGCTTTGTTACGATCGACGTTGCGCTTCGAGAATCGATAAATTTAGTATCCATCGCGCGAGACAATCGGCGCTTGAAAGCTGACTAGAGTGAGTGCCATCATTGAACAAATCATCAGTGGTAAAAATAGAAGCCAAGCTAACTTACCCGTTTTGTGTGGTATGCTGAATGACGAACAGATGACATCATCGCTGGTATCGTACACCTCAACGGTGCATTTGTTAAACGATTGTCCGTAGTTGTTGAAAACATGACAGGCAAAAACACCCGTATCCTCGTATTCGGCGTGATCCACTTGCAGTGTGATGAGTCCGTTTTTCTGTCTCATTTGATAGCGTCCAGTTTGAACGATATCAGCTCCATCTTTCGTCCATCGTACATCAATTTCCGAATCCAGCACAACGCATAGTAACTTGAAGCCATGATCGCGCTCAATAAACACGTTCTTGAGGTATACCGCGAACGAAGGGCCTCGTTTCGAAGGAAGTGCTCCCAAACTGCATCTAGAAGAGCTACGTGGTGGATCGTCTCGAATTCCGAGTGGACTTCTAGTGGCATGGCGCTTGATAGTATCAGCTCGGTGCTGTCTGGCGTCAGAGCTTGCTCGCTGACTTGGTTTCGAAGCAGTTCTGCTAGAGGGCTCAGCTGACTCAGTCAGCCCTTGGCGTGCAGCAAGGACCTTTATATGAGACGGCTCGGATTTGCGTTGCTCGTTAGTGGTGCTAGTTATCTTGTAGTGTGTTATCAACTGTTTCACTGCATGGATCGCATCTTGCGTGCTAGTTCGCGTGTATTTTTCCTTACTACCTATAACTATAAACTGTTCCTCACTCAAACAAAACTCGATGGTATCAAAGATCTTTAAAAGCTGCAGCTGATACCGCAACAACCAATCGGAAATCGACACACTGATGCTAAGCTTACGCAATATATCAGAAAATTTCTCTAGAGACTCTGCTAACAAACGAAGGTACTCAATTGAATCTAGCTGGAGCGGATTGATTGTCAATTTTTCGATCACCATTTCGAAGCCTGTGAACAAACTCTCGTCTTTTTCCTCTAACAACGGTACACAATGTTGAGTTCTGACCTGCAACATTACATTCTTCAACATACTCAGATTCTTTCGAATTGTATCCAACAGCTCTCGTTGCAGTTCTATGTTGTTATGCAGATCAAGGAAGTGTTTCAAAACCCTATCCAAACAGAGAATGTGTCGTTTTATCTCATCTAGAATCAAAACTTCTCGCTCATTACGCACTCTCGAGATGTGCTGTTGAGAAAGCGATGAAACTATGCGATACAATTGCCTCAAACCGTGCTTAAGTTCTGGAGTAATGCTTTCTTCATTCCAGCTAGAACCTGATGGCATATTTAAAACCACATCATGAACGGGAATGACAAGCAACTGCAACACGTTTACACAAGAAGCGTACGATGGCTTCTTGATGATTGCCCCAACAGACGGATGTAATAGGGACAGTGCTTTACAAATTTGGGCATAATATGATGATACGGTTTTGGATGACAAATCTACACGGTTGCCAAAATTCAACTGAATGTACTCGAGATCTTTCTGCAGGAGTTGAAGTTCAACAGTTATTTTGTTGAACACATGCTCCGTTTCGCTTTGAGCGGTTCTTCTATGTGTGATATTCTGAACAATCTCAGTCAAAATATTCATGATGGATTTGAATATCGTATAAACACCTAACCACTCGTTTTTCTCCAAAAGTTTACTCTTCTTCTGCACCTGTGCAAGAGATTCAGACAGTTGCAACAAGTTGTCTTCCAATACATTCCAAGTACCAGAATCCGAAGAATACATATCTGTCGAGGACAACGTGCTGATAAAAATGTCAATTGAATTATGTAAAAGCTTTACAACTGGCACATCAGTCATGCAAATTTCGAGGTCTTCTTGACTTAGAAGGTTTAATTTTACATTTCCTATGGCACTGATCATGTTTCTACTAGCATTGTTGGTCAAAAACATTCGCTTGATTTCTAAAAGCATTGCTTGGAAATTATTCAAAAGATTACAGAATTGGTCATACGCCTTGCTGTGAATAACAATCGATGATTTTTGAAGAAATTCTTGGGATGGTTCGATGCGTCCCTCATTTTGGACCTTCTTCGTCTCGATTTCATACTCAAGATTCTTTATCTTCCTAGCTTCTGCCGTTGTTTTCTTTTCCTTGATCACTTTTTCTGTTTGCTTCTTTCTATTCTCTTCCTCAGCTTTCTTCTTAGCTTCTTTCTCTGCCTTCTTCTTCTTCATTTCTTCTTCAGCCTTCAGTTTGGCCTCTTCTTCTTCCTTCTTCTTTTTGTCTTCTTCCTCCTCCTTCTTCTTCTTCACTTCTACCTCAGCCTTCAGTTTGGCCTCTTCCTCTTCCTTCTTCTTTTTGGCTTCTCCCTCTTCCTTCTTTTTCTTCTTGGCTTCTTGTTCTTCTTTCAATTTCATGGCATCTTCCTCAGCCTTCTTCTTAGCCTCTTCCACAGCCTTCTTCTTCTTCACTTCTTCCTCAGCCTTCAGTTTGGCCTCTTCCTCTTCCTTCTTCTTTTTGGCATCTTCCTCAGATTTCTTTTTCTTCTTGGCTTCTTGTTCTTCTTTCATTTTCTTAGCCTCTTCCTCAGCCTTCTTCTTAGCTTCTTCCTCAGCCTTCTTCTTAGCTTCTTCCTCAGCCTTTTTCTTCTTCACTTCTTCCTCAGCCTTCAGTTTGGCCTCTTCTTCTTCCTTCTTCTTTTTAGCATCTTCTTCAGCCTTCATTTTCTTCTTGGCTTCTTGTTCTTCTTTTAATTTCTTAGCCTCTTCCTCAGCTTTCTTCTTAGCTTCTTCCTCAGCCTTCTTCTTCTTAATTTCTTCCTCTGCCTTTTTCTTCTTCACTTCTTCCTCAGCCTTCAGTTTGGCCTCTTCCTCTTCCTTCTTCTTTTTAGCATCTTCTTCAGCTTTCTCCTTAGCTTTTTCCTCAGCCTTCTTCTTTTTCACTTCTTCTTCAGCCTTCTTCTTCTTCACTTCTTCCTCAGCCTTCAGTTTGGCCTCTTCCTCTTCCTTCTTCTTTTTGGCATCTTCCTCTGCCTGCTTTTTCTTCTTGGCTTCTTGTTCTTCTTTCAATTTCTTGGCCTCTTCCTCAGCTTTCTTCTTAGCTTCTTCCTCAGCCTTCTTCTTCTTCACTTCTTCCTCTATCTTCTTCTTCTTCACTTCTTCCTCAGCCTTCAGTTTGGCCTCTTCCTCTTCCTTCTTCTTTTTGGCTTCTTCCTCAGCCTTCTTTTTCTTCTTGGCTTCTTGTTCTTCTTTCAATTTCTTGGCCTCTTCCTCAGCCTTTTTCTTGGCTTCTTCCTCAGCCTTCTTCTTAGCTTCTTCTTCAGCCTTCTTCTTCTTCTTCTTCACTTCTTCCTCAGCCTTCAGTTTGGCCTCTTCTTCTTCCTTCTTCTTTTTGGCTTCTTCCTCTGCCTGCTTTTTCTTGTTGGCTTCTTGTTCTTCTTTTAATTTCTTGGCCTCTTCCTCAGCTTTCTTCTTAGCTTCTTCCTCAGCCTTCTTCTTTTTCACTTCTTCTTCAGCCTTCTTCTTCTTCACTTCTTCCTCAGCCTTCAGTTTGGCCTCTTCCTCTTCCTTCTTCTTTTTGGCATCTTCCTCTGCCTGCTTTTTCTTTTTGGCTTCTTGTTCTTCTTTTAATTTCTTGGCCTCTTCCTCAGCTTTCTTCTTAGCTTCTTCCTCAGCCTTCTTCTTTTTCACTTCTTCTTCAGCCTTCTTCTTCTTCACTTCTTCCTCAGCTTTCAGTTTGGCCTCTTCCTCTTCCTTCTTCTTTTTGGCATCTTCCTCTACCTGCTTTTTCTTCTTGGCTTCTTGATCTTCTTTTAATTTCTTGGCCTCTTCCTCAGCTTTCTTCTTAGCTTCTTCCTCAGCCTTCTTCTTCTTCACTTCTTCCTCTATCTTCTTCTTCTTCACTTCTTCCTCAGCTTTCAGTTTGGCCTCTTCCTCTTCCTTCTTCTTTTTGGCATCTTCCTCTACCTGCTTTTTCTTCTTGGCTTCTTGTTCTTCTTTTAATTTCTTGGCCTCTTCCTCAGCTTTCTTCTTAGCTTCTTCCTCAGCCTTCTTCTTCTTCACTTCTTCCTCTATCTTCTTCTTCTTCACTTCTTCCTCAGCCTTCAGTTTGGCCTCTTCCTCTTCCTTCCTCTTTTTGGCATCTTCTTCAGCCTTCTTCTTCTTGTGGGCTTCTTGTTCTTCTTTCAATTTCTTGGCCTCTTCATCAGCTTTCTTCTTAGCTTCTTCCTCAGCCTTCTTCTTAGCTTCTTCTTCAGCCTTCTTCTTCTTCACTTCTTCCTCAGCCTTCAGTTTGGCCTCTTCTTTTTCCTTCTTCTTTTTGGCATCTTCCTCTGTCTGCTTTTTCTTGTTGGCTTCTTGTTCTTCTTTTAATTTCTTGGCCTCTTCCTCAGCTTTCTTCTTAGCTTCTTCCTCAGCCTTCTTCTTCTTCACTTCTTCCTCTATCTTCTTCTTCTTCACTTCTTCCTCAGCCTTCAGTTTGGCCTCTTCCTCTTCCTTCCTCTTTTTGGCATCTTCTTCAGCCTTCTTCTTCTTGTGGGCTTCTTGTTCTTCTTTCAATTTCTTGGCCTCTTCATCAGCTTTCTTCTTAGCTTCTTCCTCAGCCTTCTTCTTAGCTTCTTCTTCAGCCTTCTTCTTCTTCACTTCTTCCTCAGCCTTCAGTTTGGCCTCTTCCTCTTCCTTCTTCTTTTTGGCATCTTCCTCTACCTGCTTTTTCTTCTTGGCTTCTTGTTCTTCTTTTAATTTCTTGGCCTCTTCCTCAGCTTTCTTCTTAGCTTCTTCCTCAGCCTTCTTCTTCTTCACTTCTTCTTCAACCTTCAGTTTGGCCTCTTCCTCTTCCTTCTTTTTCTTGGCTTCTTCCTCTGCCTTCTTTTTCTTCTTGGCTTCTTGTTCTTCTTTTAATTTCTTGGCCTCTTCCTCAGCTTTTTTCTTAGCTTCTTCCTCAGCCTTCAGTTTGGCCTCTTCCTCTTCCTTCTTCTTTTTGGCATCTTCTTCAGCCTTCTTCTTCTTATGGGCTTCTTGTTCTTCTTTCAATTTCTTGGCCTCTTCATCAGCTTTCTTCTTAGCTTCTTCCTCAGCTTTCTTCGTAGCTTCTTCCTCTGCCTTCTTCTTCTTGATCACTTCTTCCTCAGCCTTCAGTTTGGCCTCTTCCTCTTCCTTCTTCGTTTTGGCATCTTCCTCAGCCTTCTTCTTCTTGGCTTCTTGTTCTTCTTTCAATTTCTTAGCCTCTTCCTCTGCCTTCTTCTTCTTCACTTCTTCCTCAGCCTTCAGTTTAGCCTCTTCCTCTTCTTTCATCTTTTTAGCATCTTCCTCTACCTGCTTTTTCTTCTTGGCTTCTTGTTCTTCTTTCAATTGTTTAGCCTCTTCCTCAGCTTTTTTCTTAGCTTCTTCCTCAGCCTTCTTTTTCTTCTTGGCTTCTTGTTCTTCTTTTAATTTCTTAGCCTCTTCCTCAGATTTCTTCTTAGCTTCTTCCTCAGTCTTCTGCTGCTTCACTTCTTCCTCAGCCTTCTTCTTCTCTTCTTTTTCTTTAGCCTGCAGGTTGGCCTCTTCTTCTTCCTTCTTCTTTTTGGCTTCTTCTTCTTCCTTCTTCTTCTTGGCTTCTTCTTCCTTGTTCTTCATTTTGGCTTCTTGTTTTTCTTTCAATTTCATAGCTTCTTCCTTGGCATTCTTCTTACTTTCTTCTTCAGCATTTGTCTTACCCTCTTCTACTGCTTTTATCTCATTAGCTTCTTCTTCAGTCTTCAGTTTGGCATCGTTCAAATGTATTTGCTTGGCTTTTTGCTTTTCTTCCATTTTGCTTGTCTCTTCATTTACTTGTTCGTTAGCTTCTATGCCAGCTTTATCGATTGTCTTGTCGTTTGGCTTAAATTCTTTGACATCCTCAACATCATTCTTTAGTTCGTTGCGTGTAATATCTATTGCCTTCAAATTTGTAAGCTCTTGATCAGCTTTCGTTTGTTTGACAACTTCTTCTGATGCTAGGGACTCACAGACTTTGCCCATTACTTTAATTTTAGCCTCATGTACTGAATTTTGCTGCATTCTATTGGTCTTTGCTAACTGAATACACTCGCGGATGTCATGTTGTACATGCGTCACCGTTTCGAGCAGCTTGCTATGAGCGGTGCTTTCCTTTGCCTGCTCCAAAGAATGTTGGGTCTGCGCCTTCTCGAATGACTCGCACATTTGCAACAAGCAATCCTCCACAACAACCGTTGGCTCTACTTGAGCCGATTGAAGATCGATGTTCTTCAAAGTTTCGGTCACCTTGGCGATCGGTGATGCGATGGCATTCACCAGCTCGATGCTCTCCATTTTCAATGATAGACCCACAAGCTCATTGATCGTACTTTCCAATGCATACAATGGTTTGGAAACTTCCTGCACTACAATCTCCGTCTTGATAAGTTGTTGGACATCAGACAAGGATTGCTTCAGCGTCTCTAGAGCCCCTTGTTGTGTCTGTGATGCCTTTTCTCTGGTATCCTTCTCCAATTGGATACACTCGCGGATGTCATGTTGTACATGCGTCACCGTTTCGAGCAGCTTGCTATGAGCGGTGCTTTCCTTTGCCTGCTCCATAGAATGCTCGATCTGCGCCTTCTCGAATGACTCGCACATTTGCAACAAGCAATCCTCCACAACAACCGTTGGCTCTACTTGAGCCGATTGAAGATCGATGTTCTTCAAAGTTTCGGTCACCTTGGCGATCGGTGATGCGATGGCATTCACCAGCTCGATGCTCTCCATTTTCAATGATTGACCCACAAGCTCATTGATCGTACTTTCCAATGCATACAATGGTTTGGAAACTTCCTGCACTACAATCTCCGTCTTGATAAGTTGTTGGACATCAGACAAGGATTGCTTCAGCGACTCTAGAGCCCCTTGTTGTGCCTGTGATGCCTTTTCTCTGGTATCCTTCTCCAATTGGATACACTCGCGGATGTCATGTTGTACATGCGTCACCGTTTCGAGCAGCTTGCTATGAGCGGTGCTTTCCTTTGCCTGCTCCATAGAATGCTCGAACTGCGCCTTCTCGAAAGACTCGCACATTTGCAACAAACAATCCTCCACAACAACCGTTGGCTCTACTTGAGCCGATTGAAGATCGATGTTCTTCAAAGTTTCGGTCACCTTGGCGATCGGTGATGCGATGGCATTCACCAGCTCGATGCTCTCCATTTTCAATGATTGACCCACAAGCTCATTGATCGTACTTTCCAATGCATATAATGGTTTGGAAACTTCCTGCACTACAATCTCCGTCTTGATAAGTTGTTGGACATCAGACAAGGATTGCTTCAGCGACTCTAGAGCCCCTTGTTGTGCCTGTGATGCCTTTTCTCTGGTATCCTTCTCCAATTGGATACACTCGCGGATGTCATGTTGTACATGCGTCACCGTTTCGAGCAGCTTGCTATGAGCGGTGCTTTCCTTTGCCTGCTCCATAGAATGTTGGGTCTGCGCCTTCTCGAAAGACTCGCACATTTGCAACAAGCAATCCTCCACAACAATCGTTGGCTCTACTTGAGCCGATTGAAGATCGATGTTTTTCAAAGTTTCGGTCACCTTGGCGATCGTTGATGCGATGGCATTCACCAGCTCGATGCTCTCCATTTTCAATGATTGACCCACAAGCTCATTGATCGTACTTTCCAATGCATACAATGGTTTGGAAACTTCCTGCACTACAATCTCCGTCTTGATAAGTTGTTGGACATCAGACAAGGATTGCTTCAGCGACTCTAGAGCCCCTTGTTGTGCCTGTGATGCCTTTTCTCTGGTATCCTTCTCCAATTGGATACACTCGCGGATGTCATGTTGTACATGCGTCACCGTTTCGAGCAGCTTGCTATGAGCGGTGCTTTCCTTTGCCTGCTCCATAGAATGCTCGATCTGCGCCTTCTCGAATGACTCGCACATTTGCAACAAGCAATCCTCCACAACAACCGTTGGCTCTACTTGAGCCGATTGAAGATCGATGTTCTTCAAAGTTTCGGTCACCTTGGCGATCGGTGATGCGATGGCATTCACCAGCTCGATGCTCTCCATTTTCAATGATTGACCCACAAGCTCATTGATCGTACTTTCCAATGCATACAATGGTTTGGAAACTTCCTGCACTACAATCTCCGTCTTGATAAGTTGTTGGACATCAGACAAGGATTGCTTCAGCGTCTCTAGAGCCCCTTGTTGTGCCTGTGATGCCTTTTCTCTGGTATCCTTCTCCAATTGGATACACTCGCGGATGTCATGTTGTACATGCGTCACCGTTTCGAGCAGCTTGCTATGAGCGGTGCTTTCCTTTGCCTGCTCCATAGAATGCTCGATCTGCGCCTTCTCGAATGACTCGCACATTTGCAACAAGCAATCCTCCACAACAACCGTTGGCTCTACTTGAGCCGATTGAAGATCGATGTTCTTCAAAGTTTCGGTCACCTTGGCGATCGGTGATGCGATGGCATTCACCAGCTCGATGCTCTCCATTTTCAATGATTGACCCACAAGCTCATTGATCGTACTTTCCAATGCATACAATGGTTTGGAAACTTCCTGCACTACAATCTCCGTCTTGATAAGTTGTTGGACATCAGACAAGGATTGCTTCAGCGACTCTAGAGCCCCATGTTGTGCCTGTGATGCCTTTTCTCTGGTATCCTTCTCCAATTGGATACACTCGCGGATGTCATGTTGTACATGCGTCACCGTTTCGAGCAGCTTGCTATGAGCGGTGCTTTCCTTTGCCTGCTCCATAGAATGCTCGATCTGCGCCTTCTCGAAAGACTCGCACATTTGCAACAAACAATCCTCCACAACAACCGTTGGCTCTACTTGAGCCGATTGAAGATCGATGTTCTTCAAAGTTTCGGTCACCTTGGCGATCGGTGATGCGATAGCATTCACCAGCTCGATGCTCTCCATTTTCAATGATTGACCCACAAGCTCATTGATCGTACTTTCCAATGCATACAATGGTTTGGAAACTTCCTGCACTACAATCTCCGTCTTGATAAGTTGTTGGACATCAGACAAGGATTGCTTCAGCGACTCTAGAGCCCCTTGTTGTGCCTGTGATGCCTTTTCTCTGGTATCCTTCTCCAATTGGATACACTCGCGGATGTCATGTTGTACATGCGTCACCGTTTCGAGCAGCTTGCTATGAGCGGTGCTTTCCTTTGCCTGCTCCATAGAATGCTCGATCTGCGCCTTCTCGAAAGACTCGCACATTTGCAACAAACAATCCTCCACAACAACCGTTGGCTCTACTTGAGCCGATTGAAGATCGATGTTCTTCAAAGTTTCGGTCACCTTGGCGATCGGTGATGCGATAGCATTCACCAGCTCGATGCTCTCCATTTTCAATGATTGACCCACAAGCTCATTGATCGTACTTTCCAATGCATACAATGGTTTGGAAACTTCCTGCACTACAATCTCCGTCTTGATAAGTTGTTGGACATCAGACAAGGATTGCTTCAGCGACTCTAGAGCCCCTTGTTGTGCCTGTGATGCCTTTTCTCTGGTATCCTTCTCCAATTGGATACACTCGCGGATGTCATGTTGTACATGCGTCATCGTTTCGAGCAGCTTGCTATGAGCGGTGCTTTCCTTTGCCTGCTCCATAGAATGCTCGATCTGCGCCTTCTCGAAAGACTCGCACATTTGCAACAAACAATCCTCCACAACAACCGTTGGCTCTACTTGAGCCGATTGAAGATCGATGTTCTTCAAAGTTTCGGTCACCTTGGCGATCGGTGATGCGATGGCATTCACCAGCTCGATGCTCTCCATTTTCAATGATTGACCCACAAGCTCATTGATCGTACTTTCCAATGCATACAATGGTTTGGAAACTTCCTGCACTACAATCTCCGTCTTGATAAGTTGTTGGACATCAGACAAGGATTGCTTCAGCGACTCTAGAGCCCCTTGTTGTGCCTGTGATGCCTTTTCTCTGGTATCCTTCTCCAATTGGATACACTCGCGGATGTCATGTTGTACATGCGTCACCGTTTCGAGCAGCTTGCTATGAGCGGTGCTTTCCTTTGCCTGCTCCAAAGAATGTTGGGTCTGCGCCTTCTCGAAAGACTCGCACATTTGCAACAAGCAATCCTCCACAACAATCGTTGGCTCTACTTGAGCCGATTGAAGATCGATGTTCTTCAAAGTTTCGGTCACCTTGGCGATCGGTGATGCGATGGCATTCACCAGCTCGATGCTCTCCATTTTCAATGATTGACCCACAAGCTCATTGATCGTACTTTCCAATGCATACAATGGTTTGGAAACTTCCTGCACTACAATCTCCGTCTTGATAAGTTGTTGGACATCAGACAAGGATTGCTTCAGCGACTCTAGAGCCCCTTGTTGTGCCTGTGATGCCTTTTCTCTGGTATCCTTCTCCAATTGGATACACTCGCGGATGTCATGTTGTACATGCGTCACCGTTTCGAGCAGCTTGCTATGAGCGGTGCTTTCCTTTGCCTGCTCCATAGAATGCTCGATCTGCGCCTTCTCGAATGACTCGCACATTTGCAACAAGCAATCCTCCACAACAACCGTTGGCTCTACTTGAGCCGATTGAAGATCGATGTTCTTCAAAGTTTCGGTCACCTTGGCGATCGGTGATGCGATGGCATTCACCAGCTCGATGCTCTCCATTTTCAATGATTGACCCACAAGCTCATTGATCGTACTTTCCAATGCATACAATGGTTTGGAAACTTCCTGCACTACAATCTCCGTCTTGATAAGTTGTTGGACATCAGACAAGGATTGTTTCAGCGACTCTAGAGCCCCTTGTTGTGCCTGTGATGCCTTTTCTCTGGTATCCTTCTCCAATTGGATACACTCGCGGATGTCATGTTGTACATGCGTCACCGTTTCGAGCAGCTTGCTATGAGCGGTGCTTTCCTTTGCCTGCTCCATAGAATGCTCGATCTGCGCCTTCTCGAAAGACTCGCACATTTGCAACAAACAATCCTCCACAACAACCGTTGGCTCTACTTGAGCCGATTGAAGATCGATGTTCTTCAAAGTTTCGGTCACCTTGGCGATCGGTGATGCGATGGCATTCACCAGCTCGATGCTCTCCATTTTCAATGATTGACCCACAAGCTCATTGATCGTACTTTCCAATGCATATAATGGTTTGGAAACTTCCTGCACTACAATCTCCGTCTTGATAAGTTGTTGGACATCAGACAAGGATTGCTTCAGCGACTCTAGAGCCCCTTGTTGTGCCTGTGATGCCTTTTCTCTGGTATCCTTCTCCAATTGGATACACTCGCGGATGTCATGTTGTACATGCGTCACCGTTTCGAGCAGCTTGCTATGAGCGGTGCTTTCCTTTGCCTGCTCCAAAGAATGTTGGGTCTGCGCCTTCTCGAATGACTCGCACATTTGCAACAAGCAATCCTCCACAACAACCGTTGGCTCTACTTGAGCCGATTGAAGATCGATGTTCTTCAAAGTTTCGGTCACCTTGGCGATCGGTGATGCGATGGCATTCACCAGCTCGATGCTCTCCATTTTCAATGATTGACCCACAAGCTCATTGATCGTACTTTCCAATGCATACAATGGTTTGGAAACTTCCTGCACTACAATCTCCGTCTTGATAAGTTGTTGGACATCAGACAAGGATTGCTTCAGCGACTCTAGAGCCCCTTGTTGTGCCTGTGATGCCTTTTCTCTGGTATCCTTCTCCAATTGGATACACTCGCGGATGTCATGTTGTACATGCGTCACCGTTTCGAGCAGCTTGCTATGAGCGGTGCTTTCCTTTGCCTGCTCCATAGAATGCTCGATCTGCGCCTTCTCGAAAGACTCGCACATTTGCAACAAACAATCCTCCACAACAACCGTTGGCTCTACTTGAGCCGATTGAAGATCGATGTTCTTCAAAGTTTCGGTCACCTTGGCGATCGGTGATGCGATGGCATTCACCAGCTCGATGCTCTCCATTTTCAATGATTGACCCACAAGCTCATTGATCGTACTTTCCAATGCATACAATGGTTTGGAAACTTCCTGCACTACAATCTCCGTCTTGATAAGTTGTTGGACATCAGACAAGGATTGCTTCAGCGACTCTAGAGCCCCTTGTTGTGCCTGTGATGCCTTTTCTCTGGTATCCTTCTCCAATTGGATACACTCGCGGATGTCATGTTGTACATGCGTCACCGTTTCGAGCAGCTTGCTATGAGCGGTGCTTTCCTTTGCCTGCTCCATAGAATGCTCGATCTGCGCCTTCTCGAAAGACTCGCACATTTGCAACAAACAATCCTCCACAACAACCGTTGGCTCTACTTGAGCCGATTGAAGATCGATGTTCTTCAAAGTTTCGGTCACTTTAGCGATCGGTGATGCGATGGCATTCACCAACTCAATCGTCTCTATTTTTAACGGGTGGTCTATGAGCTCATTGATTGAGCTTTCGAGCATATACAAAGATGGTCCAATATCCACCACATTAGCATTCGCTTCAATCATGCAACGTACATCTGCCAAAGATTTTTTGAATGGCTCGATGGAAAATGTATTTTCGTGTGTGTTATTGCTAATTTCGCTTTTATAGATTCGGCTTTCTATGAAATCGGTTAATAATATAGACATGTTCCGGCTCAAATGAGCTATCGCAGTATCGTTGTTGTCAGCATAGCTTTTAGCGGCTGTATGCAAATGTTGGAAAGAGTCCACAAGTTTTTTCTCGTCACATAAATCAGTTATTTGTTGATCTTCTAAAACCTCACAAGACTGGCGCATATGCATTGCAAGTGCCAGAAAAGCATCAAAATATTGTTCGTTCTTCAAAAAAATTGTTTGGTCGTGAGTTTTTAAAGAAGACGTTATACATTCCTCAAGCTCGGAAAAACATTTCACTAGATTTCGTTGAGCATTATTGTTATCATATCCTTCAGTGCAACTGTTGTCCAAAATGTCTTTCATCCGACCTGCATCACTTTGAATCGAATAGAGTGCTATTTCATATACAGCCTTGCAACGTTCGTCAGTTGATGTCACAGATGTTTCTTTTTCAATTAGGAAAAAGATCATTTTCCTTGCATATTGCAAAATGTCTTGACGAATTTTTTCATACTTGCTATTTGAGCGCATGTAACTGAAATGTTGCAAATTGTCATGCACATTCAAGAATGCAACCGTAAGACACGACAGCATATCCAGTTGCGTTTTTTCCTGCAATGATAGTTGTATCTTTGTAAGATGATTCATAAGTAATTGTATTAGCACAATTTCCATTCTTGCACATTCCTCATCGTCAATAGAATCTGCTGTATGAATACAGAATAGCCGATTGAGACAATCTTCCAAACGTAAAAACACATCTGTGCTCTGATCGAACTCCTTACTAGTTTGTTGAATTTCTTCCTTCAGATGTACTATGAGTTCATAGAACTCTTCAATCTGTTGCTCTAGGGCATGACTACTGCTATACTCTTTTTCTGGCACATGGCGCAATTGGTCTGACAGTTTCGACAGGGCTGTTTTCATTTCCTCCAAAGGTACAAACATTTCGTTGAGACAATTGATCACCTCCGCATACGATTCGTTTTCCTGTACTAGCTCTACTAAGCTATTTAGTTCGGATACTGCTGGTTTCATCTCTTCTGCAACAATCTTCTCATGTCGTTGTTCAGTACACTGCACCTTAAGTACCTCGGTTTTGTTTTTCAACTCCAATAGCACCTCCGTTAAGCCAAATCTCGCAATTTCCGACCTTACATTGCAATTTTCTGATTGAGAAACAATTGTGAGTATGGTAGCTAGGGATTTTTCGAACTCCAGCACCGTTATTTGAAGGTTCTTTATCTGCAACCCACCGAAAGGCTCTTCGGACTTCAAAATGAAATCGATATCTTCGAAAATGGAGCGATTGGTGACAATACTTTGCAAATCCTGCATAGCTGCTATAGAATCCGCCTCCTGTAATATACGCTGCGATTGGATGCTTTCCAATGCTGATTCCACGCTTGTTTGAACTTCTAGGAGGGCCATGTAAATCTTTTGCTGGGTAACGAAGTCCACCTCGGGCTGTTGATTGGCTAGGCTCCGCAGATCGCCAAGACAGCTCAAAATTTGTTTACCACAGCCTTCCACAATGCACACACTCGTTCTGTAGACAAACGTTCTACTGTAACCTCCAATCTGGACACACTTTTCTACAACACTCAGCCCACGTGCGAGATGTTCCAACGGTTGCAGCATGTTTTCCAGCACCAAAGAACCAGCCAAATTTTTGTGAAGATGTTGAACGGGATACAGGATGTCAGTCAAAATTTTTTCACTTCTCTCCATGAAATTTGACGTAATTGCAAGATCCGTTTGGCTTCTCACTTCCTCGCGAATGGAAGCAAGATGAACGATGACAGTTTCTACCAGTGATAACAGTCGCTCAGCGGTATTCTCACCGGCTGCAGCATCCACAGTTTTGGCCGGGCTCGTAAGGACGGGTAAGCTGTCCCTACTTAAAATACTCATCATAACATCTCGCTCCAAATCAGAGTGTTCTGAAGAAGTCATGCTGCGGAATTCGTCCTGATCATTGCTACTTTGACGATGCGTTCGTACTTTCGATGAAGCAATACCGCTCTCAAACGTGAATGTATTTTCATCGTGCATTTCATCAATGTCGAAATCCGTCCGGCGATCATCCTCGAATAGATTGTTGTCTTCCACAACGGGAACATCTATAACAAGAGCTTCCATAACCAGTTGCCCGGATGTAGACGTTTCCTTTACAAAGCGCAACGATGGCAAACTAGTGACGTTTTCATTCTCGTTGATGTTTTGATGCAACTGATCCGCAAACATTTGAACAATTTGCAACGCTTCATCGTTGGTTAGCTCAGGCGTTTCGTACAGAGAAACTGAAACTTCTTTACCGTCGAAAGTAAATGATATCTCGCCTCGGCCATTGCTTGCCGCGCTTTCGTAAGATGCGGCTGTATCGAAAATCTGCGACGTTCGTTCCTCGTGTATTGTGGACAGAGAAGCGTCCTTGACGAGCGCTGCTGCCCCTTCGGGAGGCAAAGGTCCTTCGTCGGCGATGCCGTCGTAGCCGTGGAGGGATGCAGTGCTGCTAACTGAGCCCATACAATTTACCGCCTCACAGGTATACGTTCCCAAACAACACTTTCCATCCTGTCCAGTGATGATGCGATGAATGTCGCCTGGCTTCAACTCGGTACCATCCTTGTACCATTTCAACACTGGCTGTGGAACACCAATCACTTTGCACTCTAGATTTACCGTTCCATCGCGTAGCATTACTGCCTTCAAATTTTCCAGGAATTTCGGCTTGCGATAGTGCTTGGGTATGATCAGTTTCACAAAGCAAGATGTTCCTGCTTGTCCAAATTCGTTCGAAGCAACACATTTCCACTCACCCTGGTCATCTAACTGCGTCACTATTACGTCCATGTGGTACGTGTATGTACTTTCGTCTGAGGAAAGCTTATAGTTGTCTGAATTTTCCACTACTAGATCGTCCTTGTACCAGTTGACCGTAGGCTTAGACACTGAATTTATCACTACCGATAGTCGCAAAGGTTCGGCAATGTTCACATCTCGACTTATTAGTCCCGTCTTGAAAACTGGCGCTTGGTTCACCTGCAGCAAATTCAGCCATTCTTCTTCATTTAGCTGCGCCTTGATATCGTTAACCGAGAGGAACGTAGTGCTGGATGCTTCGCCAAGGCTATTTCTGGCAACACAACAGTACGATCCGAGAGAGTTCACACCCGTCAAATGATATACATCTCCCGGTTTAAGCTCTCTACCATCCTTATACCAGCGAAGAATAGGTGTAGGAAAGCCGATCACTTTACACTCGAATGACACTAATCCTTCGTCTGTCAGAACTGCTTTCAACCCCTCCATGAACCGTGGTGCTCGATAGTTCCTAGGGACTGTAAGAAAATTAATAATACATTATATAACAGCATGATGAGAACAAATATTTTGTCCATAAAATAATAGTCCTCATTACCGTCCAGCTCTACTATATTCGATGTAATGCCAATCAGACCGTCCTTGCACGTAATAACACACTTCCATTCGCCTGCATCGCACAATTCGGCTGCGGTGATATCAACAAGGAAACAACCCAATCCATCCTCGAACATGGAATACTTTTCGTTGGCTTCGATAAGCCCGCTTTGATTATACCACCGCACATTCACCGGAACTGCAGAAGGATTGACTAAAGACAAACATGCAGAGTTGTTGAGTTAAGTGCTATGTTACGAATTACATAAACAAAAGGTGTTCATACTTTTGCAACGCAGCTCCAGACGATCTCCTATTTTACCCTTTATTCTTTCAAGTTCTTCGATGAAAACCGGTGAAATTCTGTGTTTGAAAATATGACAATTCATTAGTTTAACTGTAAAACTACCCTTGTTAGCATCATTACGCAGCAACGTACTTATCGATCGTCTTTTCCTTAGATGTGGCGTCCTGCTCCTGTACTCGCACTTTCGAGCTAGAGCTACTTTTCCCGACACAATTGGTGGCAACACAGGTATACACTCCAAGCGATGTGAGATCCCCACCGTTTAGCGTTAATCCAAACATGTCACCCGCTTTGATTTCATTCGAATCCTTGAACCATCGCAGCTCCGGTGTCGGATACCCGATCACTTTGCACTCCAGCGAGATCGTGCCTTGGCTAGTGAGAATGGCTCGTAGCTCATCTACAAATTCGGGGGCTTTGTAGGTTTCTGGCACTAAGTAGCGACACGGTGAGAAAGAATCGTCAGCTCTGGGAGTTGTTTGAATACTACGTACAATGAAAAGCACAACTTTCTTACCTCTCACTGTAAGCTGTCCACTGCACATGCATTTTCCAAGCAGATTCTCAACCTGACAAGACCATTTGGCATTATCCTCGGGCAGAATGGTGGCAATCTCGATAGAGTGCAGCTGGCCCTTACTCGAACAAACGAGTCGTTCTGATTCAACGAGCGGAACGTCATCTTTGTACCACGTGACCTTATAGCGAGAAGAGCGGAATGGACAGTACTTTGTTAGCAAAAATCCCAAATGGAACAAAATCTAGATGCATACCTTCGCATCCTTGGTGTTTGAAATATGCACTGATAGTTTGGCTTTTGTACCGACTAACACCGTATAGTCACTAAGTTTCCTTAGGAAAAATGGTGTTCCAAAATGTGGCGTTTCGTCCACTAAAACGATTGAAGATGAAAAATGATTGGATAGCCAGCTGGGTAGAATTAATTTTAAGTCTTACCTTGGAATGTCTCCTCGCGCATCATCTCCACGTAAACGGGGCTGAAAAAAATATACATGCACCACATTCAAAATTACTTACTAACGTAAATGGTGAGACATGTGTTCAATTTATTATGTAATGCTTTAACGAAACATTACCTCATTACTATAGCGTCATGCTGAGAGAATTTCAGTTAAAATGTGAAGGAAAAACATACCCTTCTTAAAACGCAACTCTACCAATTCTCACGTACAGGCCCACCCTCGCGCGATTGGTATTTTGTAGCAAATTGTGCCATTCCATCATCATGTAGTGAGTAGTTTGAACGGAAGAGAAAATTGTAATGGTTTCCTGCAGCTGTGCTGCCACAGTGCCGTCTTGCTGATCCTCGGCTTTGGCTCATCACACCGTACACGGCCGCCAACAACTCTGCTTATTACGTCCTAAACCAGCTCGCCCGCGTGCGGACAGACAATATTGCGACACAGATGTGCTTTCGCTAGCGTTCCATTTTATTTGTTCCTTAGCCGTTATCCATACCAACGCGTAAGCTCGCACCGCCATGACGGGCTGCACGATAATGCTATATTTATAATCGGTCGCCGATGACGCGGTACCAGCCACTGTGAACTTGATCAGCCAGCTAAGTGTCAAAAATATTCCTCGTCATGTTCATATCGGCGACGAAATAGAGCGTATTAAGTAATGCGCATTCGTGGGCGTTCGATGCCAACCCTTCATTAACCTTGCTCGCACTGACACGAAGAAATATGTCCATCACGGGTACGCGGATGAGCCCAAAATAACTGCAACATAATTATGCTAGTACTCATGCGCGGAAGACGCTAATGGAGGGTTGTATTTGACGAGTGCACCTATTACAGACGCACATCGAGTGTCTCAACGCATTATATCGCAGCAACCGATGCTCTAGCTTGCATTCGTTGCAGGTGCCGTTCTCGAGCTCACTGAGGGCACTTAAAATATAACATTAATTAGCACATGGCATACAGCATAGCATTATGACTTTTAGCCATGCCTACTAAACGAGCGCTTGCATTCAATTTTAAAAATTCAGCAGCACAGGATCTACTCTCCCGATCGTACCGCCAAAGACGTAGAAATCATTTAATATCTTTCATTGATGCCTTGATTGTCTCATCTTATAACAGTGTGGCATCTACGAAGGTCACACTGTTTATATTGTGTCTGAATGCGACCACTGCAACAAGGGATCGTCTTCTCATAGAATTCACAGCACCGAAGCCAGGACGATCAGTGTGCTATTTATACTTGTTCGTGATGATACCTCATTGTCATTGCTGGTCAGTGTGTAGACATCAAACAAATGGCAGATCAGGCCAATGGCTTGTGAACGTACAAACACCCACCCTCCTAAGGCACAATGCATTGCGCCTAACAACTAATAGTTTTCTTCTCATTGACTATCAGATTCATAGGGATTGCTTACCTTTTTTGCCTACGTGGACCAATAGATATTTCAGTTCCATTTCCCTTGTACACCTGTGCGCCTGCTTCACCCTTGCAGCAGTTACTCCCCATCGTTGCGGCACTTTGCAAATTCCGTATATCTGTGGCTCTCTCGTCGAGTGTTGGGGCGTCTTAGCAGATCTTGAGGGACAGTTTTTCACACGATAGTATCGCTTTTCCGCACACTGTAGTAATGACTTTTCAAAGGTATGGGTGGGTCACTTGAAGTGAGCAATGCCTACCACTTCTTGCACTTCTTTGATTGATCAATATTCTTACGATATTTGAACAAAATAAAATTCCTTCTTCCCGTAGTAGACACTTGTACCATGTGGCTCCTCAATAGCGATTTTCACACCACCACCCTGTTTGGACGTGCTTCTTCGACCACACTTCACATTACGAAATCGGAAAAAAACAGATCCGTAAACTCGGCTTTGACGCGCCTGGAAATCTAACAATACCCGTTTTCGGATGTGTAGCGCAATTGCAGGACGATGTTCTCACTTTTTCTTAAACTATAACTTAACGGTTCGTTTCGGTGGCTTACACTATAAATCGCGAGCTACATATTAGCAGAACGTTTCGGAATAGAAAAATGGAAGATTTCCACTGATTTTAGGGGTTGATTTGATCGTCGAACTGTGTGTGCGGAACGCGGCGCTTAACTAGTACAGACAGCGTAGTGTCTTGTCTGGGCACGGCCGTCACTTTGGCCTGGTGCGAAGTCGTTTTCATGAACTTTTCCCTAGCAAACTATTTTTAGACGCTTCTAGACCAGATCCGACAATAACGTATACTTTAAAAATAGTGCCTAGATAGGAGTAGGGATAGAACGCCAGAACGTACGCATGTAAACCAATGAAACCATCCACGGATCATCAATTTAACTTCGCTAGGGTCAATTGAAATTACATATCCAGTTAAAATAGAACATTTGCTCAAAATCAAAAGGTAACAAAGTAAATAAATAGGGGGAAATTAGTGCAACACAATTACAAACCTTTTCGTAATTGTGACATATTCAAGACGCATTTTCGTTACAGCTGTTTGCAAGACTTCAAAAATACTCAATAGCTATTGATTATCTGCTTCGTAGGAGTCGGTAATGTGCTCTAATTTCCACGAAGCGTGAAAAGGCAGAAGATGGGAGGACACTTGGGTGTGTAGCATAGCTTAGCATAGCGATCTATGTTTGTATCTATTCCTGGGTTAACACGTGCACGGGTGACAAACTCGCCGTCACCATGACCATCCCCAATGGGCCGATCAGGTTTTCTACGCTCTCGACTTGACCCTTCGGGACACGGTCTTGTCATTGGAAGTGAAACTATTTACGCGGCTTCGAAATAGAAATGCAACCACGTAACCTTACCTACGCCGGACGACGTTTTTTTTTACCACCGCCCACCGGTATGCATGCAACCACGCCACGACTTGAACTTCAGAGTCACACCGTTCTGAGGGCAACGCTTCTCGTAGTTGTGCGCTCTTTTTTGTTTATGTTTGGAAGTAGCATTGGCCTTGTAACAAATAGCAAATTTTCTTTCACTTGTATTTGAAATTAAACAAGACGCATGAATTTAGAGTGAGTGCTTGAAAATAGTTAAATTATGTTATTTTCTTATATGTAACAGTTGTTGCATATGCAAGTGTGGTGTTTCATTAGTTTAATGTACTTGATTTGTTTCGTTTGTTAAAAAGGCAATAAAATAAACTCTAAATCACAATGAGAGGGTACCGGGTTGATGTTGCTAGTTTGAGTATCTTACAGTACAATTCCTTAACCGATTGATTACACTGTCAAAGGTTTCCTCCAAGCCCTCGTACACTGGAATGCCGTGCCGTTTGGCCAGATCAATTAAGTAAGCCCGCCCACGGTTGTAGTCTTTGATGGCTGAAGAAGATAGCTGCAACAAAACATTTACCAGATGACACATTTAGTGGGGGCATACATTTTCTTCTTTTTTGACACCGACCAGCCAGTACTTACTGTTGGTTTGTGCCCATTGGGTGATGAATCGTTCGAGGAAAGCATCTGCACGCACAGCACAACGTTGTATCCGAGACCGATGTAGTGCGCGGCCATTGTCATGGGTGCTAAAGATCGTGTTTCATTCGTAATCGCAAAGATGACGATGCGGCAGGCGTCGATCATGGCGGCATCGTAACGCAAGGATCGCTGCGGATCAAACTGCTGCTGGCCGTTACCGTCGCAAAGGTTCTCCGGCTTACGGCAGCAAAACCCCTCGTGGAGGGCCGACACGTAGTAGCTTAGTTGGTGGCGTTTAAGCGCCGGAAAGGCACACCTTTGCCGCCAACTGGTTTTCATCCAGCAACTTCCGCCGAGATAGACGTCGCGCGCCTCGATCCGTCCGAGCAGCGGTTCATCGTCGTCGAAGAGATCACCGTCGAAAGTAAATGCACGTGGTTCATCAATCGTGACCGTGAATGCGTGAGAATGCTTCAATGCATTGCCCGACTCGGTATCGACGGAGGAAGAGCGACAGATGTCACTACCGCTGCTGCTGTTGCTGAGTGGACCAACCAAACGGGTATCACCTGTTCCATTCTCAACAACCGTTGATTCTTCGCCCGTCGGCAACACAAAAGTCCGCGGACTTCGGAGCGGGCCGTTTTCGAACGGCGAATGTTCGGGGTTCGTCTGATTCCAGGCTGATGGAGTAAAACAATCGAACAAGTTGAGTAACATTATGAATTAATAATTCGATTAGAAACATCCCGCATGCATACCTTGCAAATCCGTCAAGTAGACAGGAGGCTGCTGCAGATTTGTGCCCTTTATCGGCGATGTGCAGTTATGCTCGTAGAAATCGAGCATCAATATCGAGACACATGCGTCTACAATGCAAAACTCTTCAAAACTAATAAGTACATGCTCGGCGTCGTTCCGTCTGATGAGTTCCGTTTGGACGGCTAATCCAGTAACCTCCTCGTAACACAGCAGAATGTTTTGAATGTTGCCCAGTGAGCTCACGTTTTCTGGATAGCCTAAACTACACAGTGCTCGCTGGCATTGTTCCAGGCTGATACGGGTAGCATCTACCGTATCTGCTGTAAATCGCTCAAACGTTCGTCGCAATGAACTAATGGAAAAATACGAGGCCAACGTGGCCATGTGGAAAATATTGTTAATTAATTGTTTAAGCTCCACAGGCGCCTTTTGGCTTTACTTACATTAACCGAGAAGCAAGATTCACTGGAGGTTGGGGGTAGCAATTGCCGAGAAGAACTTCCTTCACCTGCTCCAAGGCTGTGGAAATGCTATCCAGGACCGGCAGCCCACGGCGAAGGACCAGTTGCCTTAGCATAAACTGATTGCTCATGAGATCCATATACTCGCTGGAACAGTGAAAGCACGTTGCAATATATTAAAGAGACAAAACGACTTGCGCGCGCGACTTCGTTGCTTACTCTTCCGATAAGGTTTCATTGAGAATTTTCTGTCTGCTGGAGTACGGCAATAGCACAAGTAATAAATATTTCGAGTTCTGCCCTGCGATATGTGCCACCTCGATCGCTCCCGCAGTCGAGCGGGTCTGCGAGTCGAGAACAAAAAACAATACCTTCGCCTTTTCCTTGGCGCGGTGTTCGAGCTCGATTAGGTCCGGTGTCCAGTGAGAAACTTGCTAACGGTAGAGCGACAGTAGAAAGAAAACATTATGCTGCCATTCTGTTCTACTACGACCCTAGTGTGCCGAGATGAAAAGCTCACTTACTGGATTATAAAATGAAATTCCCAGCTTATCGAGTGTCGGTATGGCGACATCCGCCCGCCAGGTCGTAGGGTTACAGGAGCCACCGAGGAAAACTTCCGGCCCGGCGGACGGTTCCGCATTGGTGGTGGAAGAATTTGCCAAAACGCTGCCAAGCTCCTCGCCATTACGCGCCCGTACGGCGTGAAACGATGACTGTCGGCTGAAAATGAGTCCAGGGTCCAGCATGTGATGACGATGATTGAGAAAAAAAAACACATTAGTAACAGCAATCCAACGCGCGTTATGGAGCGAAAAAGGAGACCAACTACCCAAAACATTTCGTACAAGATGCTATCGCAGTAAATTCACCGAATGTTAACCGTTCCACCAACGGTCGGTCTTGTTTCTGCTGGCAGTTTTCAGGCACGCTCGGGGAAGGGTTTTGCTGTGATGCCATGGAAAAGGACGGTTGCGATATGGTTGGTTGGGCTGCTTGAAGTTTACTAGAAATCGTCCTCACGGCAGGCGATCGTGTGACATTTTTCATCGTAAACACTATATCACGAACTGAGGCGCGGAAAGGAACAAAAAAAAAGATTTTTTTCGCAATTAGCTTACATTCAGAAAATACTGATTTGTAATTTTTTTCCCGCTTCAATATAAATCGAGACATTACGTTAGTGATGAAAGAATGCCGAGTAAGATCCGAAACACCGCATGACCGCAATGCAAGATATTGAAGACGGAATACACTTGCACGATCAGTTGTATCAACGGACATAAATAGAAGATGATTGGGCGGCGCAGAACGCGAATGGCGCAAAGAACATTATTATGCAGACCGCGAAACGGAAAACCTTCTGTTTGGTTGTTGAATATGAGCGGCAAAACTGGCACATGTCGCTGTGCCTTGAAATGTAAGCTAACGGCTGCTTTTTGAAACCCCTGCGTGACAACACATTTACCTTGTTTCCGTGAGAGCGACTGTTGCAGATCGGCGAAGTACTCTTCGATGCAGGAATTTTCATCACACTCCATGTGCGCTTTCCAGCATCTGTATGTGTCTCTGGAAAAGCCAAAACCGAAAATCCTCGATTAATGTCGATTTCAAAGTAGAGAAAAAATGCGCGCAATGAAGAATGGAAAAAGAACTCTCACTCATTACGTTTGAAACGGTTTCTCACGCTGCGATCGCATTAATTTAAAATTATATCAAAAGATGCATGCGATGAATCTCAAACATTCACGAGTTGAACGTTCTTATCACCAGATTAACCGCAATAAATTGCTCCCACGCTCTTAACAATCGTACATGAGCACAGACCGCAAATAGTGGTAAACTAAGCTGATATTCCTTACCTCATGAACATGTAGCACCCGTCGTGGTAGTTTGTTTTGATATCTAACGTGCTGGGGCGCATCATGACCGCAGAGATAGCTGGAAGAGCAAGAAAAAGCACACACAAAAAATGCTGATGTAGTCAAAATACGCAGTTCGATACAGCATGCAATAAATCATCAGCCCATCCGTCACCGATTCCGAGCACCTCGCTCATTTCATTTTCCTGTTTCGGCGACTTCGCTAACTGCCCGGAAGTGAATCATTGGAGGTCGCGTAAACATCGCCCGCATGGCGTGGGCGAACTAGAGGCCAACGGGGCTGCAGGTGGGCCGTAGGGCGTTGCTTTTTAATAATGCAATAATTATTCATGATCCGCTGTCTGGTTAGCTTAGCTCCCTCCAACGGAAAAAAACGCCAACGGGGGGAAATTATTCATTCAAAAATTAAACTTCTTCAGAGACCCCGCGCGAATTAACTGATTCATAGGTTTCCCATTGGGGCCACTGCTCCGTGATGGGTTAATCGATTCGCAACATTTCTGTAGTTAAGCCGGAACAATCGCTCCACCGAGTCATCCCGTCACGAGTGATCACCACCGCCACGGGGCTTCGTCAGCAAAGCGCCCGCGTCATCGTTCGGCATTAGATCATTGCGAGATTACGGACTCCGGAGTCTAGCGCGAACCGCACGGCGTGGCCGTTGTGCGTATTATCTTTGTGTTTCATTTTGCGCGCCACTTTGACAGCGATTAACGCGAAAGGAACTGGGCCTGGTATCGGACGGAGCAGAAGGCCATGCCTTTCATCTCCACGAAGCAAGTCAAGTTAGGCACGATTCATTTGTTCCTTTCTTTTCTTGCTAACTATGCGCGCCCCCGTGGTGCTACGGTTCTCGGTGGGGAGCGTAATTTTGCGAGCAGCATGAAACATATGGTCAAACGGTGCCCGGTACGGCGATACATACTTCTGAAGCAGCTGTGCATCACCCTTTAACCTTGCTCGGTTTGGTGGAAGGTTAACGGCAGTAGCGCCTGCCGCAGTATTGGCGGGGAAAAATCGATATGCTCCACCACGAAATGGTCCGCAGCCGCTGGACACAGGTTCCGCGAGTTGCAACGGCACCTTTCGAACCGTGCGTCGTCACGGTTCAAGGATGAGGCAAAGCACACACGTGAATGGTCGTAGAAAGCGAGCTAGATGCTCCACGTCTGGTTAATTTTCCCACAAACACTCAGCATCGTTGGAGTCGTTTTAGAATCGCGGAACACGGGGGCGATTGAACCGAAAAATCGAACCGAGAAAGCACCAGCACGGTACACACACTTCCAGTTAGGAACATTGATCCACCGTTTCTGCGCTTATGTCTTCGGAACCGTACAAAGTCCCTATGCTAAGTCGATGAATGAAGCTATCCATCCAGCGCACAGCATGCCTTTGCTTGATGTCGAAACTGTTGTATTTTTAGAACTGACGTCATACGCAGTAAGATAAGCTTGCGTTTCGTCGTACCCACCGTCGAAAACGGTCGGGTTGTGCTTGTCAGCTTTGCCTGTTTGCCTGTGCCTCCCGGAACAGCCAATATCAACCCTTCAGAATAAATTATCCATTTACAATTATCCAAAAACACTTACGACACTCGAGCAGCGTTTGCAAATCAACAGACAAAACAAACTTTCCACACCAACAAACCGTTTACTTTCCATCATTGACAGCCCGTCTTCAAAGGAGAATGTCAAAAGTATCGTTTATACTACTGTATCGGCAGTGAAGAAAAATCCGCGCGCCACAAGCGCTGGGGACTAAACCAGTTAACTATAGGATTGTGGTGAAGATTCCAGCTGCTCTATTTAACAAACATTATCTCCAAAGCTTGAATATTGAAGGGACGACAACATTTCAAGCTATTCAAATGAATCGATGATCTCTCTATGTTTCTTCTCAAATAATCATGTGGGCGATTCGTTGCAACGGATTGAAACGAAATGATTGCTTAAAAGCATTTTAATACTTACGAGCAAACTACCAACTGTAACAAGCTTCAGGCTTACACTGCATCTCCAATGCATCTTTATTTTAGCTAAATGGGATTTGCTCAATTTGATACGATCAGTATTTAAATTCACTTTTTCCAAACATAACCGATTCTTACATTTAAGATGCCGAGTTGCGGATATTTCAACCGTCATATCTAAACACACCAGCAAACTGTAATCCCTCAGACTAAAATGCTGCACGCACCCTATTTTCATTTTACTTTGTGCATAAGAAACTGGCCATTTTATTGAAAGGGTTTTGAAAGTAGCCTAGCGGGAAGCGGTGACGCATCGTGCGAGTGAAAAAACGTAACTGCTGGGTTTGATCGGATCGCTCGGCGTCGCATGTCCGTACTTGCGCGATTTTCTGGCGAATTGACGGAATCCTTTAGCGTTTTCGCAGTGCGCTACCCTAAGGAAAAGCGAACAGATTGGGCGCGAGAAAGTGATGAACATGTATATAAATATTCCAGTGTGCTGCCTGACCCGGTTACCAAGTGATGTGACAGCGAACGCGTTCTTGACGCTTCTGTTTTGAGCGGATTCGTAGAATATCTTGCGTTCGGCCGCGGTCGACGTTGGCGGCCACGGCAGCGACGGTCCGGAGCGGAACTTGCAGCCACCGTACAAGCGCCCAAGCGAGCGTGTAAATACGCCAAAGCTTGCCTGCTTGCCAGTGCGTAGGAATACGCACGTACGTAGCGACAGCGTTCATCGAAAAGGTTAGTCTTCCCAACGGCTGGTCATCTCATCCCAGAACATCCGTGCTGCATTGCCGATGATAATGTGTAATTAAAACAATTTGTTATTAAAAAAGACAATCAAAATGGCCGCCGCGAAGTGTTGCAAATTCCGGAATCTATGTGTCCGATCAGTGAATTAGCATAGTGTTATTTGCAATTCTGGTCGGTGCGGTAATACGCGTTTATGCTACCCTAATAATCGTCATCGGCCACGGTGAGAATCTATTTTTGCCCCCGAGGAGCAGCAAGCGGCGGTTAATTGGCCGTGCGCTTTTGCGATGGCAAACGAGGAAATTCGCGTGTGTAGTGGCGATCGACGGGTTTTTGCACGGTGGTGTTGGTGATGGTACGGTGCGCTGTGCAGTGCAGCACCACTCGCGGAGGCTCTTCCTTCCTACCGGTGGCTCACTTCCTTTGCATTTTTGACAAACATTATTTTACGTTTTAATTTTGGATACCCCGCGCGGCCTACCTCCGCGCCCGCTCGTCGTCGGATACGTGCGAATGTGTGTTTGCTGATGGTGTATCATTAAAGTGGCGACGTGCAAGTGCCCGTGTGTGTGTTCTGGCAATGTTTACTATGATTCATTAATTCTAGATGCACCTGCGATACTGCGTTGCACCGGCGGAAGTTATTACAGTAACACTTTTTTCCCCATTTCCTATCGCGTTTGCTTGGGCAGTGCTCGTAATCGAAGAAAATGCGTGAAAATCCCGATGACGTGAGCCCGCAAGTATGGAAAGAGTGGATCCTGGAGGCGATACGACGAATCCGGTTCCAAAAGCAGCGGCCTAGCATTCAGCGCATTTGTCAGGCCATCGGCAGTCATCACAAGTTCCACGAGGACATCGTGGCGGAAAAGTTGGAGGAAGCGGTGGAGGCCGGATCAGTGCTGAAGGTGTACAACAAGGGACTGCATTCGTACAAGGCGCCAACCTCAACCCAGCGGCGTGTGATCAACGTCACGAACGAAAGCAACCTCTCCCGGTTGGTGGCGAAAGCCGTTCGGGATTTGGGCGAGTTCGATGGGTCCTCGCAGAAGTCGATCGAAAATTATGTACAGCAGACGAACAACCTGCACATATCTACCGACACCGACTACAAAAACGTCATCCGCAACTCGATCCGCATCGCCCTCGGCGAGGATACGATAATGCAGGAGGGACGGTTGTACAAACCCGGGCCCGTTTTCAAGCCCATCGGGAAGCGGAAGTCGACGTCTCCCAAAAAGCGAGGCGGCAAGCATTTAGATGTACGTATGGCCAGCGATCGTTGCCCGATCCGAGCGATGGTACTGATGAATTTCCTTTTTTTAGCGCTCCGTCGAGGGAAACATATGCGTCGTGTGTCAGGAAGCGGAAAACAACGGGTCTGATGATGAAGGTGAACCGCTTACTGTGTGTAGCAGTTGTGGTGCTGGTTTGCACGACAGCTGCGCGATCGGACATGGTAGCAGGACCGTGACACTATCACGCCTACTGGAGATGGGCAACGTTTGGCACTGCGAGGAGTGTAAGGTGTGCGATGCGTGCTCGAATCAGGATGACGACGAAGATGGCGTTAAAGGTGTTTGTTTGTTGGATTGCTGGAGCTGTAAGAAACATTTTCACCTTTCCTGCCTCAATCCGCCACTATCCGAGATGAAGAAGTGCAAATCCGCCTGGAGGTAACGATCGAAAGCATTATGCATCTCCTCAGACGGTCAGGCGCTTAATTGTGTTTTTGTTGCTTGCGTTTCAGATGTACCGATTGTTTAAATCAATCTAGGGATAGCGACCGAAAATCCGGTATAATGCGGCCAGTCTCCAGCGACAAGAAACGGAAGAGGTGCGTAATTATCTGCACCCCTTGAATGCATTTGAGCGGCGATTTAACGCATTACATTTATTGAACAGGTTGCTCACTGGCGAAAAAGATTCAAAGGGGAGCTTAGAAGCCATCTGTCTACCAGTACCTTACAAAAATCCTTACGATTCAGCCAATGAGGATGCGATTGGTATGTACATTTATCGTGTAGACCAAATGGATGACATGCAGCATTCCAAAGAAATACTCCTTCACCTTCTCGTTTCATGTTCCATTGTACAGAAAAACAAACCCTTCCCGAAGGTGTTACGGCGCAAGATGCCGAGCTGTACAAGTATGTTCGTGATCAGTCAACCAAGATCGTCGTCGGCGTGTCGAAAGTGAATAAACAACATAACAACAACAATAGCGAGCGCGCAAGGCATTTTTCTCCCGATCGACCCAGTCACCATAGCAGCAATCACCAGCATCATTCTCAGACCGCGAATAGTATTCTTCAGCATTCTCCATCGAAACTTATGGCAGCGCAGGATCGTTGTCCGGCAGCGATTGAGTTTGGCAAGTTTGAAATCGAAACGTGGTATTCAAGCCCCTTTCCGCAGGAATACGCAAGGTACGTGCGCGACTTTTGTGGATTCATTTCATCATTCATTAATATACATTTGGTTATTTTCTCTTTCTTTTTTTGATTCAATTAGGCTACCTAAATTATTTTTGTGTGAATTTTGTTTAAAGTATACCAAAAGTAAGGCGGTTCTTCAACGGCATCAAGATAAATGCTCCTGGCGTAACCCTCCGGGGACGGAGATCTATCGACACGATGGCGTATCCGTGTTCGAAGTGGATGGAAATGCGAACAAAATTTACTGTCAGAATCTGTGCCTCCTGGCGAAGCTTTTTCTCGATCACAAAACTCTCTACTACGATGTGGAACCGTTTCTGTTTTACGTGTTGACGCGTTACGATCGTAAGGGCTACCATCTGGTAGGGTACTTCTCGAAGGAAAAGCACTGCCAGCAAAAGTACAACGTGTCGTGCATCATGACGATGCCGCAGTACCAGCGACAAGGCTATGGTCGGTTTCTGATTGACTTCAGCTACCTCCTCAGCCGAGAAGAAGGCCAACCGGGGACACCGGAGAAAC
Source organism: Anopheles nili (assembly GCF_943737925.1). Lineage (NCBI taxonomy): Eukaryota > Metazoa > Arthropoda > Insecta > Diptera > Culicidae > Anopheles > Anopheles nili. The sequence goes on from NC_071291.1 coordinate 16,054,265, forward strand.
CACTGTCCGATCTCGGGCGGGTGTCATACTATGCTTATTGGAAATCTACCGTGTTGAACTACCTCTACGACCATAGGCGGCGCTCGGAGGAGGCAGGAACCGGATCGCGAATGTCCTTTTCGTTGCAGCAGATCTCGCATGAAACCGGCATGGTTATTCCGGACGTTGTTCTAGCGCTTCAGCTGCTGTCGTTCATCAAGTATCGTAAAATTGATCGTGGAGGTGGTTTTAAAGTATACCAGCCTTTAATTTGCATCGACTGGCGGCTGGTCGAGAAGCAACACGAGCGTATGGTTCGATCCCGAGCGCGACTTGCGATCGAGAAGGAATGTTTACGGTGGACACCGCTGTTTCTGTCTACAACCGCATCGTTCTCGGAGGTGGATGGCAGTATTATACCAATGGATGTTAGCGAGTTGGGTACCGGGGCTGTTGCATCGTCCCAGGGTCTGTGTCCAGTTAGTCCCAAGCAAGAAGATGAATCGGAACCGGAAGAAGAAGTACAAACCAAGGCGGCCCGAAATACATCTGCCAGAGCAATTGAGAGTGTGGCTCCCTCACAACAGCAGAATCAAAGGGGAGAAAGTGCCAGAAGAAGAAAACGTGGTGCAGAAGGGTTATTGTTGATACCCGAAGCGGCCACACCGGCTAGTACTAGTGGAGGTTCGACGCGTAACAAAAACCTCGTAACACCTGCACAAGAGGAGCAGTCAGATGATGAAGAAACGGCAATCTCCAGTATATCTGCGCGGAATCCCATCTCATCAATGACAGGTGGGCGTAAGCGAGCACGTGGTGTTCAGGAAAAAGAAACAACGAAATCGGGAGGTCGGAACACTTTCGAAAGGTTACGTAAACGACGTCGGCTGGATTCGGAAGATACACAGGAAGAAAAGCCTACCGGTTTCAACAATCTAGTAAAAGATTCTTCTCCTGTCTCGTCACGGGGCATCGGGCTAAGGAGAAAGCGTCTTAACATGGGACTTTCTGACTCCGAGCCGGAAGTGGAATCCGAACGAACGCGTGCCAGTGAACAAAGAGCAAAATCGGTGAAACCTACCGGAGATGATGCGGTGAACGGTACTTTCAGTCATAATCATAGCGTTTCGGGAAGCAGGACCAACAGTGCCGTAGAACATTCATCCTCACCAGCTGTCAATACGAAACGAGCATCCAATTCCGGCATGCGAAACTCGAAACGTCTGGCCAATAGTCCGGCAAGCACTATGGAAAGTGAGGAAACTGAGCAGCCGAGTTTGGCTGGAGAAAAATCTAAACCCTTTCGAAACACTTCGGCGGCAGGATCAGCGAGACAAAAACAACATCAAACGATCGATCCGATACCACCTGCCGGTTCCTCCTCGTCATCAACACCGGCCACTACGCAATCGCATGCTAAGAAAGATTCGACCGCTTCAACCGGAAGTGGAGGAACTGGCTCGAGCAGCAGTAAAATGCGTCACAAGCCATCACCTACCGCTGGCGGGCGTCATAAAAAACGGCAAAGTAAAAAGCCTGTTGCCCCGGTTGCGGACGCAAGTGAGGATTATTCGTCGGGTGAAGCTGATGACGAAATGGAGGAGGAAAACCGTAGCGTTCCGGCTCCGCCCGCTGCGGCCACAGGTCAGAAGAAATCTCCTTCTAAATCGTCCTGCCCGGAAACCGCGGTAGTAAAAAGTAATGAGATAACCTCTCCACCGAAATCATCTCCTCGGTTACGCGATCAGTCTGCAAGTCCTGTTGGGAAATCTCAGAAAAATGACACTATTAAAAGCAAGGTCCTGGAAAGACGTTCGAAAGAAAACGTTGGAAAAAGTGCCTCCGTTTCTGTGGATGCATTCGATACCATGGCAAACACAAAGCATTCAAAAGGCACCAGTGGCGTTCAGCAGAAGACCCAGCAGAATACTGCCAGTGCGCAAGAGGAAACCGGTAGCAATAAGCCGCAAACGGATCACAATCCGGTACAGGGCTCCGGTGTAGTGGGATGCACTGCAAAGCAAGATGGCCTGGCGGTCTCCAATCGAGCGTTAGCAGAAGAAAATTCCGTCATCAGCAAGCCCTTGCAATCGAGTAACATTGAGCAAAAGGAGGACAATCCCAACAAGAGCGAACAAAACGAGGGTGTCATCTTGCAAGCGCCTTCGTCCGCATCAGTCACTCCGGAGAAAGAAAACAGTCGTTCAAAATCTAACACGGACTCTTCTCAAATCAAGCCACCCCCGAAGGCAGCTGAGGTAACGAAAAAGTTGTCTAGCAGTGGCGTTATTAATGAAACACCGCTCCTGAACGGGATGGAGATTAATGAGAAAATCTCTGTGATAACGGAATCAAAAAACTGTTTGTCGGCGAATGATTCGACGTCGTTGGTGCAAACGCAAGGAGATGTAACCGATGCTTCAAAGGCGAGTAGTGGTGATAATTCAGCTGCTAATGTAGCTGGCAAGAAGGTGTCTGCTGAGAAGAAATCGTTAGCAGCCACTGGAGTAACAGGCGAGGCACAGTCAATCGATGGAAAGCAGTCCTCGTCTCTTCCAGAGCTCACACAGGAAGCTGACAGTACAAAGCGTTCGTTGGTTGTGGACCATTCCTCGAACGGGAGTATTTGTGCCACCAGCACTAGCAATACGGCGAGTGTGTTGAAGATAAATGAAAACTACGATAAGCATCATCAACACCATCATCAACTTTACGCCGAGTCCCGGAACCGGCCAAAGGTGATCGTCGATGGGCTGACGAACGCAAACGAATGCAAACCAAAAGAAGGCTCGATGGCTGACGGATCGAACACAACTGATGTTATCAGGTCTAGGGAGGAGAAAATTGGAACCGCTCTCGTTGGGGAAGTCAACACGTGTTCGGTGGAGCAAACGAAGTATTCTTCATCGGCCAAAGTGTCATCCGTTGGTGGCACCGATATGGGCATTATTCAACAAACGCATTCAATCGTACCGCCTGTGAACAACAGTAGCAACATGGCAAATTCTAGCTCCTCCACTAACGTCCACGAGATGGCGATGCACAAGAAAAAGTTTATGAAAACTATGGACTGTGCAAATGATATGCAACAAGGATCCCAGCCGAAATCGGCACTCTCAACGGACGCTACCTTTACTACATGTTCGACCATTTCGGGTGAAACGTTGGATCAATCTGTGATCAAGCAGAACGACGAAGTAACGGGGTCGAAAGTGACGAGCTACACCCACAACAATAACAACAACAGCAGCAACATTAACAGTAGTAATAGCAACAGCAGTGCGAATGTGCCTGTTCCGCAAGCCTCGCCAGCTGAAGATCAAACCAATGGCGGCATAGGTGTTGGTTATGCGAAGACATCTATCGTTAGTGACCAGCCAGGATCAATGATGCCTGGTGACGTTAAGAAAGAAAAGTCACCAACGAAAGCAAGCAACACCAACTCGTCAGCGGTACCGAGCGTTCCGTTGTCGAAGGGCGCAAAAAACGACTCCCACAAAACTGCATCTCACGGCGGTAGTACAAAAGGATCTGACGAATCCACCAGTAGGATAAACAACACAATAACATCGTGCGCAACGGCTGTAGTGACCAGCGCAAGTGTTGCTTTTAACCACCAGCAGGATGGCAAGCGAACCACAACGGAATCAAACTCGGCTACAGGATTCGGTGAATCTAAACAGGATCAAAAGCGTTCGAAAGATAAATCCGGTTTCGGCAGTAGCCCTGCCCCGAATAGTGCTAGTGGAACCGTAACTCCAACAAGCTTGTCGGAGGATAGCACAGTGATGCCGAAATCCAATCGAAGCAACTCGACTACATCCTCGACTATGGAGCAGCCATCAGGAAAGCGGTCAGGTTCGGTTTCTTCGACCTCTTCATCCTCTTCGGGACCGACGATAGCTGCTGCTGTCGGGAAAAGCGAGTATCTTGCGGTGACCTCATCCATTGCCACGATGACATCAACGGCAACCGTCACTTCAAATTCGAAACGCTCGGAATCGAATGCCCGCAAAGAGGCGGTTAAGAACAATGCTTCTTCGTACGGAAGCAATGCGCATGGTGCCAACAGTAGCAGCAATAGCAGCAACTCGCTGAATCATATCAAAGCAGTTCAACCGGATAATCTCCATCAGCACCATCATCACCATCAACAGCAACCACAGCATCAACAGCACGCGCTGCAACACGCGCAGCAACACCAGCAGCATCCACAAGCGCATCAGCAACAGCATCCACATCAGCAGCAGCAACCACAGTACCACATGGGTGGTGGAGGTGTTGGTGCTGTTCCGATGCAAGGATCGAGCGTCTCCAGTGGCATGGCAGGTTCCGCAGTTCCGGGTAACATTCCCGTGAGCTCTACGCCCCCTGCAAGTTCAGGAGTAGCTGGAAATGTACACAGCGGAAGCATGATGATTTCCCCGAGTCCAGCTCTAGGACCTACCGGAGGGAATAGCAAATCAACCACACCAGATTACGGTGGTGGCAACACGCTGATGGGTATGAACAATTCATCCTCCTGCCGGACGGACAAACATGCAGCCAAACACTCGATGCACGATCCGAAAACGACGATAGATCTGAATAAGGTGCCGACTCAGTTTCCGGGCATCAATCAGCTGCCTAGCTACGCGCCGTCTCAATACTGGCAGCTGGATCCGTACTACCATCAGAGCTACAATTTGTCGCATCTGGACACGGGAAATCAAAAGTCCCCGAACAAGTTCCATCTCGATTTGGCAACCAGCATGGCCTACGGAAGCTTCCCGTCGAATTTGTACCCTCCGTTCCAGCACCAGGAGCAGCAGTATCAACAAGTGCCCCCGGCTGCTGCTACCCCGTCGTATCAGCCTAAGGAACGAAACAACGGAAAATCTGACCGTAAAGGTGTGAATGCTGGAAACGGTGGCAGTGAGCAGACGGGTGGAACGTCCTCTGCGTCTTCTTCTTCGTCTGGCACGAGTAAGCACGGTAAATCGTCCTCCAAATCGTCCTCAAATGCTGCAGCAGCCGCAGCTGATGATGCCAGCAAGTTCAAGGCGAACAATGCAGCAGACATCCACCACCTATCGCAACATTCCTCTCAGCAACAGCAGCAGCAACAACAGCAGCAGCAACAACAACACCAACAGCAACAGCAGCAACTTTGTCCCTCTCCGTACGATACGGGACTGTTGTGTTCAAAAACGAATCAATATCATCACCTGTCCTCGGCTCAATTGGTGCAACATCCGCATCAGCTCTCGCAACAGCATCACCAGCAACAGCAGCAACAGCACCAACATCACCAGCACCAGCAGCAACAACAGCAGCAGCAGCAACATCACCAACATCATCAACAGCAACACCAGCAGCAACAGCACGCGCAGCAACACAAAACAATCCAAAAAAGCAAAACCGACTCCGGTAACAAGCTGTCCGATTCATCTTGCATGGTGGCCGGTGCAGCCAAATCGTCCCCTTCGGTATCGGATCCGGCGGCCGGATGTCACGCATCTGTTCAGCAGCAAACAATGCATCTGATGGCGACTGCAGCGGCTCAAAAGGCGGCCGCATTCCAAACCGAGCCAGATCTCCATGGGGATGGAACGCCGGGAAGTGGTTCGCAGACGGACATGAAGCAAGGCGGTGCTCCCGGAGCGGGTGGTGATCATTCCATCGGTGTGTACACACCCGAATCGACGACCTCAAACTCGGTGCAAAGTCTGCACCAGTACGGTCAGTGCGATATCGACGTGAGCCAGTTGGGGTTGGAATCGCCGGCAAGCATAGCGAGCGATGTGACGTCGCAAAACTCGGCCGATGCCATCCGACCACCGAGCGTTGTGTCCCAGCACGGTAACTCCATCGGTGGTCCTTACTCGGACTGTTCCGTACATCAGCAACAGCAGTTGCAACAACAGCAGCATCAAACACAGATGCACATGGCGATGCATACGCACGTGCCGGAAACTAGTCCACAGCACCCGCCCCAGCAGATGACAATAATTTCCAACAATGGCGGAGGTGCTGGAGGTGCGGGAGCTGGCGCACCCAACGGTGGTAACAATCGCGGTAAACAACATCCAGCGCAACAGCAGCAGCACCTAGCCCAGCAGCAGCAAATTGCACACGCCGGAAGCAGTAGTACGGGTCGATCGCAACGATCGTCCACACCGAAGGTGAGTCGAAATACGCCTACGCCTGGGTCACAGCAGCAGCGGCATCAAAACCGAACGACACCACCCGTGGTAAGCAACGTGATCCAGCCGATCGTAAGCCCTGGACATCATCAGCAGCAGCAGCAACAACACCAGCAGCAGCAGCAGCAGCAGCAAGCGGCGATGCAGGCGGCTTCGATGAATCAGCAGCAACAGCATCAACAGCAGCTGGCTCTACAGCAACAGATGCACCAAACATACGGTGCCATCACGGGTCAGCCGCTGAATCACCAGGTGCACAGTCAGAACATGCATCAGACCGCGGCAGGTGGTGGTTATCTTGGTCCTCAGCTTGGGTTGGCCAGTCAAGCACCGCCTTACCCACAATCACCGACCTCGTACGGCAGCGTAATTCAGCATCGCATGTCGAACAATCACACCCCGGCCAGTCTGCACAGTCCACATCAGCGCCTGGGTGCGTCACCCGTGTCATCCTGCGCTGTCTCGTCAGCCAACAACTTCTACGTCCAGCAGCAACAGCAGCAGCAATCGGGTGGTGTAACCCATCCGGGTTCACACACGCCAATTCCGCAAGCACCAACACCTGCACCAACACCGACACCAACTCCGACACCGCAGCTGGAATCCTGCCAGGGTGGACCACCAGGAAGCGCCCAGCAGCTGCAGCAACAACAGCAGGGACCACAATTGTCGTGTCTCTCGAAGCTGCAGCAGCTTACGACAAATGTGGACATCTGCAACTCACCGGTTACGCCACCACCGTCCGCTCACCATGTTCCCCACCCACACGGTGGTCCACCTGGCGGTCCGGGTGGAAGTGCGGGTGGTGCGAGTGGAGGCAGCGCAAACGCCGTCGTTGCACCCGGTGGAGGATCCGGTGCCGGTAGTCACATGGTGGCGGCGCAGAACGTGGTTCGCAACATTTCCACCCCACCAGCGTCGATCCATTCGGCACAAATGTCCACCATCAACTACCACAAGTACTACCAGAGTAACATGAACATGCCGACGATCGCACAGAATGCTGTCACGGCTGCGGCAGTGGCCGGTGCCGCTCGAAGGAACGCTGCAGCCGTAGCTGCTTCGTCCGCGCAGATCCAGCATATGGCCGCGGCAGCCAACCGGTCCAGCAGTGTCAGCCCCAACGTGGCCATCAGCACGAACCTGATGTCCCCGTACGGTTCGCTTAATGGATATCGCATGACGACGGCGGCCCAGTCACCCGGTACTGGCGGCTACATCGGTAACCCGGCGGCCGGATTCATCCAAAACCCGGCCCAACTCGGTCCGGTGCAGATGGGCGTGATGAACATGCAGTCGCAGTATCAGGACCCGAGTGCCATCCAGCGTGCGCAGCAAAATTCCATGTATTCGTCTTACTCGGCCTATCTGCCCGCCATGAGGCGCTAAACGGGGCACTCGATCGGGGTCCGCTCTTTGCACATAGTAGGTTAGCAAAAGCCGATTTTACCAAGAGGACAACGCCCAATAGAAAGGGCCAACGCCTCCGTGCGAGGCTGCGCTGAGAGGATTGACCGACGGTGGTTGCGGCATCTACGGGAAGAGAATGCGCAAAAGGGGGGACACGACTGCGCCCGCGCCTTACGAGAATCGCGTCTCGCGGAACGTTTGCCATCATTTACGCTAGTTTACTCCTTTTCGCCATCACCACGCCGTGCGTGTGGCGTTTTGCACGTATTTTATTTCATAGTACAGTCAGCTGCAGAGTTGTTTCGCTTGCAGCAGGATTCTGCTGCGCAGCCACGTTGAAAGCAAAGGTTTTGATCACCGCACACCGCGTTCGGTTTGTTGGATATTACGGACGGAAGGAACGCGTGCAGTTGTTTATTTGCGCTTTATGGACACATACCCGGTCCTGCAAGACCAAGGTTCGTTGTGTTACTTCTCTTGATCCCGATGTAAGCATGCGTTGTTAGGGGGTTGTAGGTTTAATGAGCCGGATGCCCCGGAAAACAATAGTCACCCCATATCGAATGGAACCCATTTTAGGCGTGCGCGTAAATTAAGTTTAACCATAGCAAAGAAACAAAACAAAAAACAAACAAAAAAAGAAATGTACTAGATAGAGAGATTGTGGAAGAAAACGGACAGTCGCAGTGTAATCAAAGTGGGCTTGTAATTATAGAAGAAAGCGCGCTATCTCGATTCTCATATTCGGCATATTCATATTGTTGCGTCATCTGATAGGTACGTGTCACGTTCTTTTTTAATCATTATTATCATTATTTAGTTATATATATACATTGAGGAGAGAAGAGTGCTCAAATTCGCATTTACCCACAGATGGGTTTTTAAAAACGAAAAGACACGAACGAGACATCGATCGCTCGCTCTCGGTAACGTACAACGTCTCGCGTCTCTCGCTCCAGTGGTTAAGTTAGACGTCTCGGCATTGTGGCCCACTTCCAGGACAAGCTGCGGCCAGTTGGTGCAGCCTGGTCGGAAGGGTCGACAGTGTTTCGTGTGTTAGGATATAGGTGGGAGGACGGGTGTGTCGCTTCTCAGCATTCTAGTGTCGCTTTCATTCGGAAGGGCGCCCCTCGGTTAAGTTACGGTACGTGCGCGAGAAAGAAAACGCCGCCATCAGAGAGTGCAGCAGTGTACCGGAATTCAGTAGTAATGCAATTGTAACAAATCGTAGACGCGCTAATGGTGTACTAGAAGGCGATAACTAAATTTTACACACACCACACCATACACACACACCTGTTGTTTGAAAAGTATAATAAACAAACAAAAATCTACACACCATTCATGGAGTGTGAATTTTCTTGATCAGGGGAAGGATCATCAGAAAGAATAATGGGGGTTATTTTAAGATAAATACTGCAACTTTATTGCCCTAATAACATCTTTCGACCGCGAACAATTATCCGTTTGGTTAGACGTCTTCGATCGGTTGTTCTTCCTTTTTGGTGTCCTGCCATCGGATGTGCATGGGCAAGAGGTCTCCCCATCGGCTCGCTTTTGCGCAACGGTGCACGATCCTGTGGAGAAAGTGCGCAAATGGCTATACTAACAAGAGCAAAAAATCCTGCGTTGCGTCCTAGACTTACTGGCCATGTTTGGAGGTGGTAAAGGTGACATCCCGTAGTTTGCCATCCGCAGAGCACACGTGGCACACGCAGTGCTTCGACCGTACGGCAGTCGGACGAACGAGACGCGGATAGCCCTGCATGCTATCGGTGGGGTTCTTCCGGTACACGAGATACGAGTAATGGATAGATCCGTACGGTTGCCCATCACTGACGGGGAAGTTTCGCGTGTAAGTGGCCTCGAAGTTGCAGGGTGTCCCGTCATCTTTTACTATCCGTGGACATGCCAGACTGTGGGGGCACTGTGGGTAGAAATTGGCAGGGCATTAGCTATTGCGGTGGGTGTTTGTCGATCAGAAATTGTCTTGCGGACAGCACATTACCGGAGCGAAGAGGTGTGATTCCGATGTGTCATGGTTCCGGCGGATGTGATTTCGGATACCGTCCAATAGCTGAAAGCCCGCATTTGAGCCCTGTTCCACCAACACGAGGTATTTGTCGAACGTGCTGTACAGCTGATCAATCACCTCGTACAATCGCTTCCGGGACGGTTGATCGAATAGTGAAAACGCACTCAGCACGACATCGAACTTACGATCGGGATTGGCAGGCAGAAACTGCCGGTAGAACACGTTACGCACCGTGGTCGCCTTGTTAGGGTCACCCTGCCGCAGGACGAGCTCGGCCAAATCGTTCATGTGGCGCGATTTGTCCACCGACAAGATCTCGAACAAATGTTCGCGCCAAAATTGCACCGCAGCCCACGTTCCGGTGCCGACTCCGGCCCCAAAGTCGAGGAAACTGCGAGGCCGCAGATCCGGATCGCGCTGGCTGATTTCGGTAAGGATGCGCATCAACACGGCGTACTCGGCATCCGAGCGGCCAATCAGTTGTGTGAGGCAACTGTACTCGTCGTGCATATCGAAGACGGAAGAAGGTTGTCGACGAGCAGTGGGAGGTATTCTTTCGTCAGATCCACCCTCGCCACGAGGTCCAGCTACTGTTGGTTGCGGATACCATTTGCGCGATCGCACGCAGTTGTTTAGCCGCTGACCATCGGTGATTAAACTTTTGAGCGGGAAGTCCTTGGAACATTTCAGCATCGCCTCGTGTATCTCCGGCGGGATGGCCGTATTGTTGCACTTGATGCGGCCTCGGTGCTTACGAGGTTTTAACCCGTTTTGTGTAATCTCATGCTCCGTGACTGTATCGAGTTCACACTTTACGTTGGTGGTGTAGCTCCGATGTCCGAAGGCGGTCAAACATAAACGCGCAAATTTGTTGCCAAACATCCTATCACACTGTGCCATGGTACTCCTGAACATGCTCATTGCTGATTTTTTCGATGCACTACAAAGAAACACGTGTTGTTATTCACAGGTACTTATGATGATCAAAATTAGGGTGCCTTAGCTTTAAATAGTTTCATTCTACATACCTTGAAATGCTCCTTGCACTTGTAAAGTTGACTGTACTTTCAAAATAGTTTCAGTTATCAGTAAGCTAGTACATAAAATAGACCTCCGGCCGGTAACAAACATAAACAATCATCAAATTACATTGTCTACCGGCATGTGAAATTCTCAAGACAAGATGTTAAGTGCTGATGCCTTTAGTGCTGTAGCTTTACTGCCTTGATGCTGTAAACGATTCTTATCAAATAATCTATATTTCTGTATCAAGTAATTGCTCAACAAATTGCACTTTTTACTGCACTTACTGTTACAAGCAATGCAGTTCTCATGTAACCTTCGGTACATATTCGCATTTTGCTTTTTTTGTGTACACGGCTGTAACCTTTTGAGAAACGTCAACTTGTTTGCGCCATCTGTCATTTGAATTTTGAAATCTTCAATTGCGTTGCCGTTTATCTTCTTTTCAATAAAAGATTGTAAAACTAGTGTAGTTTACTAAACATAAGAAAGCCTCTGCATTTCCATAAAAATTTCATATAACATTTTGTCACAGGAATCTAACACATCTGAAAAGAAAACTGTCTACCTTTGTGGGCAACCTCGAAACAGTTAGTAAGTATAAGTTATGCGTTGAAAAATAATTTATTTAAGATCTCTAACAATGGGATGAACTCATATAGCACAACACCATTTTATACAACGGCTTCGTCGTAGTCCTCAATGTCATCACCGGAATCAATTTCAGCCTCGAGCGATGGATTAACGGATCCTCCGATTTGTTCGCCTGGTTTCAAAATTTTCACTCCCTTATCGCCTATCCGCAGGCAGTTGAACGATCTACAAAACAAATATACGGTCAGATAATTCTCGCCGTTTCCACCCGCTTTCAATTTCAACCTCGAAAACAGCTCGTATCCCTCGAAGTTGCCATTCATCTCCATGCACACGTGCATGTTACGCCCCACGAAGTACACGTCGTAGAAGTTGGCGCAAACCTCAATAAAGTCCAACCGTGGAGGATGCACACAGATCGGTTTCGGGTTCTTGCCACTGATGCGGTTCTTCGTCAGCACGCGATTGTTGAAAATCATACGAAACTCGAAGGCAAAGTCCTCAGGGATGTACGTTAGATTCGCGCAACCGTTCATGCTGAAGACGCCTGAAATGCGAGAATCTTCAGTTTGAAAAAAAAAACGCCACCAATCGAACAGCATTGCGCTGATCTTCTCACCCAGACAACAGCTGCAGACACCACTTAAACACCTGCAGGGGCTGGAAGGTCCAAAAGGTGCTGCTGGAAGCGCTGGCAGCTGTTTACCCTCAATTCCTGCATCCGTCTTTGCTATCTTCCTCTCGCTCAGGGCTTTGGGAAGGATGGTAAATGAACCAATGATTCAGTGAAAAAACACCCTTTAGGATAGACTCATTTTTTAGGTCTTTTTAGGAGGCTTATGCAAGGCAAGCTGAGTAAGCACAATGGATTTCCCAAAACACAACCGGACCCCGGTTCCCTTTCATGCCAACCGCCGTGAGTCACATCAGCTGCTGATGGTTATGCAAAACTGGTTTTAGCGGTGTGAAACGGCCCCTAAAACCCGCTACTTACACCGCAGAACAGCCCGCAACTCAACCGCCGACGAGGGTTGCCACTTTTTCGAAAGGTACACCGTTTCCGGAGTTCCCAAGCGGTCGTCTTCTAGAATAGCACCTCCAGCAGGACACAGCACGTCCAGCACAAGGACCAGCAACACTGGCCACAAGCAACCCAGGACCATAAACACGCGACTCGCCATAACCGCCCAAGTCGAAACGAAAGTGAAACGCAACGCACGAGTTCTTCTGCTGTGGCGTACGCCAAAAGAGAAACTGACCACCGGAGTCCACGAGCGGGTGAAAACTGTCTTCCGTTGTCGCGATGAGTGCGGTGAAAACCTCACACCGTACGGGGATGCTGCCTTTTCTGTCCGTGACGATCGCGTTGTTGGGGTTGCTTTTTTTTATAACAACCGCGACCACACTTATCTAACGGGGTGCTGAGTGGGACAAACGATAGCGCCGGATGCTGGCGAAAGTGGAATTTGACGGTAATTTTTCAAACGACTCCTCGATCGGGGGTGCCGCACTGTTCGCACGGTGTGATAAGCTCCGGAACCGGTATAGGTGCAGGAAGATGTGGCAGTTGCAGTGCAGCACCATTGCACTTATGGTGGCGGAATGGAGACTCGATGGGGCAACGATTTTGGAATTCGTTGATGAAGGACCAATCTCGCGCAGCTGGGAGAGAAGATATTGCCCTGATTTTGTGAGGGGAAAAAGAGCGATAAGTCCTGTTTGTTAAGCCACGGACTCATCGGTGACGCATCGGGTATTTGTATCGGGAAAGTGTAATGCGGGTTGCCTAACAGTTTAATCAGCCAATCATGCTAACGAGATGCCGTCACAAAATGCGTCCACTTAACGGCCAGCATTATGCTCGGTTATCGGCCGGGAATTAGTAGGTCACGCGGGCTTTCAACATCGAGTGCAATGCGCCAGGTGGGTTGGTCTTTGCCAGCATCATGCTAATTATGTTTCTATTTTCCCACCACATAAATACCCTCTATGGCCAAGTATACTAAAAGGAATTCTGAAAATGCAATTTCTTTCCGGAGCAACGACCGTTTGTCGCAGCAGAAACCAACAAAAAAAGCAATGAAAGAAATGTGCGTTTCATAGCTCAAGATACGGTTTTATTAATTTGTATGTCTTTAAGTCCTACATCGTAACGTACCCTCAACAACAGAAAGAAAAATGCGAGAAGTAGCAAGAGAAGAGCAGGTTCTCCTTTACACCAAAAAAAAAGAACAACAAAATCCTTCAGAAACCATCGCGGGGAAATAAAATAACGCATAATGAAAGAGCCACGGTGGCGTACATCATGTAATTGAACCGGAAGGAAAATGGACGATACACCTGCTACACACACACACATGCACACGCACCGCTCTATCGTTTGTCATTCCGTAACTCCCCCCCACCCGGGGGGTGGGTTTTGCTTGGTTCAATTGCTTGTTGTTCGTTATTACTTCTTTGCCGACATTGCTGTTACCTTCGCGCGAAGGGAATCGATCCGGTGCTGGGGGAGCGGAAAAGCTCACCCCTACGTCCATGGGGGGTTGATTGAGTTTTCCACCCCCGCTTCCCTTCGTGGCTTCTTGCTTCGTTCATGTATTTTCACATACATATCACAGACATTTGCTTCAGTTACGATCCTCGCTCTTATCCTTCCTGCAAACGCTTCGCTAAGCGCGATCTCACTCGCCAGAATTAAGTGTCTCCATCCCTTGTGTTGAGCGTGTGGGCCTTGCCCTGGGATTTGGAGCGATACCACGAAACGACCATTCCGACCCAACCGTCGGAACACCGTCAGTGGAACCACGTGGTCCCACGCCTTTCAGAATAATTGTGCGCCAATTGTTGCCGGTCCGTTTATCTCACTCAGACGGTGTTCTTTTGTGAGGTCCTGCTATGGCCGTTTCGTGATACGTAATTGATACGAAGCTCTGCTTCTACGCTACTCCTTACACTGTCTGGGATCGCCACAGGATGCGAGATCCCTCTTACCAGTAGTCTCTAACAGGGTGCAATTCTATTGCAAACACACATACACACACATACATCTAATCACGCCTTGATGAAGGACCTGGTGGATCCTTCGGGTAAGGAAAGCTGTTGTGTTGGCGGATTAACATCCGCCACTATCGCCACTGTCTAGCTGCGCGCGTGTGTTTGTGTGTACGTCTTTCTCACGTGTCCTAGCGAGCTGCGAAGCCTCAATTTCCATTCCTTTTTTTTGGAGGGGGGAAAGCAATCGTCTATGTCTATGGCACAACGGATGACGATTCCCGCCAGGATGTTCCCATCGCTTTGGGTTAACCAAAACAAAAACCAACAATCACGGAAAACTATGCACAACACGTGTTACAAACTGCTACACGTGCTACCGTGGGTAAAATAAAAGTCAAAATCAAACAAATCAACCAACAAGCTCCCGATCGTCCGTTTGCGCTGGCGATCCTGCTGAGCGTGCTCGCATCTCGGGCGTTACAATATTCGGTTTGCTTTTTTGTACGTTTTACTTGTATCAAATCTAATCGATGCGTCACGAAATATTCGCCATCGACGAAAAATGGATCCGAAAATAAAACAGGATAGAGAAAGCAACACTCCGTCTCGTGTCTTCGTTCCCGCGCGCAAAAAGGGCAAACGGAACACGATGCTCTAGGCGGCCTGGGGAGGAAGGTCCTCATCATAATCGGGTAGCAAAAGCGGAACGTGGGTCATATATAAATCGCGAATTTCGGAGGTTCGCGTGCTATGCGGTTGTCCGTCCGAGCGCTAGAGGGTCCAATGTTGTACATGCTACATGCTACAGCTGCGCCTAGGAACGGGAAGGGATGCTGCTAGTTTGGCATCGTCGGTTCCGTAGGTGATCGCCTTCATCGGTTCCCTAGCCTTAAATGCATCTCATCTACGTATGTGAGGGCGATCCTTCGTCAACCACCTACCAGTTCGCTACCGACGTTGGGCTGACGCATTCCAGACCTGCTCTGGAAGTTCGCTACCTTTCACTACTTACTCACTACTGCGTCTTACTCTACATTCATCTGCCAAAAAAAAAAATCTCCCGTCATCTGCTTGCCTGGCCCGTTCCGCACGGGCTTTGTCCGTCGTCCCGTCCGCTATTAAATTAACTATCAAAACTAATCGTCGCCAGAAAGTGTTCAAAATAAATTAAAGTTCAACAACGAAACGACTTCGGCTAATGGTACAAAATCACACATACGCTCACAGCGACGCATTCGCCCAACCCAACCCCCGTAACACACTGATGCGCGCGCGAGGGCGCAGGTTCGCAGGGCGGCCCTTCTTCTGCCGCCGGCAGCATCACACCGCCCCCGCCCTCCGTCTGTCTGTTTCTCTCTCTCCGATGGCGTCCGTTCGTCCTGGCGCCGTCCTTGCTATGTGGCGTCCTCGTG
Source organism: Anopheles nili (assembly GCF_943737925.1). Taxonomy (NCBI): domain Eukaryota; kingdom Metazoa; phylum Arthropoda; class Insecta; order Diptera; family Culicidae; genus Anopheles; species Anopheles nili. Next base: position 16,069,897 of record NC_071291.1, read on the forward strand.
GAAGTACTGCTGATCGAGGTTTTCACTCTCCTCCAGCTCGCCCATCGTGCCACCGCTTCCCTCCGCAGCCGAGGCTGAGTCCTGGATAAGGAGCGAGAGCGTTTCGAGGCTTTTGCGCACCCGGATGATCTGTTCTAGGTTCGAGCTCAGCACGATCTGGGCCTCTTCTTTGCTTTTGCTGTGCAGTCGCTTTTGCCACCGGAGCACATCGAGATAGAAGTCCGTATCGTCGCCCTAAAATCGAACAAACAGCTCGTTAGTGGATGGCCTGAAGTTCAGATCGTTGTCCAAATCACCGTACTCACCAATCGAATGGGTGGCGCAGAAAGTCGAGCCTGAACGGCGTGTATCTCGTAGGCCAGAAAGCAGGACCACAGCGTCAGCAGGACCGCCAATATTAACCCTATGAGTATAATACCAAAATCGGAGGAAAAAAGATGCCGAAGCTTTTGCTTCATCACGGACAGCCTGCTTCGGCGGGGACCGTCGGTGTACATGGTGCGGCCTACGCCTCCATCACCGATCAGTCCGGATGCTAGCGAACTCCCGAGATGGGGGATCGATTTGTCGCCCTTTAGCCCCTCCAGCGCACCGGGCACTTTCAGGATGGCCGGACTTTTCACGATGGCGGGCGATTTGAGCAGCAGTTCCTTTTTAAGTTTCTTTTGCTTCTGCAGCGCGGTGGAATCTGTCGGATGGGAAGAAGAAACGAGAAGATCACATGACGTTAGCTTGAAAGGACATTCCGATTTCGTTCCAAATGTACGTACCGTCGGAGGATTGGTTGGTGCCAGCGCCCTCGGTGGTGTTCAGCTGTTTCTCGTGCGAATCGCCCGAATCCAGCATGTCCGGAAGGTCATTCTTCCCGTGAAACGAGCTCTCGTTACCGTCGTAACAGCTACTGTCCTCATCCAGCGAGCCTTCCGAGCCTTCGGCGTGTAACGTCGCCAACCGGGAGTGCTGAATGCTGGAGAAGGAATCACTATGCGGTGTGGTCGCTCGTTCCCACACGCTGCACATCAGATAGTAGGCTGCTTCACGGCTCAGGAAGCTACCGAACACGTGCCGGTCATCGCGTGTTTTTACACCGACCGCATTCGGGAACATGTAGGCTGTTTTTTCGCGGGATATATCCAACACGGACACGGTCGGGATGAGCAACTAGATGGTGGCAACATAGGTGGCATTAGTACAGGCGTAAAATAAACCAAAAAAAACAGGTCCTTACCTTCGTCACATAGCCGAACACATTCGAGTAGAAGGCGAAGTAGTTCTGCGTGATGTACAGATATCCCTGCAGCAGTATGTCACCAACGAGCGCGCAGGAAAAGTCTGCCAAAGAAAGGAAAAAAAAACCCACATATAATGATCGCAATTTAACGCAGACGCAAGACGTTATAACAGGACTCACAATCTAGCACGATCTCGTCGTCGGGAACCTGGGCGAAGTGTTGGGCAAACTTCTTCTGCTCCCATGACATGCCACCTTCCTTCTTCTTGTGGTGTTTCTCCGGCTTGTCGACGGTGTCACGTGTGCTGCTGAAGGACTTCAGCGGATGAGGACTAGAGCTGCGAATGGTGGACGATCGCGCTGAGGGTGACAGCGATTTGAGCGATCTGCAACGACACCACACCGATGTTGATCATATGAGCACTTATTACAGATACCTTGGACCGGCCACCAACCATCCACGTGCCCTTAACGACCTCCGGAACCGCCTCGGAACGGTGAAGGTCAGGATCAATGAGTAGAGGCGAGTGGTCATTGCAATTGCACATTGCACGACCGGTGAATGCTTTTCCCTATCTCCTGGACACACGCGTAGGAATCGATACAGGGCAATCCACCACACAAACGCATTTATTATGCATCGGTGTGAAAGAAGACACATGGGCACATCATTAAGGTGTCCACCACCCAACGGCGATCGATAACAGCTGTTCTGTGGCCGATGGATTCAAACACGGAAGAAACTCACCCACCGACTAGCGAAGGGTGCAACAGCATCGTCCCAACGGTTGGAGGTGTCGAGATCTGAACCGTACAGCAACAAGATGTACTAATTCAATTTGCATCCCATTTGCATCTGTTTAGTACTTCCACTACGCAGCCCATCATCAGCAGCCGGCGGTTTGGTCCAACGTTTGCGTGTCCAACACCGGTGGAAGGATTTGTGCATGCTCGACGTAATTAGGACTTGTTTTAGTCGTTGTTAACGTGCTATGCGACAATTTACTCCGGTAGTCAAGCAATTTGCCAAATGAATTCTCTAAATGAACGAACGCTAGCTAGGCGTAATGAATTTATTTAGCATATTTTATCACCCATTTTTATTCGGCTGCCCAAAAAGGTTTAATTCATCGTGCACTTAACGTGTGCTTCTCGTTCAATCAGTATCGCACCGATAAGAAGAAACTATCAGCTTGATTTTTTATCATTTGTGATATTAGCGAGCTAGCTGAGGTGAGGTCAATGTTACATTTTTGCGTTGGCTTAACGCGGTGTTGGAATGTAGTTATCTATTCTTCATGCTGTAAAAATGTTTATCCTTATTTCAGATCGTTAAAAAAATGGAAATGTTACATCACCACGAACTGCGCCCTCATAATTATAATGACATAACCGCTGGATTAATTTTCTTTACATCATTGCGAGAAAAGCAACGTAGTTGAGCGTATGAGCACTTATAAACCATCATTACCACCCCCAGGTGTTCGCATGATAGCGAATGAGTAAAACCAGCAAGCAATAGCCACGTTATCACTCGCACACGTGGTCGATGGGCAGCCTAATCCGACCATTAGCGCAAGAGCAACGAAACGAATCAAACTTTAAATGCTCCAAACCGCGTGATATTACAGGGGTTTTTCATTTTGTGAACTCCCGCATGCGAACGTGCTTCTTTTCCGGTCGCATTAATCGCGATAAGAGCATGTAAACGCCTCACTAGAGGCATACTCTAGTTTCAGGGATAACACACTCCCCACACCAATGGCGGTACGTGACAATCCTGACCCGAAACCGCGGCCGTGCAAAAGGCAAACACACCTTCTTTTCTTTCCACCTCATTCACGGCACATGATTGATTGTTTCCATCACTCACGTCACTATTGTTTCGCTCTCTTCCGACACCCCGAACCGGCATGTTTCACGGGAAACTCGAGGGGGTTGCAGTAATCGCTAATCGTTAATTAAGGGATTGTTTTTGCGCGTGTATTGTTCATCACATTCGTGCCCGGAATAGCTACGTAATGGTGCGCGTGTTTCGCTCTCGGTGGCCAAAAGAGCAAAGTTTAATTTCGACGAGCGATGGATATGAGTGTTTTTTTGCACCATTTCAGAGAACTGTTGGGGATTTGAGCAGCGAACTTCACTAGACACACCACGGGGGTGGTTATGAAACAATGATTTTGTGGAGCATTTTTTCTACATCTCACTCTCGCAAACGGTAATTGAAATTCGTAATGTAATCCTCCCGCCCCAGTTAGACTCCAACCACCCTGTTTTCCACCCAAGACCCGAAGCGGTGATCTAGGGACAACGTGGAACGTAGAAACCTACCGGTAGAGGGTGCTGTGCTTCCGTAATCGGACTCCAGCCTCCTCCGGATCGACGGCAGTCGTGATGTTCGGTGTTGAATAGGCCGGTGTAAGAGGCATGTTGTGGCTTTGGCTCTAGCCAATCTAATCACGGTTATTTAGGGATCCAATTTTCCCTCCCACTGAGGACGTTTCTTCAGCACCACTGCTCCGAGCCACTTGCATTCACTGCGAAACTCTCGACGATATCACAGAGCACATAAAACGATCGCGAACTGCAACTAGCAGCCACGATCGGAACAATTAACAATGGACGGGAGCTCGGGTGCGGTTTTCCATCAAACAAAGCTGAGCGGCTGTCCCGGTGCAAGTGCAACAACACCGACAGCTAAGGCAAGGCAAGTCTCGTCACTTTTCCTTCGCTTCGATGCTGGAAATGTCAATTTCTAGCGGCCGGAGCACTTTCATAATACGCACAAACGTTGCCGCGGGCTTTCAATCAACACAAGTCACCAACAAGGCCGTCTCGTAACGAGAGCACTAGCAACATCAACAAACATGGACACAACGATGCCCGGCTAGAGCGAACCAGGGCGACAGTCTGCTATCTCGTTTTGGCACTCTGCCACCGAGATACAAATCGACTGACGGCTTGCAGCTGCAGTTCGTAATGCACTTGGAGTTGTGTGTTTTTCTTTTATGCTGCGTGTGTCTACTGTCACTGAAACTCCAATCTTAAATTAACTAACAGACACAAAAAATCACACACCACATCGGCGTTCGACTGTTGTCTCGAAAAGGGAACTGATAACCACGCGCGCAAGGTAAGATAAAACTAGCGAAACGTTTGGCCCAAACTAGGAGGTGCTCGTAGGCCGATTTCACGTTGGCAACAGCCCAGAACGAGTCTGCCACATTATTGAGTCACCCGGTACGCAACTTCGGTGTAAATTAAGGCCGCCGGGAGGGCAATCGTCGATTTGCACTCGCAACCGCTTTCGATAGCACAAAAAACGCTCGCGAACACGAACACACGCCGTAAATAGACAAGGTTTCGGGTTCCTTTTATCTATTACAATTAACACACAACACGTTTCCCGCTGGGGCAGCAAACGCGGGATACAAACAGGTGCTTGGGATCGAAAACAATCGCGATCCTTTCACGTGAAAGTGACAGTTCGCACTGTTTATAAACAATACCGATCACTATTTCCGAGCGTGCGAACGATCGTACACCCCACCGATGACGTAGTTTGGGACCGACTGTAAATATCCGCCGTCCATCGGATCGTAGCGCTGCTTGATCACAAGACTGGCTGCCTGCATCACAATGCCACCGGGGGGAGATGAATGCCAAGAAAAGTAAAAAACACGAAAGAATCTCTTAACGAACCGGTCTGTCACAAATGACGTTGACAAAGGACGCCCGAATCAATCGAGCACTACCAAACGACGCTAGTGCCACTTGAGAACTGACCGGTCATCTTCCAACGGGAACCGCTAACGGGTGACGAGAATCCACTAAGAAAGTTCGATTCCTATCGCGTCCCTCGCAGCATGAGGGGTCTCGCCAGCGGTACGCATCTCTCCGGGCCGGGTGATAAGGATTATCTTATCAATGGGAGATGCCTTTATCGCACGCGGGTTGATGGTGCCCGCGACGGGGTATGCTCATCCGAACGGACCCTTCCTAAAGCGTTCGGGCTACGTTTAGTACGGTTAACCCATGCTCAACGTCCTGAACATTTCTCCGACCCTGAACCATCAATAACGGACCAACAGATAAGGGGTAATAAAAAACAAAATTGCACCGGAAAAACAAGCATGCCCTTTTTGGTTTTTCGCGTAACCGATGCCAATGTTACGATCACTCCTCCTTCGGGCAGGTTTTTTGCAAACTCATGTTCCCAAATTCGTACCCAGCGCGAGCGGAAGTACGTTTGCTACACCCCAAAAGGGACCAACCCTTCTTCCAGATAAGCCCCTGCCAGGTGCCGAAAGTGGACTTATCGGTTTAATCGTGGAGCAAAATTTGCTGCGTGGTCGTAGATCGGTGGGATGCACACAAAAATATAGGTATAAATTCGATCAAGGCCAGGGTTTAGGGTGTCAGAGATGATGAGGCGTTTCTAGGTGCGTTTCAAAAAGGTGACCAACATTCCCTAGCCAGCGCATGCTTTGGTCTCGTGCCTGAGAAGGATAATAACGCACAAAAAAACAACCGATAAGCCACCGGGATCTCGCTCACGTGGTCGTGGAAAAAGCTTCCCTCAGCCTTATGCCGGATTTAGCAATTTAGTCTTCCGATGTTGGCTCACGCGAGAACGCGGTGTAATTCCCTGGAGCTGGTTTATGGTGACGAAGCGCCACAACAGGTGTGGCTGGTGTAACACCTGGTCAGTTAAAAGCGCATGGTTTGTCCAGGTAAGCGATAAGAAAATGCTCAACGGAACGATAATGGCCATCCTCCTCCCTAGAGTGTTCTCATCACGCGCGTATTCATTGACGCCGATGGCCACTTGTCCGCCATGGATACTACGGCTGCTATTGATGCAAAATACCACATTCTTTGGTTCCAGATTAACAGCTCAAGAATGAGATTTAACACATTAGGTATCTAAACCATCTGAATCAACTTAATTCAAGATGGATTCGCAATGCGATCGAATCACTGTTCGTAGGTATAACATCATACATCCACCAAATCGAGTGATTCACGCATTTCGCACATACAATAGATAAGATTTCTGCTAACCTTCAATGTGTCCCAAAATAGTACTGTTCTGAATCATCATCCTCAGCTGTTGATAGGGGATGATTTGTTCCAGATTGGTAAAAAAAGTAGCTTCTAATGTGGCTAATTGATCATCCAAACAAATCTAGCTAACAGACATTAGTCTACTTACTTGGGTTCGCTCTTGGCCGTCGAATGACTAGGGCTGCGTGAGAGTACATTTAGGTGGGTCGCACCCTCCGGCTGTCCGGGGGTATCCACGCTACTGAGGGGTTCTATCGTGGAGGACAGCGGTAATGGCCGGGTTCCTAGTCCAACGCTGTTGGTGGATCTGCAAACAAAGAATATAGGAAAGGGACAAAGTTCTGTTAAATTTGGGTCGTACAAATAGAGCACCATGTTGGATTTAATCTGTGAGACATAGTAAAACACACACACAGCGTAAAAGAAGTAAAAGCATTATGCAAGGATGTACACGATATAAGAGTTTTGTGTAACCGCGCGTTGGAGTTGTGGTTACTTATATTTACTATGAGGAAACCGACCATTCTAAGCCTTCCGGAACATCGGCTTTCAGCTTGCATCCATAACGTATGCCATAAGGGGTCAAGAAACAACCTAGACCGACTTTTGGCCGCACAGTTCACGCTAATGAACCGTCCAGTCGCTTCAGAGTGGACTGGCGAATTCTCCGAAGGGTGAAATGTAGGAAGAGAATCAATATACAGCCAAACGCGAATATTACGCACCATAGAGTTGGTACGTATTGTACATAAAAATAGCGCTATGCACGAGGTATTACAGACTGCATAGAAGGCGAGCGCAGTGTAATGGGATTATCGATGTTCTCTGTACGAGCTGGCCCGGGGCTTTGTTCACGTGTGTTTTGGTAAAAGTAGAACATGCCGGCGCACAGTGGGACATCCCGGGAAAAACCTCTCCAATAAATGAGTATTCCCCATAAATATACAACGATGTATAACAAAGCTGATAGAAAGTTCTAAAGACTAAAACGGTCAAATATTATTTGATGTACAAAAACTTCAGATTGGAGAGTTTTGCACATTTGAAGCTCCACCAGGTGAACGCACGATAATAGCTTTAACACTACGCAATCATCGCCGGGCATTTGACCTAAGGGCTTCAACGTTCATCTCACGATGCCGCGAAGTGTTCCCGTGGGCTAGTTTGGCTATTTTCGCAACGCTTCAGGATTTGGCCACGCGGCAACCGTCACGTTTCGTAAAACGCACTTCGCTTTGGTTCGCATAAACGGCGCATTACATGACAGTTGAGGCGGAATAGTGTCAAACGGCTGCCGGGTTGCTAGGATGCGGTAAGCAGAAATGTTTATATATAACTAATGATATTTATGGCTACTACACAAATCTGATCCTCCACGATAGCGATTCTATCGCGAAAATCACAGGTCGGTTGTGGTGCGTGGAGCATGCAACCCGGCTGGTGTGTTTGAAAAGGTCGAACGGGCTGCTATTTTTACTCCTCCTGCTTCGAGTTACAGGCTTAAGGCCCCGGTGCCAAGAAAAGGTCCGGCTGGTGTGCGAAAACACAGCGCATCGTTTCGGTCAGAATTGGAATCCGTGACGGGGAAAAAAAAGCTACAAAAAACACAGGGACCTCCCGTCGGGCGTACCTGGACTTGCGGAGCATAATTCGGCGGGCCTTGTGCAGCCGTTTAACGGCCGGTGACGAGGACGAAGCCGCCGATGACGTGGAGGATGGTCCGGACGAGCCGGGCTTGCTGTTTCCACCGCGTACCATCGAAGACGAGCTGCTACTGCTGCCGTGGTTCATGCTTGCGATTCCCTGTACGAAGCACAACATGATCCCGGCAGAGGTCCTTCACTTTCCGGCCACGTGGCACAGTGTGGGTGGGTGGGTGGAGCGACCAATATGGGGTTTTTTTGTTGGACGTGTTTTTTCCGAGTTTCCTTTGCTCGTTTGCTTTTCGCTCAACTTTACGAGCGCACACATACACATTACACTAGGCGTTCGAGTTCACCCTGTTTGAACACCTCCTGAGAAACACCACTAGGTTTCTTATTCCACAAGCGAAAAAACAAAAAGAAAACGCCAACCTACAACTACGGACGATAAGCGAGAAACTACCCGTCACACTAACGATCGATCATCCGGTTCCGGCACGTCCTTTCAGCTAACCATAGAAGGTGGTGTGCTGAATGTTTACGACCGTCGACTGGCCACCCTAAATGTCCCACACCCCACACGGTAGGCACACAAACGGATCGCCGACAACGACACGCCACGCGCTACTTGTTGATGTTCGCCATTCCCACTGACAGCTGTGTCAATGGCAAATGGCGCCCGGTCCCACCAGGAGCGTCAGGTTTGGGGCGGCTCAACTCCTGGCTCCTGTCGCCTTCTGGAGCAATCCTGCGCGTCCTAGCGCAAACCGCCCGCGACCGCGAGAAAGGGGTTATGAATTATGAAACGATTTGCTTGAATAATTAAACACCGTACCACGGGTGGTAGCGTGGATCCATTTCCCAAAACATCGGCTACCGTCTGCCGACGTTACTAAATCAAATTCGTGAAAAGCACGCGGTGGTATCACGAATTCTGACACACCCTCGCATCACAAACGTCCACCATTGTCGCCATTGCCCCACACACCAGCCAATGACAGCCGTGCGGCGGGAGCGGTAAACACAAAAAGATGGTAAAAAAAACGAAACGGTACATCCCATCGGATTTGCGTAGTGATGATGGCGGCTCACAATAGCGCCAGGTGTCAAGGGTGTTTTATGATGGCCTCGCGACAGAAACCCCTCTGTTTGGGGGAGGATGTTTGCCGCCACCGTCTGTAGGGTGCGTGTGTGTGTGTGCTGATAGAACAAGCGCAATTTCGTCTCTTATCAGTTGTGTACGCGGCAGTAGCAGTGCGGTTTTGGAATGCATCCACAAGAAGGCCGTCTTAAAATGAGAAACAGAGATAGAGGCATTCGCGCGAGCCGGTTGGGTGGATAATTAATTAGCAATATATGGGTTATCTGCTCATTAGAGTGAGCTGCAGCAGTACCAGGTCCTCGCTCTGCTAGAGGCCTGTAATTAAGCTCATTTGTGCCTGAGGGCGAATGGATTTTATTCCCTGATTTCGTTCGTTGAATTCAACGACGAACGCAATATGCGGCTTGTAGCAACCAAAAATCGCCCTTTTTTCGGCTTTTTTTTGGGATACACGACGAAACGCGCAAAGCCCTATCGACGGGACAAAGCCCTATAAATTCCGCGTCCAAAATGTACACCAAAGTACACCATAATTGTAGTGCCATGGTAGTAGTCTGCCAGCCGGCTGGGTGTCCGATGAAATCCACACCATGAAGAGGCTCTTTCGACGCACCGGCGGCATCGATCTCGAGCTGTGAGCTACAATCTTGGAACAATGGCGACGACCGGCAAGAGGTCACCCACCAGAGGCCCTTTGCGAGGTTGATCCTTGCCCACAGTTACTGGTGCCGGCAGCGATAACCTCCTTCTCGAGCGATTTTGCGTCAAACCGGCGTCTATCGTTTTTCCGTGGCGAATTCTTTTTTCTTTCTTTTTGCTCTTTGCACTTGCTTGCTCGCTTTCGCGTTCGGTTTTGCTGGCTTGCTCGGTGGTAATCGCCGCCATACTGGCGTCCGTCCGTGGCGACCAGAAAAAGAAAGGGGGAGATTCAACCGACCGTTTGTAACGCACGGAAAACCGATACGCAAAGCGATGGGTGGTGCTTCCGGTGGGCACACGCGTTATGAAATCGATGCACCGATGCATCGTCGGAAAAATGGAGAAAAAAACACCAAATCCACCATGTCGCGTTTCCTGGTCTGTCTGATCGGTTAAACGTGCTGCTTGTAGTGGCGTTTCAAAACACAATTCCACCAACCGGATATAAACCCCTCCACGAAGGTCGAAGGCTGCAATTGCACGCGCACGCTGTTCGATTTGATGGTTGCCGAATAAAATAAAACAAACCCCACGTTCGATTGCTTATGAGTCCCTCCTCGATAGGGCGCGGATTGCACAACCTTTTGTTTCCCAAACGGGGGGTTTTTCACTGCCACGAATTTGCATTCCACATTTCGCATTGATTGTGTGTTCCCAGCACATCGTTCCATCCCTCACCATACCGGGGGTGGCTTTTTTCCCACCACACCTGAGAAATCTCACCGGGAAATCGCTTGCCACACGCGTTACACTTGTTTCGCGATCATTGATCACGGAGCAGCGAATTCGAAACGCAACACAACGTAACAGGTTTCACCGAATTCGAGCGGGAAAGCAGCTGAGTCCCGAAAGTGATTGACCGCGACCAACCACAGGACCTTGCGACATTGAAACACGGCTCGACCGGAACCGGTTCCAACCAAGGGCTCGTGCTGGCGTAATCGCGCGCGCAAAAAAAAAAAACCGGAAAGCGAAACCCACCACGACGCCAGGCCAGCTGAACGGTACACTGAACAATGGGGAAGCTCCGATCTCTGGCCAGTCGACGACTGGTAGTAGTTTGGCGTTTGCGCCCCCGGCCAACCTCTGTCGTGTGCTGGTGTTGGTGTGTACCGGCAGTCCGTTGTGGTAGTAGCGCGACTGGACGTGACGGACGGACACACGCCGTTCTGACCCGGACTGTCCGTTTAGCCGGGTGTTTTTCTCTCGCTGGCCTTTACGAGGCGCTTTCCCACGCGGTGTGTTCTTTCATCTCGCACTCACACTTTCTCCCTTTACGATAGCGAGGGCTCTACACGCTTGTGTGTGGTTTTTTTTGCTGCCGCCTGGTTTCAGGGATAATGGGCGAATTTTCACCTAATTTTTTTTACAATCACTCTAGCGTGCGTGAACCGTATTCGCGAAAGGTAAATAAACGGCTGGATCCCGTGGGAACGAGCGTACGCACACATGGGCACGTCGTTCGCAGATCGCAATGGCAGCGGCCACAGGGTGGCTCAGTGTTTTGCGATGTCGATCGTGCGCGATCGACGGTATGTAAATGTGGAACATATCAAACTGCTGTTAATAGGGCGGTTTGTTTACCGATTTTTACTGCCCTGGCGCTACGAATAGAACAGTAAATTACGAGCGCAATATTGGCGCCTGGTAGTTGGGTGTAATTAATTTAGCATTTCACACCTTACAACCGTACATTTCGTTTTCAAACAACCTGCGAAACAAACGGGCTAACGGGGAATAACACCACGGCACGTCCGGAAGCGGAAAAGCGGTACGTTCGCGCGTTCTCGCGAGCCACGTTGGCGAATTGGAAAAGCGAAGCGGGAAAGCCAATCAAATTCGCCATTGCCATCAATTGCCATTGCCCCGTGTGGCGCACAAATTCGGAACGTCGGAATCCCGCAACATTCCGCAACATTCGACCGGAACGGAACCGAAATGACGGTGAAGGTGATGACCACATGGCGCACGGTACAGTGACCGTGGTTTTAGCTCGATCATCAGCTGCGATCGCGCTTTTCGCGCACACTCCTTCACCTGACCCCATTTCGGTCCGGCCTGCTTCAGTGTGTGTGCTTAATGCTAATTTTTCTTTACCGCATTTTCGGTGTTCCGCATTTCGGGGCCTCCGGAAAGACAAACGGGGGCTATTTTGCAGCTGATTAAAACAGAAACTTTGCAAAAACTAGCATACCCTCGCGGTCAACCGGGCGATAAACGCGTTGGAAACATGTACGAAAACGAGCGAAGCGTGCGCCCCGTACTTTATCTCTTCATTTGTCGCTCTTCCTTAATGCGCCTTTTTCGTTGCATAAGCCGGGCTCGATACGGCCACGTGTATTATGTCGCTAGTGCCATAAAAAGTCCGTTATTAAACCGGCTCAAAGCAGCGAAACGATTTTTTTTGTTTGGTTGTTGCTCCGGTAAACGCCGTTATCGTCCACCGGTGACGGAAGACGGAACATAGTGCGGAAGCGAACGCGGTTGGCCGGAACAATTGCACTCGTAATACATACGTCGGTGTGTTCCTTAATCACGTAATTGTACCCTTGGTGGTGGGATTGGTTTGCGCAAATGAGAGAAACCCACGAATCCACCACAATTTAGGAGCTCCTTTAGCAACGCAAGTGCGCTGATAGTAGAAAAGAAAAAAGAAGGGCTTAAAAGTATCGATCCCTTGACAGCATGTTGTTGTTCACTTACAAACTGTCAGCGGCGTTACAACGACGACACTCGGTTGCCTTCGCTCACAAAAGGTCACCTCCAATCACCAAAAACCACCTCCAACACACCCACACTCGCATTTGAAGTGGAAACTGAAGGCTGCCAACGAACACCCTCCTGTGTGTCCTGAGCGCTGGATGTAAAAATGCCAGCCCCAGGAAACCGGACGTCAACTAAAAAATACATTTCATAAACCGAGTGGGCGTCGTGGTTAAACCAGAACCCGTAGCAAAACTACGGTGGCAAGTCCCAGTCCCGGTGAGAAGGTGAAATAAAACCGACAAAACATCAATCGACGCTACCGAACCGAATGGACGGCCTTGACCTGAAAATGTGCCAGGGAGAATATATATATTTTTTCTTTTCGATTATTCTTTGCCCGGCGAAGGTGTGGTTCACTGCTCTGCCTCGTAACCCACTCCGTTAATCCATTAGAGGTCTATTTTTGTGGCCAACTCGTTCGGTTCACATGCTATGACCCCTATTTTAGCCGTGCCCTGCCTTCATTTACATATCGCTTTTCTCCCGTGCTTGACAGTTTTACATACTAATTAACGGTCAGTTTGCATTTCGTTACTGGGCCTAATTAAAATAAGCATGTGTACGCGCGCGCGTGTGTGTGTGTTTTATAATTAAGTTCAACTTTAGCAGCTTTACGAGATAAAAACTTATCGTACGCACCGCAGAAGAGGAGAAAAGAAAAACTATATCAAAACGGAACTATCTATAAGTTTCTAAGAGAAAAATATACCATGCAGCAGGCAACAACTGATAGCTCGTATACTAAGAAGAGAAACTGATACTAAGTATACACAATCGTACGAGTACTTGCATAATGGTGCGATAAAATTTCAGGACGAGTGCTCATGAACGAATGGGGATTGAATAAGTACAGCTTTCTCGGGCCCGGTGCGGATGTGATTTAAAAAAGCCTTCTTCATTCCACTTCCCACTCCCACAACAAACATCCTCGAAGGACGCCGGGGTCGACCCTGACGATCGGCCACGCGCCACATTACGGCGCAAGATTGATGACGCTAAGATGTTCAAGATCTAGAGGTAAAGGTCAGCACGATAGAGATATCTCGCTCGCTGGCAAATAAAATCGCAACAGAACACTGGGCGGCACGATAACGACGTGACAGGCAAAGCGGATGCAGCAGTAGTTGCAAATGGTGATAGCACACCAACCAACTGCTGCCAGTGGGCGTTAAAGATGGGAAAAGCCACTGGCAGGATTGAAATTTGTTTGCCGTTGCTATCGTGGGTTCTCCGGAATAAACAAACCACCTAGGCAAGTTGGCGTAATGAACACTAAATAGTTAAGTACGATCGTAGCCCTCGCCTCCTCGGAGCACGAGTTACTCGTACATGATAAGAACTTATGCAATGTGTCCCCGACATAACCACCTCAATTTGTAAACCTCCTTCTCCGATCACTCGGAGAACGCTCAGTACGTAAGTCACAGAAGCACCGCAATGGGATATGGAGAAGCGTTTACAGAAAGAAAGCATACTAGCACTCACTTGGGTTGCCCGGACGTCGTCGTCGTCATCATTTTGGAGTTCGCCTTTCCCGTGAGTCGGTAGCTCGTAAAGTCCGAGTGTACCCGCCGATGACATCCTGTGGGAACACGCAGCTCCAGAGCACGCGTACCAGCGTCCAGATCCTCGTTGAAGATGTCTCCGGTGCTGTGGCGTTTGGTGGGTACTTGCTCCGGTAGAAACGCATCCAGTAAGGGCCGTTTGGTGGATCGCAACTTGGCCATATCCTCGTCTAGCTCATGCACCACATCACTATCACTGGTGCAGGATCGTTCCGCGAGTTTGGGCCGTGTTCGCTTCAGCAAATAGCTCAAACTCTGGCGAAACGAGTTGCCACGCTTAAACGGAGGTGCCGTAGTCACCACGGATGCACCCGGGACCAGTAGTACCATGGTGGAGGACTCGGCACCGGAACTACCACCCGTCAACGCTTCATCTGGTGTAGCGGCATGGCGCTGTATCACGATCTCTTCCGATTCACCGTGCCGATCCTCCTCGGAGTCCATCTCGATAAGTCCGTTCGTTCCAGGAGGCAAAACCTTCGCCTTGGAACTCTTGCCGATGCGTAACCGACGCGCGAATTGCGTCAGGAACTTCGAGCTCTTCTTCTGGCCGTCGTAGTACGACGGCTCGCTCGACACCGACACCATTGCCGCTGCGGCCGGCATTGGATCGATACAGTTTTGCGAGGTTTTTTTCACGGAAAATTCACGACCCCGCTCGGTGGCTCACTTGACGATGCGTGCGTTAGTTCAGTAGTGCACCTGCAGCTTCACCATTTCTTTGGATCTGTTCGGAGCGTTCTGTCACGCAAAATGTACTACGCGGCTGCACGAAACAAATCTACACAAATTGGTAAATTAAAATTGGTCCGGCTCACAACTGTGCCACTCAACACCGCGCTTAATCACGGCTGCTAAGCGGCCACACGAATCTTGGGCGATTATCATTTTAGCTGTTACGACTTATATTAGGCTCATGCTGACAAAGGGGGGAATTGCTTCAGTGATTCAAATACTTGTTAGACAGATACGACACAGTTTTCTGGGCGATAAATATGACTCAACAGGGTTCCTGTTGGAATCCGTAACCCTAACAAAATTACAAAGCATCTATTTATGTGGATTACGAATGCGATTAAAGAAGTGAGCAACTCAGAGCGTTCAGCGAGATTGAGGTATTAGAATCCAACCAAACGTTAAAGGTAGATAAAATTGCCAAATATATATATATATATATATATATATATATATATATATATATATATATATATATATATATATATATATATATATATATATATATATATATATATATATATATATCTACACTGCAGCAAATTTTATCGCATTACAGCGTTAGTAACAGTGTGCCAAACTTCAACACCCCAAAAACCACTCGATATTGCTTGTAAAAACAACAACTTGTAAACTTCAAAATAGCTCTTTATGGTTTAGTGGAACATTATGAATCACGAGCCATTTAGTTATTCCTAGATCTTCGGAGACTAGGAGCACGAGCATGACGATATGCGTTCTTAAACGCCCTCTACCGGTGGTTAGCAATTAGTGTCACACGCGGGATATCTCAAGCGAGCACATGGCTGCTTTACGAAAGGACTCTCCACGTGGCATTAGTAGATTCGACGCCATTTTATATGACAAAAAGACATCGTTTGATCTGCCAACTAATCCACTAGCGAACACCAACAACCGCATCGGACGTAGTTTGACACAACTTTTCGAGCAACCCAATAAAATCCCTCGCGTTGATAGCATACGTAGGTTGTTATTTTTCTTTTTTTTTCAGTGGATACGACACCAACCCCCGTCAGCTGATCGCATTGCGCATCACCAACACTATGACGCGCGAACTTTGAATATACGCACCACGCCACCCCTATGTAACAAAGGGGGTGGTGTTGATGACGCTGATGATGATGATGGCGATGATGCCGGTTCGCGTGTAACTCGTTTCGTTCGTCTCAGTTTATCCCTCACGCGGTTTGTGTCGCACCGATGCCAGATGACGGCAGTCAATCAAACGCTCATTTACGCTCACTATCGCGAACGGTTGAACGGTCGCGTCCGGTTTTGATGGCTTGTAAGAGGGAAAACCCCCTAGCACGGCGGTATCGCGAGTAATTAAATAAATTTGCAACAATTATAATGGCCATTTACTAGTCTCGCCTAGTCTAGCACAATAGATCGTCACGTTGGAAGACGAAGTGTGTCCAATAAACGGACACATCCTTGGGCACCCTTATCCCTATCATGGGAAAAACCTCTTGCGGGTAGCTGAGATTGATTTTCCCATTGGCCTATTTTTAAAAGAGGAATTCCCACTTAAGAAACACGTCACAAGTAGTCCAAGCAACCGAGGACCTCACAGGCATGATTTGCAACCTTCATACCTTCATAAATCACTCACGTCAGTGCAATTTGTAGGCATTTCTGGTCAGTGGATTTTGTGGATTGAATTTTAATTCAACTCGCACATCACCTTGCACACACGAAACTGTAGTCCGAAAACTGTCCACTCAGCTCAAGGTGAAGGCACACTTAGCGAAAAGCCTTGCCGATTAAGCGAAGCCAACCGTGGTACGTTTCAGGGCCTCTCTTAACCAGCAAACCAATGTTACTTCCTGCCACAACCGGGACCGACGACTGACAAATCCGGAGTGCATGAAAATTGGCACAGCCACCGCCATTTCTCCATCCAACCCGCTTGTGGGGCGTATTTTTCGCCACTTTGCTGCCACTTTCTCCGCCCAACCCATCAACCGGGCGGTGTATGTGTGCCACAGATGGGATGCTGGTGACCATTTCAATCCCTCCCGTTCTGCTGCAGCAGTCTTTCTCACTCTCACACACATCTTTTTTTTTCTTCTTTTTTTTGCTCCCCACACTGACAGGGGGATAAATGCGATTGCCGATCGAGGTGATGCCAAACAGCGAGCGCATGAAAATGATATTAATGTTTGACGGTTTGTATGTTTTTTTTTCGCCCTGGCGTGTTGTGTTTTTTTATACCTCATATGCTGCGCGAGTGGTGCTACGCAATGCTAAAAATACTGCCCATGTTATTTTATTTGTGCCGATACCAAACCGAAAGATTGTCGGTTGCGTGGAAAGGCGGGTAACCGCGGGTCGGCAAAAATAGGGAAAACACGCTCCTTTTCCGCACGCCTCCTTTTACCATGCCAGCCGAATTATGTGGATTCATTTTTGCGTTGCGGTTGCAGAAAAAACTGAAAACGCAATAAACCACCCCGGGAAATGGAGCTCCTTCGGCGGGTGGGGGATGATGTGAAAAGCGTGCAAAAAAGAAAAGCCAACGCTACACATCGACCCTTGGCGCGTGTTTTTTTGCCTCCCCATTGTTTGCATTGCGTCACTGTTCAACCCCACCCGAATGGCCTGAAGTGTCGTGTGTCCTCTGTTTACCCAGTACTCATCGGTTTGTGATAAACAAACTAATTAAACCAGCCTGCTACGGCCGTGCAGGGTGCCCCAGAAAATGGTTCACGCGCGCGCGTCTGCCTTTGCCGAACTTTCTCACCCGGTTTCAACGCGATCACTTGATCTACACTGAGCGGCCCCAATACAAAGCAAACCGCTTTGACATCTGTCACTTCGAACACACACACTGCACGCAACACCAACACACCGGGTACGGATTCGCACCCCACGGATGCGGATGGCTTCCCTTTTTGGCACGCTAAAGATCCGCAACGCGAACGATCGCGATCGCGACCGAAAACAGCGAATCCACGCAAATACACTACGCGCAGCACAGCAGCCGCACGCGAGCAGCGATCGCGAGAGAATGTCTTTCTCCGGTTCCTTCGCTAGGGGTGGGTTTGAACAGCGCGAAACTCACCCCCCTCCCCCCCACCCCGGCGTTGAGGGTGCGCATGTGTGTGTGTTGGTGTGGCTGCGCTACGGGATGGTTTCCGCCAGCGCAAGACAACCGAGGGCAATGAGTTTGGTGGTAAATATTTACCAACTTCAATTTGAGATTTTCCACACTACCCTCCGCCCGTGGGGTGGCCTGGTCGTCATCCCTTGCGGTGTGCGTTTGTGTGCGGCGCCACGTACATTTTCCTTCACCTCTCTGTTCGCAACAGACACACACACACACAAGGCGGGCTAGCTGGTTGTGTGCGTTCGCCCCTTTTGGTGGCTCGGATGGAGCACGCTTGCAACCCCTTCGTGCAACGCTTTCTGAAAAGGAGAGCGCACCAACATCAACACGAACACTTCCGCTTGATGGGGGTGGCACAAGAAAGCAATGGAGTCGTTTAAGCCCAAGAGATCAGTCACGATCACGAGCTTTCTCGGTAGCGGATTAGTTGAGCTTAGCCGTGGCAGTTCCTTCAAGCCGTTAAGGGTTGAAAGCTACCCGATTTTCGCACTCGTAATTTTGAACGTGCGTGAGCCAGAGAGAGAGAGAGAGAGAAAGAGAGAGAGAGAGAGAGAGAGAGAGAGAGAGAGAGCCAATGCAAAAGAGTGTAAAAATGGTATCTCTTCTCTTGGAGGCTCTCCACCAAACAATCGAATCAGCCGGTGCTGGTTGTGAACGAGTGTTGGTTGCAGCGGATGTACCCCATGCGTTTAATAATGTACCCAACACGTACCCCCAATTCCACCCAAGCAACTACCACCCCCGGGGAGCCACGCTCTTAGTATGCGTAGCACACCGCTGCAATCCATCCCTTTTCAGGCCCCTAAACGACTTCACCGCCGAGGCGCAGTTGTGCAAGATAAGCGATATGCGCGATTAATAGTCAACGCCGTTTTTTTTGAGCTGCTAATTATTGCCACAACACATGCACTTTGGGGCCCGGTGTCGATTGTTGCATGCACCCGGATAATCACTCACAAAGGTGGGCCACGACGGGAACAAACAACCAAAGACGAAAAAACACTGTGTAGCGTCGAACTTCTTCGAGCGCGGTCTCAACACCACACGAAACGGTTGTAATGATCACACACTTTCTCGCGAACAAAGCCGAAACCCCCCATGGATGCGCTTTGTGCGTGCACAAAACCGTTTACAAATTGCCGTACATCTTTGCTGAAGTGGCTCAGGTTCTACACGGCGCCATCCACCATCGAACACTGGCACGGGAAAGCAAAAGGGCTCGGACTCGAGCTCTGAACTGGAGTGACTAACTTTACGATGCGCTACCCGCTGGAACGCCTTACTCGTCACGTGTATCGCACGGCAAGGTTGTCAAAAGGTTGATAAATTGGCGGCAGGTGTTTGCTGCTGCAAATTACACCGTTCCCTAATGCCGTCTTCTTGCGCGTGGCGTTATACTCGGAAGGGTGAGTCCTTCAGTCGAACACCTGGACGCGGTTCTTGAGACGAGGCCTATCTTATCGGTGTGGCATGTTCCGAAGCATGGCATCAACCCCAATCGTGCAGCTGTGCAGCGTTTTTTTTTTGTCGTCGGTAAAAATCTCAGACACCGTTTGATACAGAGTTGCAAAGAACGTAATCGTAATCACAATGGAGATAATCATCGCGCTGGACATTGAATCGGGAATTGCAGCCGTCAAGGCTCCCAATAAAGCTGGGTTGGTGGTGGTGGGTTTTTGCGAAGACTTTGGGTTCTTTTTCCTACCCATCGATCTTGCTTCCGGTTGGCAACGGCCGAGCAAGGACATGCCGCTGGTACTGAATTTAAAATCATTTCCCTTTGCGCACGGTTTGCATAAACATGCTCCTCGAGTCCACGAGAAGCCTCGAGTTCTCGAGTTTTGAAGAGATCGATAGTAAGAGGCGACTTCCAATTATTTTGCAAGATGTTTTCGTCCATTACGAAACAAATACGCCTCGCAGCTGCCAAGGAAAGCGATACTTATGCGAGAGGGATGATTCGAGAACGAGATGAACAGGATATACATACATACACAGTTACGGGCTACGAAAAATCGCAACGACATGGAAGACAGCTTGATGGTGGAAATGGAAGCTGGACATTGTATGAAAGTTGGACGAAAGAGTTGGATCTTTCGCAGTAGAATGGAGGAAAACAAAAAAAGGGATAAAAATGCTCATGCAACATTTATACACCAAAGACGAATCCTGTGACGCGCGAGTGTGTGTGTGTCTGTGCGGTTGTGTGTGAATTTTGGTCGGTGTCGTAATAGAAGCACGATTTGAACCAAACAAAACAATTTTGCACCAAATCTATTCTACTCGAGCACACTCAACGGGAGCGCTGCTACAAATGAAGCTGAGCGCGTGCATGCATTTTCTCGTCCTTTTTTACAGACGCATGCCGCTTGGGCTTGCCTGCGTTGCTGCACACAAGCTGCCTGCAGCCCATTTCGCCCAACACCAAACGAACAGCGGAAGATAAGCGGGACCACACTTACCCTTCAATGTCCAGGCGGGCACATTCGGCCGCAACAATGCCGCCCTTGGCGTGGAACGTTTTCGCTAAACCCTTGCGGGGCGATCTGGAACGAGCGGAAACAGTGAGGGGGAATGGAGGAGAAAAATGGAAGTGGGGGTGGGAGTAAAGAAGAAAAGAAGAAGAAGAAAAAAAGAAGGTTCGGTATAGCTTCACCTCCACGGCCAGGAGAGTGTCCCAAATCCCGTTCAAGGATCGTGTTGTGTGGGTGGGAAGGAGTCGACGCGGTGGAATGGTTGATACCTGAGTGTGTGCTGTTGAATGTGTTCTTTACAGAACGCCCTTCGTTGGACAGCGCGAATGCGAAAATGTACTTTTGTGTGACGCAAAATGTAAAGTACGAACGGCAAAGTGTAGGTGGAGAAGGAAAATTCCATGCTCAAACGAAACGAACCCATACTCCTCTAATGGACTACTCTAAGGGCATGCCTGCAACGACTGGGGGCGAACGGTACAATTACAGGAACGTTCTTTTACATCATACAAGCTAGTGGGCATAATTCATCTTAGAAAGCACAAAAGTCAACCTTACCGAACCCAAAATTGGTAAAAGAAAATACCATTAGATGGATGAGGCAATCGAAATTGAGATTATTGACCCAACACTCTGACGAAACAAGTTCTCACCCAAAATTCACCCCCATCCAGCATCAGCATATTTTATGCTGAAGGGTTGCGAATAAGGGACTCCCTTCCAGTGTTGCTGCCAAAAGGGAAAGGATCAGAGGGCTCGTTGGCACACCTAGTTATAACTTTTTAATCAGCTTCCCCAAGCGTGAGCCAGAACCAGACGGTTCTGTCATTAAAACACCGTCAGCGGGCTTCGTCTCAATCTCTCGATTTTCGGCACCACTCCGTGAGTGTGTGTGTTTGTGTGTGATTCTCTCGCTCGTAAGCATAATCGGTTGTTGAAGCGAATCTGACATATTACCGCCGCAGGACTCGAGAGAGGCCAGTGGGGGGTTTTTGGGGGGGGGGCTCCGCGACCTGGGAAAATCGTGGAAAACCAACGCCGAAGCCGAAGGTGGCTGCACGAAATTGCTTGCGAGAACCATCGCGCACTCGGGCGGTGGTTGAGGAAAATCAATGAAATAAATGTGTGCTTCAATTATGTAACAAAATATGAGCTACGTGTTTACAGCGCCACCGTTCGGGACACGCCGGTGGAACGGATGTCAGTGGGGTGATGCTGCATGGTGGCTACTGAGCGATGGCGGTGGTGTAGGGGGTGGAGCGGGACCAACTGATGAGTAGAA